>NW_027555847.1:729778380-730188282 GCF_003287225.1 Phascolarctos cinereus | reverse complement strand
TACTTTTTCTGGAATGCCACTGGAGGGGAGTACATAGTAATGTGGTCAGAGGAGAATTTGATAACTGGGTGGAGGAAGGACTGGGCTGGGGGGAGAATTGAATCAGCTAGACCAAAAAGCAGACTCTCAAACTACCTCAGGTTGTGTGGTGACTGGGGTCTGAACCAAGAAAGTAACAATATTGAGAGACTAAGGGGTATATGTGAAAGATGTCAGAAAGGTAGAAATAACAGGACTTTGCAACAGATTGAACATGGAGGTCAGGAGTGTGAATGTGTTGATGAGGAGTGCAGATCATTTCGTTTCTGAGCCTGGACTATTCAGAGGATGCTTTGGATAACATTAGGAATATAAGAAGATCAGAGGGTTGGAGGAAAAAGAATCCATTTTCTTTTGGATTTAGCAGAAGTACAACCAGGAGAGCGTAATGTCACTAAAATCTAGACAGTGGAGTGTCAAGAAAAGGGGACATTGACAGTGTCAAAGCCTACAGAGGAGTCATAAAGGATTAGGATTAAGAGACAGCCATTTAATTTTAGCAGTTTTGAGATTATTGATAATTTCTGAGATATAGGTTTCAGTTGAGCAATGAAATTGGGAGCTAGCATGCAGAGAGTTTCTTTTTTCTTTTTTTTTCCTTTGGACTATTATAAATACCCAAATTAACTATGAAGGACAAATGAAGAAAAATGCTATCTGCATACTGAGAAAGAACTGATAAATAGGAATATGTGTAGAATGATTTTACATAGATATACTAATTTGTGTCTAATGGTGGCTATATCTTTTGTGGGGATTGGTGGGGGGGGAAGAAAGGGGGAAAAAGAAAATGGAGAGTTACAAAGAAAGCGAGGGAAAGGAGTTGGAGATACCAATTGAAAATGGCCATCTCTAGCTGTTTACCCATAAAATGGGGGAAAAGATATTGGACACCATTTCCTGGGGATGCATGGATCATGTGAGAGTGTTTTAAGGGTTAGAGGGAAATGATTTTATTTGTGCTAATAGGGAAAGGGTCATTAGTGTGACCCTTCCACCCTGGAAGCACAGGTCTACTTTAACAAACACTTAAAAGTCAAGTAATAGGTAGGAAAATGAGCAAACAATGAAAAAAACTCTATGATGACAAGGAAAATCAAAACACACATGCAGAAGAGAATGACAAAGTCAAAGTTCCAAGAAAAATATGAATTAGTCTCAGGCCATGGAAGAGCTCAAAAAGGGTTTTGAAAATCAAGTAAGAGAGATAGAGGAAAAATTGGGAAGAAAATTAAGAGTGATACAAAAAAAATCATGAAAAAGGAGTCAACAGCTTGGTGGAGGAGACACAATAAAATACTAAAGAAAATAACACCTTAAAAAACAGACTAGGCCAAAAGGTGGAAGCCAGTGAGGAAAAGAATGCCTTAAAAAGCAGAATTGGCCAAGTGGAAAAGGAGGTCCAAAAGCTCATTGAAGAAAACAATTCCTTAAAAATTAGAATGGAGTAAATGGAAACTAATGACCTCATGAGAAATCAAGAAACAACAAAAGAAAACCAAAAGCAAGAAAAAATAGAGAACTATGAAATATCTCATTGGAAAAACAACTGACTTGGAAAATAGATCCAAGTGATATAATTTATTTTTTTCTCTTTTTTTAAAATGTTATTAATTTATTTTGATTTATCAATACTCACTTCCATATGTTTTTGAGTTTAAAATGTTTCTCCCCCTTCCTCCCCAACACCCTCCCCAAGATGGCACACCATCTGATATAGGCTATACATTGACATTCTTATGAAACATATTTTCACATTAATGGTGTTGTAAGTAATTAAAACGAAAAGGAGTAACCATCAGAAAGAGGAAATAAAATTCAACAGAAGAGAAAAAAATTAGCCATTGAACTTTCATTGTTCTTTCTTTGGATGTGGATAGCATTTTCCATCACGAGGCCTCTGCAGATGTCTTAGATCCTTGTATTGCTGGGAAGGGTTAAGTTTATCAATATTCGTCACTCAATGTGGTTGTTATTGTGTACAATGTTCTCTTGGTTCTGCTCATTTCACTCAGCATCAGACCATTCAAGTCTTTCCAGGTTTTTCTGAAGTCAGCCTGTTCATCATTTCTTTTTTTTGTTTTGTTTTGTTTTGTTTTTGTTTTTAGGCAATTGGGGTTAAGTGACTTGCCCAGGGTCACACAGCTAGTAACTGTCAAGTGTTTGGTCTGAGGCCAGATGTGAACTCAGGTCCTCCTGACTTCAAGGCTGGTGCTCTATTCACTGTGCCACCTAGCCGCCCCCTTCATCATTTCTTATAGCACATGTGTGCTGTAATGTGTGTTCCATTACATTCATTTACCACAACTTGCTCAGCCATTCCCCAATTGACGCGCATCCTCTCAATTTCCAATTCTTTGCCACCACAAAAAGAGCTGCTATGAATATTTTTGTACATGTGGGTTTCTTTCCCACTTCTGTGATCTCTTTGGGGTATAGCCCTAGAAGTGCTATTGCTGGGTCAAAGGGTAGGCACATTTTTATAGCCCTTTGGTCATAATTCCAAATTGCTCTCCAAAATGGTTGGATCATTTCACAACTCCACCAACAATGCACGAGTGTTCCAATTTTCCCGCATCTTCTCCAACATTTATCATTTTCCTGTTTTGTCATGTTGGCCAATCTGATAGGTGTGATGTGGTACCTCAGAGTTGTTTTGGTTTGCATTGCTGTAATCAATAATGATTTAGAGCATTTTTTCATATGCCTATAGATGGCTTTAATTTCTTCACAAGTGATATAATTTAAAAATTATTGGGTTATCAGAAAGAATCGAAGTATTATGGAGCCAAAGTCAGGATCACACAAGATTCAGTAGCTTTTGCCTTAAAGGATCAGACAGTTTGGAATGTGATATTCCAAAGGACAAAGGAGCTAGAAGTACAACCTAGAATCACCTACCAAGAAAAACAAAATGGATATATAATGAGATAAGAGAAGCGTTTCAAGCATTTCTGATGAAAAGACCAGAGCTGAATAGAAAATCTGACTTTCAAATGCAAGACTCAAGAGAAGCATAAAAAGGTAATAAGTAAAGAGAAATGATAAGAGACTTCATAGGTTTAAACTATTTCTATTCCTACATGGGAAAATGATATCTGTAACTTATAAGACCTTTCACATTGTCAGGGTAATGAGAAGAAGTCTATATAGACAGAGGGCACAGGTGTGAGTTGAATATGAAGGGATGATATCTAAAAAGTAAAATTAAGAGGTCAGGGAGAATGTACTGGGAGAAAAGGAGAGGGGAGAGTAGGGCAAATTATGTCACATAAAAGGCTAGAAAGAGCTTTTACAGTGAGAGGAAGAAGAGGTAAGTGAGGGGAAGTGAGTGAACCTTATTCTCATCAGAATTGGTTCAAAGTAGGAATAACATACAGCTGCAATTGGGCTTAGAAATCTCTTACCCCACAGGAAAGTTGGAGGAGAAGGGGATATGAGAAGGGGTAGGGGTTATAGAAGACAGGGCAGATTGGGGGACAAAGTAGTCAGAAGCAAACACTTTTGTGGAGTAACAGGGTGAAAGGAGAGAGAGAAAAGAATAAACAGGTGGAAGGAAATAGGATGGAGGGAAAGACAGTTAGCAACAGTAAGTGGAAAAATTTTGAAGAAAGTTTCTCTGATAAAGGCATCATACAGAACTGAGGCAAATTTATAAAAATTAGAGTCATTCCCCAATTGATAAATGATCAGAAGATATGATCAGTTTTCAGATGAAGTAATCAAAGCTTTCTATCGTCATATAAAAAATAATCTAAGTCATTATTGATTCAAGAAATGTAAATTTAAACAATTTTGAGATACTACCTCATGACTATTAGATTGGCTAATAGGATAGGAAAGGGAAATGATATTGTTGGAAGGGACATGGGGAAAATGAGACATTAATGTACTGTTGGTGTAGTTCTGAACTGATTCAACCATTCTGTACAGCCATTTGGAACTATGTCCAAAGGCCTATAAAAGCATACATACCCATTGACCTATCAATACCACTACTAGCTCTGTATTCCAAACAAGATTAAAAAAATAATAAAAGGAAGACCCATATGTACAAAAACATTTATAGCAGCTCTTTTCTGAGGGCAAAGAAGTAGAAATTGAGGTAATGCCCATCAATTGAGGAATGGCTGAACGAGTTGTAATATGTGATTATGCTGGAATACTATTGTCATAATGAGCTGGATGCTCTCTGAAAAAGGAAAGACTTGCATGGGCTGATGCAAAACGAAATGTACTGTGTACAAAGTAACAGCAATATTGTAAGATGAATGACTTAGCTATTCTCAGAAATACAATGATCCACAACAACTCTGAAAAAGACTTATTTATGGTGAAAAATGCTATCTATCCCCAGAGAAAGAACTGATGGTGTGTGAGTACAGAGTGAAGCATACTTTTTTAAACTTTATTTTTCATGAGTTTTTTTTTCTTGTTCTATGTTTCATTTTACAACATGACTATTATGGAAATGTTTTGCATGACTACACATGTATAATCTATATCGAATTCCTTGCCTTCTCAATGATGGTGCATGGAAAGGGAAGAAAGGAGAGAATTTGGAACTCAAAGTTTTGAAAATGATGTTAAAAATGTTTTTTAAATGTAACTGGGGAAAAATAAAATATTAAATATTTTTTAAAGGAGAGCAGAAAATGGGAGGAAATAGTCAAAATCAAATAAAAGTAATAGCTAGAGTTTAGACAGTACCTACTATGCATGTGTCATGCACTGCATAAATATTGTCTCATTTTATTCTCATGAGAACCCTAACAGTTAGGTGCTCTTCTTATCCTCATTTCGCAGATTAAAAAAAAATTGAGACAGAATTCGTGTGATTAACCTAATGTCATAGAGCTAGCAAGTTTGTGAAGTGGGGTCAGAACACAAGTCTTCCTGATTTGAGGCCCAGCATTCTATCCACTGCACCACCACTTGTATTCTGATTTTTAAAGAGAATAGGGTGAAAATGCTCACTCCATGGATGAGGTGAAAAATGGAAGGAGAATTTGACAAGCTTCTGGTAAAGGATGGAAATTAATTTTTTTTAAACTCTCTAACATTAAGTCAAAGCGAACTACTAATTACTATTACAAAGATTTCTTTTTCTATTGGCTCAACATAGCATTAAATAACAGATGTACTTGAAGGTCAATTGCAAATATTGATTTAGGGGGGTTTTATTACTAATAATTATATACAAAACAATCTTTGAAAGGATAGAATTTGTTTAGACATAACTTTGTTTTTTCTACTACTGATAAACTAGCTATACATTCAGTGAAACTCTACTGAATAACTAACCCACATTGTCAACCAAGTCCTTTGAAAAGTTTGGATGGAAAAAGTAACATAAACAAAGGAGAATTTCAAATTAGAAAACAACCTTACTGTTTCCATGGTCTGTTTTTATAGAAAGGTTATGGTGGTCCATAATGGTTTCATGATGACCTTTACCTTGCATGCCTAGTGATCATGATTTTCAAATAGCCTGCCATCACTGTTGTAAGAATGCAAACCCAAGTAAGGTCTGGATCTGGCAATTACAAGGTAGACCAAGAATGAGAGAACTACTCTGGTGCAGTGATAGCCATGATATTCTCTGTATTCCTGTGACACATGAATGTCCAACCTTTCTGGAAGTTTGGAAACAATTTGATGTCAGGTTGAGAAACTGTAAGAATATGTTGCATATAGTCAGAAGCAGTCGGAGTTTGAGTTACTTGCTGCACAATTCCCAAAAGCAGTGTAGTCCAGATCATTGTATTTTGGAATCAGTGCAGAAAGACTGCTGTTAAGGTTGAAACATTCACATACTTGATGTTTCAGAAGATAAATATCTTTGTAACCAAACTGGACAATTATTTACCACTTAAGGTGCCACTGACGAATTTTTAGCTCAAATCTCTTGAATCGTTGACACAATCCTTGAAGGGGTTTGTGAACCTTGAAGGGGGAAGAAGTGCAAGAGGTCCAGTATTGAAGCACTCTGTCCATTTTTGTAGAAAAAGATGATGAACTAAAATTCCTATATCAGACCCATATTTTCAGATATGGGCAATGCCATGCATTCTTTTAATTGGGTATTTTAGAAGGATTTTAATTTTATTTTATTGAGCAGATAAATTTAATGATTTTTTTAAAAGAAATAAGTAATGGCTATCTAAAAAAATCAATGGGTCATAGGTTCAAGTCCAGCCTCAGACAGTTCACATTAGCTGTGTGACCCTAGGCAAGTCACTTTACCCCAATTTCCTCACCAAAAAGAAATTAATGGGTCAGAGCAAAATCTCTTATGCCTCAGGCAAATAAAAAAAAAAGTTGGCATTCTACATGTGACATCAGATAATGCGAGAGAAAAAATAAGATTGAAATTGATCACCAGGGAAATTATATTTGGCTTACAGGTAGGATAGATCATGAAATAATTTGAATATTTAGTATATGTGCACCAAATGACATTGTGTCTATGAAGAAAGGATTGAAAGTGCAGGCAATGAAAGGGAAAGGGAAAGATTAAAGTGGAGATAATTAATCAAATACTGTGCAAAGAGCGTGGTCATTGATGATATTTGAATTCTAGTCTTACCTGTTGGGATTTTGGTGAAGTCCCTCAGACATTCTGAGCTCATAGTCTGAGTGGTGAAAGTGATGAGAATAATGGCCTTGCCTGGGTCACAGGTTTGTTGTGAAGATCCATTGTGACTATGGGTGAAGCTCTTTGTAAATTAAATCATCTTTGGGATATGAGCTAAGGGCATTTTAAATTATTAGTTCAGCCCTTTTTAGATTGTTCTCTTTGAATGAGGAAATAAAAAAGTAAATGAGTTTATGTTCTGCAAATGAAATGAAGGTAATATAAATAGATTTATGCATGTGGATAGTTTCTGTATTTGTTTTATTGTTGGGTTCTTTTTTTCAGAAGGAGAGAGCAGTCTTGAAAAGAAGGAAACTACTGTAGAGCTAAGAGTTTCTGTGGAAGAAACTCAAAAGCAAAGATTCATGAATGATGGTCCTGTTCACATCAATTGCAGAGAAATCTGTGCTACACTTGAGAGAATCCACACGAGAGAGAAATCTTATGAATGTAACCAATGTGGAAAGACTTTTACATGGAAGGGTGGTCTTGTTCAACATCAGAGAATCCATAGAGAGAGAGAAACGTTATGACTGTAATCAATGTGGAAAGGTTTTTAGAGACAGGAGTGTTCTTACTCGACATCAGAGAATCCACACTGGAGAGAAACCTTATAAATGTAATCAATGTGGAAAGGCTTTTACAAGGAAGTCTGGTTTTATTTTGCATCAGAGAATCCACACTGGAGATAAACAGTATGAATGTAATCAATGTGGAAAGACTTTTACATGCAAGGGCACTCTTGTTCAGCATCAGAGAACCCACAATGGACAGAAACCTTATGAATGTAAACAATGTGGAAAGGCTTTTAGGGAAAGCAGAGGTCTTATTGTACATCAGAGAACCCACACTGGAGAGAAACCTTATGAATGTAAGCAATGTGGAAAGACTTTTACATGGAAGGACAGTCTGGTTCAACATCAGAGAATCCACACTGGAGAGAAACCTTATGAATGTAATCAATGTGGAAAGGCTTTTAAGTGGTCTACCAATCTTACTGTACATCAAAGAATGCACACTGGAGAAACACCTTATGAGTGTAATCAATGTGGAAAGGCTTTTAAATGGTATACCAGCCTTACTCTACATCAGAGAATGCACACTGGAGAGAAACCTTATAACTGTAATCAATGTGGAAAGGCTTTTAGGGAAAGTAGAGCTCTTACTCTACATCAGAGTATCCATACTGGAGAGAAACCTTATGACTGTAATCAGTGTGGAAAGACTTTTAAAAAGAAGGCTCAGCTTGTTGTACATCAGAGAACCCACTCTGGAGAGAAACCTTACAAATGTAATCAATGTGGAAAGGCTTTTAAATGGTGGAACAGTCTTACTCTACATCAGAGCATCCACACTGGAGAGAAACTTTATGAATGTAATCAATGTGGAAAGACTTATACACATAAGGCCAGTCTTGTTCAACATCAAAAAATCCACACTGGAGAGAAGCCTTATAAATGTAATCAATGTGGAAAGACTTTCAGATGTAGGAAGAGCATTCATTTACATCAGAGAATCCACACTGGAGAGAAACCTTATAAATGCAATCAATGTGGAAAGGCTTATAAATGGTGGAACAGTCTTACTCTACATCAGAGAATCCACACTGGAGAGAACCTGTATGAATGTAATCAATGTGGAAAGACTTATAGACGGAAGGACAGTCTTATTCAACATCAGAGAATGCACAATGGAGAGAAACCTTATAAATGTAATCAATGTGGAAAGACTTATACATGGAAGGACAGTCTTGTTCAACACCAGAGAATCCACACTGGAGAGAAACCTTATAAATGCAATCAATGTGGAAAGACTTTCAGATGTAGGAAGAGTATTGGTGAACATCAAAGAATCCACACTGGAGAGAAACCTTATGAATGTAATCAATGTGGAAAGGCTTTTACGTGGAAGGATGGTCTTGTTCAACATCAGAGAATCCACACTGGAGAGAAACCTTATGAATGCAATCAATGTGGAAAGGCTTTTAAGTGGTGTACCACACTTACTGTACATCAGAGAATCCACACTGGAGAGACACCTTATGAATGCAATCAATGTGGAAAGGCTTTTAAATGGTATACCAGTCTTATTCTACACCAGAGAATGCACACTGGAGAGAAACCTTATGACTGTAATCAATGTGGAAAGGCTTTTAGGACAAGTAGAGCTCTTACTCAGCATCAGAGAATCCACACTGGAGAGAAACCTTAGGAAATTGATCAATGTGGAAAGGCTTATAAATGGTGTTCTAGTCTTACTCTTCATCAGAGAATCCATACTGCAGAGAAACCTTACAAAAGTAACCAATGTGGAAAAGCTTTTACATGGATGGACCACACTTACTCTACATTAGAGAATACACATTGGAGAGGGTCATAGGACTAACAAATTTATGATGTTGGCTTGGAACTCAGGTCTTTGTGATTTGAGGCCCAGCATTCTATCTACTGCACCACCAGTTGTATTCTGATTTTTAAAGAGAATAGGGTGAAAATGTTCACTCATGGATGAGGTGGAAAATGGAAGGAGAATTCGACAAGCTCCTGCTGAGAGATGGAAATTCTCTTTTTTTTTAACTCCCTAACTAGTCAAAATGAATTGTTAATTACTATTACAAAGATTTTTTTTCTATTGACTCAGAAGTACTGCATTAGATGACAATTGTATTTCAGCTTCAGTTGTAAATATTGATTTTTTTTTATTATTTATATACAAAACAATCTTTGAAAGGATAGAATTTTTTCAGACATAACTTGGTTTTCTCTACCACTGGTAAATTGGCTATACTTTCACTGAAACTCTACTGAATTACTAATGAATAGTCTAACTCACCTTACCAACCAATTCCTTTAAGAAGCAGCAAGAAAGAAGAAGAGTAATATAATCAAGGGAGAATCTCAAATTAGAAAACAACCTTAGCATTTGAGTGGTCTGTTTTTGTAGAAAGATTGTGGTGGTCCATGATGATTTTGTGATGACCTCTACTGTGCATGGCTGGTGATAACGGTTTTCAAATAGCCTGCCACCACTGCTGTAAGAATGCAAACCTAAGTAAGATCTTGAACAGGTGATTTCAGACTTGATGAGATGTGATTACAAGGTAACACATGAATGAGAAGTACTCAGGTGCAGCGATAGGCACTGAAGGTCTTTGCATTCCTGTGACCATGTGCACATGAATGTCCAACCTTCCTGCAAGTTTGGAAACAATTTGATGTCAAGTTGAGAAACTGAAAGAATATGTTGCACATAGTTAGAAGCAATCAGAGTTTGAGGTGCTCACTCAACAGTCTCCCAAAGAAGTGTATTCCTGATCATTACAGTTTGGAATCACTGCAGAAAGACTACTGTCAAAGTTGAAACATGTACATACTTGATGCTCCAGAAAATAAATATCTTTGTAAACTAAATTGGACAACTGTTTACCACTTGAGGTGGCCCTGACATTTTTAGCTCAAATCCCATGGACCATTGACACAATCCTTGAAGGGGTTTGTGAACCTTGAGGATCAATAGTGAAGTACATTGGCCACTTCTGTACAAAAGTGTCAACTCAAATTCCTGTATCAGACACATTTTCAGACATGGGCAATCCATGCATTTTTTTAAAACTCTTTTTTAGAATGATTTTAATTTTATTTTAGTGACCAGAGACACTTAAAGATATATATTTTTAAAAGAAATAAGTAATGGCTTTCTTAAAAAATTAATGGTCAAAAGAATATCACATGCCCTGAGGTAAATACAAAAAAAACCAATGTTGGTATTCTGAATGTGACCTCAGATAATGGAACAGAAAAAAAAAATAAGTTTGAAAATGACCTTCAGGAAAATTACATTATGCTTATTTAGCTTATGTCCACCAAAGGCATTGTATCTATGAAGAATGGGTTTAAACTACAGATAGGGAAAGGGAAAGATTGAAAGTGAAGATAATTTATTGAGTACTGTGGATACCGCATGCCCATTCTCAAGGTTTGAGTTCTAGTATCAGCTGTTGGAATTTGGCTTAAGTCACTCAGCCATTCTTATCTCATGGCTAGAGTTGTGGATGTGATGAGATGATGGCCCTATCCGTGTCACAGGTGTGTTGTGAAGATCCAATGTAATGGTGCATGAAGCTCTTTGTAAATTAAGTCATCCTTGGCTAATGGCATTTGCAAATCATTAGTTCTTCCTATTTAAGATTTTTCTCTTTTCCTGGAGAAATAGAAAATTGCTGAGTTTATATTCTGCTGATGGAGGGAAGGGAATATAATGTGTGTGTATGGTCTGTATTTGTTTTATTGTGATTTTTTTTTAAGAAGGAGAGGGGAGATCAGACTACAAATGAAGGAAACAGAGCTAAGAGTTTCTTTGGAAAAAAATTACAAGCAAAGATTCATGAATGGTGGCCCCTGTGGCTTCAGTTGGAGAAAAATCTGCTGCGCATGAGAGAAGCCACAGTGAAGAGAAACATTGTGACTGTAAACAATGTAGAAAGGCTTTTTACAGAGAAGAGCTATCTCATTGGACAACAGAGAATACACAGTGGAGAGAAATCATATGAATGTAATCAATACAGAAAGGCTTATACATGGAAGAACAGTCTTCTTCAACATCAGAGAAGCCATGCTAGAGAGAAACCTTATAAGTCTACTCAATATGGAGAGGCTTTTGCATGGATGAAACATCTTACTCAACATCAGAAAGTCCATACTAGAGCAAACCTTTATGACTGTAATCAGTGTTTAAAGTCTCTCAGATCTAGGTCCAAATTTGCTGAACACAGGAAAATCCACACTGGAAAGAAACCTTTTGAATGTAACCAATGAGGTAAGGCTTTTACACCAAGGGATCATCTTACCTGATATCAGAGTACATACATTGGCAAGAAACCTTAAGAAAATAATCAATGTGGTAATGCCTTCAGGCTAAAGACAGTCCTTGTTTACCATCAGAGAATCCATAGGAAATAAAGGAATCTTATAACTGACCTGAATGAGTAAAGGCATTGAAATGGAGTACAGAGCTTCTTAGCAGAAAATTCACTCTAGGTACAAGCCATCTATGGACTTCATATGGGAAGGCTTTTAGCCAGAGATCATCTCTTATCCTCTCATCAGGGGATTTGTAATGAAAAGAAACTTTATGAATGTGCTCAGTGGAACATGCCTTTCTCTAGAACATGAAGGTAACTAGTGAAGGTTAAATTTGGGGTCTGACTATAATAGGAAGGTAAGATAAGGAAAATAATCCATGCCCACCCTCCTGGTTGCAAAACCAAAAAAGGAGGCAATAGGCCCATAAACCGCAGAACTGTCTGAGAATCCATCTGGTTGTTCTCAGAAATAGAATGTCTTCAGAATGAGGAAAAGCCTTTGTGTCAATACTGTGTTGACTGGGAAACAATCTTTGGTGAAGGGAAGAAATCGGATTTGTTTGATCAAGGATATAAAAATTGGGGCAATTTAGGGTAATTTTGTGGTCTCCCACAGGCCACCTATATGCACTTATTCATCTTACATCCAGGCCACTACATGTGACAGTTAAGAAAATTCTCATTAAGTTGAGATAGTTTCTGCCTCCTGATTTTTGTGATGGACTTAAGAACAGAACCATTGTGTGAACAAAGCAGCCACTGCTAAACAGGTAAGAGGCCTGGCAATTTCTATCTACAAAGCTTCCCTCAGTTGGAAGGGAAATCTGAAGGAACTGAGTTCCATGTCAGAGGCATTTGGGCTACTTGTCACATGCTGTCTATGAATGAGTGAAAGGCTCAGTTCCTGATGATAGCACCCTCATCAGAGTAATGGTTTCCAGTTCAGAGACCAACAGGTTGGACATAGGGAAGCAATTCAAGAGGCACTATAGAAAGTCTCCATATCCTCCCACCAAGGCAAGTCAGAAAAGGCAAACACTGATAGGAAGAAAGGTTTCTGATGAAATTCATCTGGAGTCTAATGAGGACCCAAGCCAGCGTCTTGTTCCCTTGTCACTGAATTTATCAGAGAATCTTGAGTTGGAAGGGCCCTCAGAGGCCATCCAGTCCAAACTCATGCCTGCAGAGGCCTTTTTAAACCTTTCTCCTTGAAGACCTGCTAGGAAGGCAGCCCATTATTAGGACACTGTTCATCCCATCAGGCTGACTCTGCCTCCTGCAGCTTACACTCATCGTCCTGGGTCTTCCCTCTGGGCTCAAGCAGAACAAATGTGATTGGTCTTAGATGTGACAGCCTTTCAGGTATTTGATGAGTATTTTGTGTTGCCTGCCAAGTTTTCTCTTCTTCTGGATAAGCTGCCTCAGTTCTTTCGACTCATTTGGCATGGTCTCTAGTCCATCATATTCACAGCCCTTCTTTGGATGTGTTCCAACTTGTCAGTGCCTCTTTTTGATTATCTCCAGTTTATCATAGATAGATAGAAATAACTCCCTTGTTGCTCCATACTTATTTCTGGAGGTAGCTGCCAAAGGTGCCATCAAACTGGAATAGAAATTAGTTTATAAATCGATTCCTCAGTCATGTAACCACAACTTTGGGATCCTAAAATCTGTCAGTCTATCAGCCAGGATGATGGCATTCCTGGAAATATTGTTTCTAGGTGTTTTTGTACAATTAGAGGAAATTTGTTATCTATCATTAGTTATTTCTGCAAGATCCAGGTGGAAAGTATCAATATTTTCAAGGTGAAAAGAGGGGCTGTTTCCAGCCCACATTTCAGACTTTCAGCCAATCACATTGTCCCTGCCTCCATGATGCTGTCAGTTCTTTAACCATTTATATTGTTTTCTCCACCTATCAACTTCTGTTCTTTGTTTTATTTTTTCTTGAATATGTATTTTTTACTGAAAAACAAAATCATTCATAAATTAACATACGAAAATGTCTAAACACATGAGAAAATAAGATAATGACAAAGGACTACTTTTGTGAAAAGTGTATGGTCTGTTTGTTTTTTAAACATCTTTAGAATTCCGTGCAAAAAATGTACCCCTGGCACCTCTTGAAAACATAAAGGTCAAGTTCAAAAAACCTAGTGGTGGACAAAACTGCCTCTGGCCCAGGACTTTGAGCTCAATGGGGAAGCCATTGGCCCTCTTTTTCAGTAAATTCATGTTGACAAATAAACTGCTAGTGCTCAGATCTTTGTACTTCAGTTGACTTGATTTTCCCTGTGACAATCGTGGTCCAGACACCACTAATGCAATCTCTCCTGAAGGAAGGCTTTAGCTTATGGTATCTAAGCATGGAAACCATTGTCATCAAAATAGACCTGATTGCCTTGAGGCCATCATGACAGTCCTGGCTGATTTGTTGTTCAGTCATTTCAGTCATATCTGACTCTTTGTGACCCCATTTTGGTAGGAGTAGAGTTCTTGGCAAAGATGCTGGAATGGATTATTTCCTTCTCCAGTTCATTTTGGAGATGAAGAAACTGAGGCAAACAGGGTTAAGTGACGTGGCCAGGTTCATACACTTAGTATCTGTGGCTGGATTTGAGCTGATTAAGTTGAGTCTTTCTGATTCCAAGCCCAGTGTTCTATGCACTTTGGCACCAATTAGCTGCTCATAGTCTCACCTTAGAGGAGCCTGTAATCTTATATGACATTTCGGTTTAGGATTTAAAGTTATAAATGGTACCATACAGAATCTCCATTTGCCTAAGGGCCATTTGCTATCAGCACCTTAAGTTATAGAGCCCACTGATTTCAGTTAGACAGTGTCTGGTTCAAGGTACCTGGTACATATCAGTCATAAACTTGAGAATGCTCCTGGTCAACTCCATCTAGTCTTGTGGATACTAGCACAGCAAGGAGGATTTGGAATTCAATAAGAGGTCATCACCTACTTTGGGTGAGCCAAAATGTATGAGCTGCTTCGAGCAGCTTTCATATTTCCATGCTTTTGGTCAAAGGGCAGCCAATGGCACCACCTGCAGAGCAAGGAAGGTATGGGGAAAACCTTACTCTTCATCAGGGATTAGTTTGCAAACAGGCAGGAGCAGTCTGAAAAAGGAGTGCCAAGGTGAGAGGCATAAAGCAAGCAAAAAACAAAAGCTAGAGTTCCCAAAAGATATCGGCAAACAGCTTTAGGCATACACAGAGCTCAAGTGGGGGGGGGGGGAGCCCTTTTTCTCACAGACCCAGTCAGGACTCTTGGGAAAGACATCAGATGTTGTCTCCTTCAGGCTCCTACAGAGCTGAAGAGCAAGGTCTCCTGTGGGCTTAGATGTCCACTCAGTGGAAAGGTTTTAGGTGTGACAGGTTTAGGAGTCTATTCCCACAAGTTTGGCAGCTCTAGGCATGGTCAGAAGGACTTGATAAGGGGCCCTTAGAAGACATATGGGTTGACAATTGAGAGAAAACACCATAATGTAGGTCCTTGGTTAAAGGCACATAGAGATGGTCCAGTTTTCCAGCCACACAGGGCTAGGTTCAAACAATGCAATAAAGTTTTTCTCACAATTCCTAAAAGTGCATGATTAGATTAAGTCTGTTATTGATCAGGGTCTTCAGAGGGCTCACAATGAACTAGTTTTGAGAATGGAGATTTACATGCCATCAAGGTAACCAAGAAAGCAGATGTAAACCATGCAAAGCAATACAATCGTTAATACTAATGTTACCTAAAATCAAGTCACCTTGTACCCCAGTAACCCATTCTCAATGTCCATTTAAGTAGCACCTTTTGAATCCCAGTTGTCTCATGTAGTTATCTGGTCCCCAGATATCTTTTCTTGGACAATAGGTTTTATTCTCAGGACAGCTCTAGTACAGGGTTCTGCTTCTCTGGTTCCAAATCTAGAAGTTCCTAGTTAATTCTGAGTTAGTACAATTTAGTACAATCACTTAAATTTGGTTCTCCAATCTTGAAACTTCAGAGGATTTCAGTTTGCTGTTTCTATCCTTACCTAAATCCTGAACCTGATATAAGAATCTTTTAAAAACTTGAGGGTCCAATTATAAAATGAGCTCTTCTGCCTTTTAAAATTATCAGACAGATGCTTTAATAGTGGAAAAATAATTTCACTTTCTTCACCTTTATCCATACAATTTGTGTATAAAATCCAACTTTAAGAACTTATTACCAAAACATACTCAGTCTGAATTTCCATGATAGATAAGCTTTGGAAGCCAATAAGGTATATCCATATATAATTTTTTTGGGGAAAAAATCTAATCTTGTTGCTTTTCTCAAAATTTACTATTCCATTTAATTAGGAAAAAAACTATCACCTTACAGGTTTCTCATAGTACTTTGAATAATCATTTCCCCTTCAGAGGATATCATCCCTATATTATTATTTGACCACAAATATAGGTTAAAATTGTGAGATATTCATAACTTGGCATCCTATTATGGTAATGCAGAGATGTTCCAGTATCCATTATTCAATAGATTTAGTATAGTACTTAAAAAACTTCTTGATTATAGAATTTCTTATGAAAGGAGAAAGGAACATGGCTATAACAATGTCGTATGTCATAACAGAAGGGGAAAACTTCCTTAGCTCTATTTGATTCCAGGCATGAGTCCTATCTGGCAACCAACCAAGTATCTAAAGCAGGGCTCAGAATTGACCAGGTAGGGAATTTTTCTTTTCAGATAGGAAATAGCACAATGGGGAAATGAGTCAGGCGGCTCCTATGTAGGTCATGCCAGGTCATCCTGAAAAGTTTTCCCAGGTTCAGATATCTACTTTTTGGTTTTCAGGCTGTAGCACATGCTGTTTTCTACTATTGGCTTTATGACAATTCAGAAAGTTATCTCCAATCAAAGCTCAAAACAGTCGTAAATTACAGTCCCATAAAGTCTTGAATAGCAAGTTCCAATAAGCAGAGCTTCAGGTGGTCACATGTCTTAGACAGTAAATATTCACTATAATCTCACATTGGTAACAGTCACAGATTTATCACATGCAAAAAAACCCCAAAACACTACTGTTCTCAGAATCCTTTTAAACAATGGGGACATCTTTAAAGTGAGTCCAAAGTAGTTTGCACACATTTCTACACATGTTCTAATTCCAACATAAATCACAAACATAAGTGAAATCAGATTTCCCATCAGGATAACACAAGATAGCTCGTTAGTTACTACTCTTTACTAACATGACTGCGCTGAAATCCTATTTCTTAAAACAAATACAAAAGAGGTTCTTGACTTTAACCTCACAATTTAATAGATTTACATCTTTGTTTCACAAGTTTGTTTATCCTTCTCTAATTATACTTATTCTGAAAGAATGAGATATTTTGGGAATTGAATCCCATACATATTACAAGTTCAAACACTAATTTAACTGCTGCTTAGGCCATAGAATGACTACAAATTTCAGATCAAAACAGCAAGATCTCTCCCATTTACAGCACACTACAGTAATTTAGCAATATATTAGCTTCCAAGTGAAATTTAGTAAAAATCACACAATTTTTTAAAACATTTCTTCGTAAAAGTCCCTTTCTTAAAAACAGCTTAAAACTTATCTTGATGTTAAAAAAAATACAATCATTAAACTTTTATGAAGTAAATTACTTGGAAACCTCTAAAATGACTGATATCTCTCTTTGCAACCTTAAAGCAAAAATAAATCTTTAAAATGGGAATTTATCAAAATGAGTTGGGGTAGAATGTCTTTAAGTAACATAAATAAATCCCTGAAGTGCTATAACAAACTAAATTCCTAGTTGCCACAAAATTCCTATTTACTACCTCCCTCTAGTCAAAAAGGTGTTTGTAATGGGGAGGAGTTCAGTTTTTATAAGCCAAGAGAACATACCCAATTAAATTAGTTTTATCCTAATAACAAAGTTCACCACAACTTTAAAATTTATTTATTATCTTTTCCTCCCTTTGTCTTTTTCTTTGGGGAGGGGAAGGTAGGCAATGGGGTTAAGTGACTTGCCCAGGGTCACACAGCTAGTAAGTATTATGTGTCTCAGGCCAGATTTGAACTCAGGTCCTCCTGAATCCAGGGCCAGGGCTCTATTCACTGCACCATCTAGCTGCCCCACTCCCTTTGTCTTTAAATATATTCCTAGAAATTAAGAAAATAATGATATTCTGGAATGTCACAAAGATAGTGAATACGATAGTTTATAAACCTCCAGATTAACATACAATATACATATACACATACATACATCCATACATATATATATACACATATATATATATATATATATATTTGTATATGAAGCAGACTTGAAGATTATACCCTTGTTTTGGGCAAGGATTCCCATTTACTCAGAGGGATTACACAACACGGAAAACTTGCACACATTGTTAAGAACTTCAGGTGAAACTTCCTCTTAAATATAGACAAAACTTAGGAATTGGTATTAAATTACAGTACTTTAGAATATTACAGCACATGGTTAGCAGGGCTGACAGAATTGCTTAACAGCTTCCTAACTCATTTATTCTCCCTCCCTCCTTTTTAGGTACAATTCTTAACATATAGACTATAAGAGGAATTACTTCCTAAAAACAAAACAAACTGATACAGTTGTTTCCCAAATCACACAAAGGATTTGTTCTGTAAAACTTGGACTCAGTCAAAAGGCTGCACTCGAGGACCTAGAGGGTTACATGTGGCCTTGAGGCCACAGGTTCCCCACTCCTGCATCTAAGCAATATTACATATTTAAAATTTGAAACAAACCAAATATCAGTTTAGGTAAATGCACTTCCAAATTACCTTGCACAGAAAATCATTCATATCATCATTACTATGTTGAAGCTACGTCTTTAAACCACCTTACATACTTTCATAATAGCCAAGATTTTAAAATGAAAATTTGCTATAGTAAATAATATTATTCTCTGTTTAGAACTAAATATACTTCACTAAATATTTAACAGTTTTCAAATTATCTAATTTTATCATATCCATTTAAAAACTCAATTCACATGCAATAAAATACAGATTAAAAATTGCTTTGTTGACTTTTGGGAGCCAAGATGGCAGAGTAAGCAGGAAGTAACTCTCACCTTCCCTTACTGACCTTGAAAAACCCAGAAAATACCACCCCAGAAAAAATCCTGGAGTAGTGGAGCCAGCAGAAAGATGGGATACAGCAGTCTTTTAGCTTGTGAAGCTAGGGGGATTAACCAGAAAGATCCCTTTTGCTGTGACTGAAGGAGACCAGTACAGGATGGGAGGCATCCCATTAAGCTTGTGGCAAGCCTCACCTCAGCAAACCAATGGGAGATCCTCAGCCCTAGGGTGGTGGAGCAGGCAAGTGCCAATACCAGGATTGCCAAGTGCCTTGGCACAGCCAGGGGAACTGACAGATGCCAGCACAGAGAACCACCATATGCACTGGCAGGCATTCACCAGCAGGTGAACCTACCCATGCTCTAGCACAGCCCAGGGAAAGGAGGCAACCACCAGTGGCCAGACCACCCCCTACCCCATCCCACACCCACCCTGCAAGCTTCAGTGTAATCCCAGGGAAATGCAGAAAACCCCCACCTGGGCTAGGCACACACCAGCAAACACCACCAGCTCCAGCTCAGCACCAGCTAAGCTACTACATCCCTACAGCCTCCAACTGCCGGCACCTGAGGCACTAGCACACAAAGCCAGTAACCAGACCCCTAGCCCCCAGCACACGAAGTGTGGGACAGTGCCTCCTGTGCCCCACAAGCAGAGATCAATTTCAAAAGGCAAACACCACTGACTCGGACATCTTTTTCAGATATTTCTCAGTAGTGGCTTTCTTTGTCAGTCACTGAATCACTGAACCTCAGTTTCTCTACCTATAAAATGAGGGTTTGGACTCCATGGCCTTTCAGCTCCCTTCCAGGGATAAATCCATGATCCTAAAAGAAGTCATTGTTTGGAATTTGGGGGCATGGAATTCTTCTGAAAGTACAAAAAAGGATTAGGGTATCCTACATGATTTCATTCCTAGACTTTCTTCAAGTCAACAAACATCCAAGTGCCTACCCTGTTCCAGACCTTGTGCACAGGACCAAGCACACAAATTGATGCAAGGAACATCCCCTGCCCTAACGGAGCTCACAGTGTGGTGGGGCAGAGAACACTCCAACAGCTATGTAGAAACCCACTGTGGACAGGATAAAGAGGAGCTAGTCACAAGAGGGAAGGCTCTAAGTTTAAGGAGCGCTGAGAAAGGCTTATTGTGAGAAGTGGGTTGTAGCTGGGGCTTCAGCGAAGCCATGGAGAGCATTCTAGGCAACAGGGATGGCAAGGAAAACCATGAGGTCTAGAGGTGGAACATCCTGTCCCTGGGACAGAAAGGAGGCCCAGACCAATGAATTATAACATATATGGGAAGGTGGAAGGGTGAAAGAAGACTGGAAGAGTAGAAAGGGGGAGGTGATGAAGTGCTTTACCTGCCCTAGAGAGGGTTTAGTATTTGATACTTTACCTGGGGAGGTTGTGGAGAAGGTGGGGACATGGTCAGGTGAGAGTTTTAGGAAGATGAACTATATACCTGGGTGGAGGAAGAACTGGACTGGGGGGAGATAGGCAGCTGGACCAACCAGCAGGCTCTGACATTATCTCAGGTGTGGGGACAAGGGTGTGCACCAAGAAAGGGACAGCACTGAGAGACAAAGAGATATATGTGAAAGATGTCACCAAGGTGGAATCAACAGGACTTTGCAACAGATTAAAGATGGGCATCACAATTGTGAATGTGTAAGAGTTGATGAGGAGAGCATGGCATTTCATTTCTGAGCCTGAATGAAAGGCCACTTGATAGGATTATAGCCCCAGGTGAACTGCAGAGATTTGGCCAAGTGGGAAAGTCCAGGATTTTTCCTTTCTAGCATCCAGATCCCAAAGATATGGCCTTTTCCTTTTAGGAGTTCAGATCCCTTCCCCATTATTCCCCCTCAAACAAATGAGACCCAAATTACTTTGGGGTAAGTGATGAGGGTCTTAGTTTCTGAAACTGCTTCTTGCTGGCAAGGGGTGTTGAGCTGCAGAGCTATATTTTAAGAAATCATGAATGAAGATGACAGTTCATTGTGCCAATTTTTTAAAAAATGATAGAATAAATGAGTAGAGAAGGAATAAATGTAGCCCCAGGGACAGCTAGGTGGCACAGTGGATAGAACACCGGCCCTGGAGTCAGGAGGACCAGAGTTCAAATCCGGCCTCAGGCACATAACACTCACTAGCTGTGTGACCCTGGGCAAGTTACTTACCCCCAATTACCCTCACCAAAAAAAAAAAATGTAGCCCCCAAATTCAAGATATTTTGGGAGGTTTAAGCAATCAACATTAATATTCCTTTGGATAGAACACTCACACTTAAGGCTATGACTCCCTATGAGGGAGGGAGAAAGGGAGGAAGGAAGGAAGGAAGGAAGGAAGGAAGGAAGGAAGGAAGGAAGGAAGGAAGGAAGGAAGGAAGGAAGGAAGGAAGGAAGGAAGTTAATAGCAGCATTGCCCAACTGGAACTGGCCACTTGGTCCCCAGTGGGGCAGCTACTACTACTCATAGACTGTTGTTCCTCCTTGGTTCTCAATACAAGAAGGGCAGAGTACCAGCTGGAGGGGCAACTCTGATTCTGGGGACACTGAGGCTCTGAGTGCTCTCATCCCATCTGGGATCCCAAAGTCCCCTGTACCTCTTGGGACTCTATAGAAGGATGAGGAGAGGAGTTAGAAGAGTAAGAGAGGGAGGGAAGTAGTCTCCCCTTTCAGACCATCTTCGTATCCAAGCCTGACCCTACCTGCTTCCTCACTCCCTCTGTAGCTTGGAGTATTACTTTCAGTTACTCTGGTGCTGCAGTTTTATCCTGGCAGTCTTTCCACTCAGGAAGAGGGAGGGAGTCTGGAAGGGAGGGAGGAAAGGGTGGAGACACTGGAGAGGAGGAGCCCACAGAGATCAGCAGCCTCATGGGTAGTGGCCCAGCTGGAATTTGAGCCCTGGGGTGGAGTTTGGAGGCCTGGGAGGAGTTTAGGACTGCAAAAGGCATCACTGCACTGGAGAGGCATTCCATGTGATGGAGGGCAGGGCTTAGGGAGGAGAGCAATCAGGGTCTCTGAGTCCTAGCCCTGGGTGTGATTGGTGGAAAGGGCCCAGCCATCCAGGGGCCTTCAGGGGCTGGACAAGGTGGCACTCTTGGGAATAGGAAGACCCTCCCATAGTGGGCTGGCCAGAAGGAGGAAGTCTTTGAGCCTGGACTGCTCTGCTTTCTGGCATCTCAAATCTTTTTCCTTTCTTCCTAGTAATCTGAGATCTCTCTGCCTTCTCCGGAGCTCATTGCTCTGCCTTTTGGATGCCAGCTCTGTGCTTGCAGGTCCCAGGTAGGTCTAAAGCAGAGTTCCCCACCCTCCACCCCATATTTCCAGGCTTCTTCTGGCTGATCTTGCCATTGGGTCTCATTCTCATCTGACCTCTTGGTGAGTGTATTAAAAATTGGCCAGTAGCACACCTTCCTCCCAAGCCTGGCTATTGAATGAGCTCCCTGCCCCTAAACCTTCTCCAGATTCCCAGTAACTTCCTAAATTCCTGGCTCACCTTCCCCACAGTTACCATTGGATAACACTTTTTCAGACTTCAGACTTTGCCTGTAGGATTGTGGGAATCCTGATTTCAGCCTTCCTATCCAGATCCACTAATCTCTTAAGTTCTTGGTTAGAAATTCTGTTGTCTTGCCTTCAGATCCTGCCTCCTTTGAAGATCCAGAAATCCTCCCTTACCCCCCAGGATGCCACCTTGGACTCAGTTTCCAAAACTCTTTTCTGATCTTTCTTCTCTGCACCCATGGCTCTGGGGCTGGTTCCCTATCAGATCCCAGGCACTGGCTCCCTGTCTCCAGTTTCCCTTTAGGGATTCCAAGCCTAAGCTCTACCAGAAAATCTCAACAGTCCTCCTTGGCTCCTAGTTAGACCTCAGGACACAGTCATCCTGCTTCCCCAGGTTCAGTGTGCATCTGGAGCCCTTCTATCAGTCCAGTGTTCCCCACCTCCCTGCCATGAGCTATGTTAGAATGTCTTGCCTCCCAGACCATAGTCCTTCCCCCCTTACCCAGGCTTCAGGCTTCCCTGCCTCAGGTGCCATGCCAGGGGGCTGAATTCCAGACTGGATTTTGTGTCCTAGTCTCAGGCTTCCCCAGTCATTCCTTGGTATCTCCATTCAAGAGCCTTCCCAATCCTCAACCTTGCTTAGCTTCTCTCCTAGATCAAGGAGTCCGTTTCTTTCTTTCTTTTTTTAAATTTTTTAAATTTATTTTTTTTTAAGGAGTCAGTTTCTTATCTACATAATGTGTGAGTCAGACAGAGGGAATTCAGGGAGGGCAGAGGGCCAGTTGGAGGGAGAGCTCTAACTTAAGAGCCACTGAGGCTCTGACCTCATCCCATCTGGGATCCCAAGCCCCCTCAGGCTTTTGGATCTCTATGGGAGAACGGAGAGGGGAAGGGCAGAAGAGAAGGAGTAAGAGAGGGAGGGAAGTAGTCTTCCTGTTCAGGCCATCTACATTTTAAAGCTGGACCCTCCCTGCTTCCTCTTCCCCCGGTAGGTTGGAATTTCTCCCCTGAGGGCAAGGCATTGGCTTTTGTAACTCCTCTGGGACTTCACTCTCTGGAAAGCCCTGCAGGCCAGCCTCCTGCCTAGGAAGAGAAGAGAAAGACCTACCCCATAGGGATTCTTCTCCTCCCTGCCCAGCTCAATCTGCCAAGCACCAAGGCCAGGCCCAAAGCAGGAGCCTGGAGCCAGAGGGAATGGCCCCTGGGAGCCACAGCCCCCCACCCCAGGTGAGTGCAGTCTTCTGACTAGGGTTAGGGTTAGACATGGAGGATGGTCTATGAAGTTGGGAATACCTTCCTTATGGACCATTTCTCTCCAAAAATAGGCATGAAATTGAATAAGGCAGTAACAACACTGCCCTGCTCTCTGCTTCTCTGTGTTAAACTAGTTCACTGACACTCTGGCATATGGAGCACAGACTCCTCCTTCCCTTGTTTGTTCTGAAGTTCTCCCTCGTTAGAATGGGTCAGGCAAGTTTCCCAGGTCTCCCTGAATCCTTCCCCTTTATCCTTTGTTGGGTCCAATCAGTAAACATTTGTTATTGTTGTTGGGGTTTTTTTTAGTTCTGTCTGACTCTTTGAATCTTCATGATTCCATTTGGGTTGTTTTTGGAAGAGATCCCTGTTGCTATTTCTTTCTTTAGCTCATTTTATAGAGGAGCACACTGAGGGAAATAAGGTTAAGTGACTTTCCCAGGGTCATACAGCTGGGAACTCTAGGGGCCCCAAAAAGCCATTTTATGCCAGGCCCTGTTCAAAACTTCCCTGGACACAGAAGAAGGAAAAAACAGTGCCTGCCCTCAAGGAGTTCATAGTCTAATGAGAGAGACAACATGTCACCTTGTTGTTCATTCATTTTAGTTCCATTTGACTCTTTGTGACCCATATGGAGTTTTTTTTTGGTAACTACACTGGAGTAGTTGCCATTTCCTTCTCCAATTCATTTTACAGATGAGGAAACTGAGGCAAACAGGGTTAAGTCTGACTTACCCAGGGTCACTCAGCTAGTGTCTGAGGCAATATTGGAGCTCAGGTCTTCCTCAGTCCCTGACCAGCACTCTATCCAAAGTGCCACTGAACTGCCCCAACAAGTCACCTGCTTTGTCCAAACAAGCTCTGTAGGGTATAAAATGGCATTAAGTCTGAAAGGGAAGGTTCTAATAGTTTTGGGGACCAGAACAATAATTTTTTCAGAAAGTGAAATTTTAGCTGAGACTTGAAGGAAACCCAGACCAGGCATTTTTGTTTAGGGTTAGGGTCAGGATAGAGAACTTTCCAATCATGGAAGAGAGCCATTGGAAAGGTATTTCACATTGCCTTCTGTTTTTCTTTTTTTCCCCCCACTTTGTTTGATTGTTTCTTGATGTTTCATAGTACCAATAGCTTCCACTTGCTCAATTCTGATTTTTAAGGAATTATTTTCCTCAGAGACCTTTTGTACCTCCTTTTCTGTTTGGTAAATTCCACATTTTAGGAAGTTCTTTTCTTCAGGATTTTTGTGTACCTCCTTTACCAAACTTTTGACTTGTTTTTTATGATTGTCTTGTATCACTCTCCTTCCTTTCCCAATTTTTCCTCTACATCTCTTGATTGATTTTTAAAATCCCTTTTCAGCTCTTCCATGGCCTGAGACCAGTCCAGATTTGTCTTTGAGACTTTGGATGTAGGAGTTTTGACTTTGTTGTGTTCCTCTGAGTGTGCATTGATCTTCTTTGTCACCACAGTAACTTTCTATAGTCATAATTTTTTCTGTTATTTATTCATTTTTCCTCCCTATTCCTTGACTTTTAACTTTTCACTGAAGTGATGCTCTGCTTTCAGGGTGGAGGGCTCACTGTAAGTTTTCAGTTCTGCCAAGGTGGTATGAGCTAAGGAGGGGTGTGTATACTATCTTCCCATTCCCATCTAGGAGTTTTGAAGTCCTGAAATAAATCAAAGGTATGAATTGAGGAATGAAGCAACCTACCAGCCTAGAGGATGTCCAATGTATTTCCCAATCAAAGAGACCCATGAAAAAGTTTTTATAGTTTTAGGAGAACAGAGGGAGGAGGCAGTATGAAGTAGCAAGCCTGGTCATGAGACCCCAGTGGCCCTTAGCAATCCAGGCAAGGAAAGCCACCTCATTCCAGCTGCTCTGCCCTTCATACCTTGAATCCCAATGTCAGAGGGCAAAGACACTAGAAGCTGAGCTCTTGAGCTGGGCTCCCCACAAGGCAACTTCCCTGGGTAGGGGTGGGAGGGTGGGGAGATCTTAATGTGTGGTTCAGTTCAACCTAATCAAAAGTAAATTTTTTAAGAGTATGAAGGTTAGGACATTACTGAAAGCTGACCTTACAAGGATTGTTTAAGGGAGTGGAAATCCACATTACATGTTGTATTAGTAATTTATGTCATTATATTAACAATTTCTGTCAGAGTCATCCTGGCCTTCTGTTTCCCCACATATCCATTAAGGTGCAAAGGCCTGTCAGTTTCACCTTTGCACCATCTTTAGAATATACCCCCTTCTCTCCTCTGACACTACCACCATTCTAGTGCATGGCCCCATCTCCTATGCCTGGTCTACTAATATAGCCTACTGGTGGGTCTGCCTCCCTCAAGGCTCTCCCCACTCCAAGCCATTCCCCATTCAGCCACTAATCATTTCCTACAATGCAATTCTGATTAAGTCACTGCACTACTCAATAAATTCCACTGACTCCCTATTTGTTGCCTCCAAGATCAAATAGGAAATGCTCTTGTTGGCATTCAAAGCCATTTTCAACCTACTTCCTTCCCCCTGCTCCCAATAACCTTTCTAGTCTTCTTACAGCTTACTCCCAAACATTTATCCTTTAATCCAATGGATCTGGCCTCCTGTCTTCTCTCAGCTCTAGGCATTTTCAGTGGCTGTCCTCATGCCTGGAATACCCCAGCTCAGACTACTAACCTCACTGTCTTCCTTTAAATTCCAATCAACAACTAAAAAGCTAAGGGAGTATTTCCTAACCCCTCTTCATTCTTATTCCTTCTCTCTTCTAATTATGTTCTATTTGTTCTGGACTTAACTTGCTTTGTATATATTTGTTTGCTTGATGTCTCACCTATTAAATGGTGACCTACTTGAGGCAGGGACTGTCTTTTACCCCTTTTTGTGTCCTCAGTTCTTAGCATTGTGCCTAGCACAATGTAAATGTATATGGAATTGAATTGACAATTTCTGGTCTTTGATGAGACCTTGTCATATCACTCTCTTCTTCCTGTCCAGTCTTCTCCTCCTCCCTTTCATGCATCTTCCCTTGGTGTAATGTAGTGCCACAAAAGGACCTTCTGCTGTGTTGCCAGCAACCAGATTGTACACCGAATGGAGAGGCGTGTAATAACTAGTGACATGGGCCAGGCGGAGCAGAATTACTGACTCAGTTTATTCATCTGAGGGTACAGTATATATAGAGAAAATCTAGCCTAACTTCAAAGAGTCCTCCCCATGAGATACTCCCAGAACATCTGCTGAGGATGTGACAACATGAATTTCCTCGTTATCAGGGTTCCTAGATTGGGTTGCATTTTCCAAGGTTTTCCCAGGTGCCTTGGTGCCACCTGCATAGAGGAGTGAATGTGTAAATCTAAGGTTCAAAGAGTGAGAAGGAATGTCTCAGGGGCCTCCTAATCAGGAAGGGATTGAAGAGCCGTACCACTTAATCATGGAGCCCTTACGGGTAAAAGCCTGGGCAGAGGTCAAACTCTGCCTTGGATCTTAAACCCTTATCAGACTCTTAAGATCAGCCCTCAACACTGCTACAGGCAGGATGTCAGAAGATTCTGTCCATAATCCCCCCTGTCATCCTCTACACTGGTACCTCCACCAGATTTCCTCCTTCATCCCTGTCTGCTTGTGTACTTTGAGAAAGAAATCTCTTATTGGTCTGCCTGTTGTTACTCTGCTACTGCTGTTGTCTACATTTGTTCACTGCTCCTGTATTTGTTCAGTTTGGGTTGTTCTATAAGCAAATAATCTTCTTTCTGGTTTTCTTTCTAAAAATGTTTCAGACTCCTCTTCATTATTGAATATCCACTTTTTGTCCCATATTGTTAAGCTCACATCTTTAGGATAGGTCATGCTGGGCTACATCTTGTACTCCAGCATGCTCTGGAACACATTCCATTTCCTCTCCATTTCTAGTGGGTTTGCATTAGTCTTGCATTATTTTTAATCATTATTAAATTTCAATTTTTGGAAGAAAATAAGCATGTCATGTCCATAACACATTACAATAAAATTTTCTTCCTTATGGTTTTGTATCTCTCTTCCCAAATGGTTTCCTTTCTTTTCATAATTTTTTCACTTTCTTTTTCTTCTAATTTTTCCTCATTGTCTTTTAACTCCTTTTAAGTTCTTCTAAGATTTCTTTTTGAGTTTGTGTCCAATTGACTTTACTCTTCAGGATAGGAGTGGCTTTTGTAATCTCACTATTTCCTTCTGAATATGACCCAGATCTTCTTTCATACCAAAGTAGTTATCAGTGGTTGGGTTCTTTTCCTTTGCTTACTCATTTTTTGTTTTAAATTTGTCTCATTTTACTTTTAGCAGCTTTAGTATCACAATCAAGTTTTAATCCAAATCTGATGGGTAATGTTACTCTAAGCCTCAGGTCCTCCTTACTCTTGTTTTCTGAATTCTCTCTGGGGGCTCCACCTTAGGACCTCCTCTCTTGCTCCCCTAAGCCCCAGTCACACTGTCCTGAAAATGTTCTTGCTCCCTGTGGTACCACACTCACTGGGCTTCTTCTAGCTCCTCTCACCCACAGCCACTGCTCAAGGTCATGTCTGCTCAGCACTGCTAGGCTTGACTTCTGGAAACATCAGTGGGTCTTTCTAGCTTCCCTCACTGTCTGCTCTTCCTCAGATGGAAGTTTGTGATGTAAAATTTCCAGAGGTGAAATTGAGGCCTAGTCTCCTAGGACTACTGTTTGTTAATTCAGGGGAGTCAGCCTGGTGGTGTCTACTCTTCACTCAGCCCCTGGGGTCTTCAATGAGGTGCTCTCAAGTTGCCCTCCAACTGCTTTTTGCCTTTATTTTTGCTTTTCTATATTCATTTTGTGGTGATTTTCTGTTTGTGGAGGAAATCCAGAGAGCCTGGAAATTTCTGACCTATACTGCCGCCTTCTAGAAGGCATCCAATGGGTTTTTTTCTGGAAGTGATTTCTGAATTCTTTGAAAATTGGAATGTCATTTTCTATGTTCAGAAGTTCTGGCCAATTCTCTTTGAATATTTCCTCCATGGTTGTTTCAATTTTTTTTTGCCCAGTCATTTTGTACTGGGAGACCTGTGATCCTTGGGTTGTCTATGAACTATTCAGTAGGTTTTAAATTCAGCTATGCAAAATATAGAATCCCATTGGTTGACATAAGACTCTTAAGCTATAAGAAGCAAAAATGATCTGTCAGCAGGGTCATGAGTTGTGTGAAGCAGGGAATATCTCCACTGATGAAGTGGTTATAAGATGGATGGGCTCCTCCTTAGCTTAAGCAGGAGGAGATGGGACAATCTCTACATACATTCCAAGTACATATAGGAGGATATGGGGGGACTTTTTATACCATGCCACCACCCATGCTTGGTTTGGTCATGGAATTTGAGCAAAACAGAACAGAGATATCTTTGTCAGCATTCTTGTAGTTATGCAAGTGAACTTCATAGCTAGTAAACAAGTAATGAACATTGAATTGAAGTTTGAGGCCTATTATAGGGCCCTTTTATTAGAATTTATATTCATATGTGACTTATACAAGGTATGGATTAATACATTGTTTATTCTTACACTTAATATTTGATGATTGACTAGATGAATATATTAACATCATTACTAACGATCATTACTTCTTATAAAATCATAATGAACTGACTAATGCTGTTTGAGTCGGGGTTCTCAATGAATCATTTTGTTTCTACAGTTCTCTATGTATAATTAGATCATTTATTTCTCATAAAGAAACTGGCAACATTTTTCTGATGAATTAGCTCAAAGAAAACCCAAGGTAATTGAAGATTGCTTCTATTTTAAGCAATGAAGGAACTCCTCTTTCCAACATTGTTGTTGTTTAATCATTTCAGTCATGTTCAAGACTTTATGAACCATTAGGAGTTCTTCTTGACTGAGATACTAGAGGGGTTTGCCATTTCCTTCTCAAGCTCATTTTACAAATGAGGAAACTGTGGCAGGCAGGGTTAAGTGACTTTTCCAGGGTTACACAGCTAGTAACTTTCTAAGGCTACACTTGAATTTATGAACATGAGATCATCCTGATACCAAGTCCAGTGCTCTATCTACTAGAACACCTAGCTTACCCTTCTTCATAATTGCTTTCATTTCTAGGTAATGAATTTTATAATTAAGGAATATGTGTCATACATAGACAAATAAAAGCAATTCTAAAGCAAAATCATGAGATGTTTTGGCTATGACAGAGTGACCTCAAGCCCTCAATGTAACAACAGATAACTCTCCTTCACTTGGCTGGAGACCATCTCTTTTGAGTCACAGCAGTCTAGATTTCACATATTTTCATCCACATAAGACTTTATTTCAACCACTCAGGAAACAAACCAGATTTTTTCTTTAACTTTGTTCTCTTTCAGGTGATCACATTAAATGGGCTTTTTTCCCCCAGAATGTTATGCGCCTGCCAGCTTCACATAGACTTTTCACAGAATTTTCTTTAGAACATGTGACTTACAAATAAGAAATTAAGGAAACGTACCTGAAGTTCTAGAACCACAAGGTAAAGTAGAAAGAGAAAAAATCCACCATTCACTACCTGAAAGTAAAGCTAAGAGGAAAACATACATGAATGTCATAGCCACATTTCAAAATTCCCAGGTTGAGGAGAATATAGTGCAAGCAACCAGAAAAAGAAACAATTCAAATATTGTGGAAATCTAGTTAGGACTTCACAAAACTAGCAGATTACCCTCTAAAAGACTGAAGGTTTGGGACATTATATTTCAACAAACAAAAGAGCTATGATTGCATCCAAGAATAACTTACTTGGCAAAGTTAAGTATAATCCTGAAAGGGGAAAAAAGGGGCTATTTGATGAACTGAAAAACTTTCAGGTTTGTAAAAAAAAGAGCAGAATTCATTGGAAAATTGAAAATAAACGATCCAAAAGAAATATAAGGAAAATATTAAAGACTGATTATTAGGCCCCATTAAGATCAAACTGTTTACTTATTATTTATATGAAAAGTTATCAGTATTCTTATAACTGTCATCATTACTAAGGTAGTTTGAAAGAAGTGTTGGCTAGTTGTGTATGATGGGGTGATTATAAAAGCAAAACTGGGTAGGAAAGTCAAAAGAGAAATGATATTGGAAAAAGGGGGTGTGAAAAGAACTAATACAGAGGAAGCGAGTAGGGGTAGAGGGCTGATAATGTTGGAACCTTAGTCTCATCTGGGTTGAAAAAAAATGTATATCTCAAATGGTGTAGAAATCTTCTGAATATGTAGAGAGGTGAGAAAATTGGGGAAGAGGATCAGGGAAGTACTTTTTAGAAGGGTGAGTGAAGTGGGATTTAGGGGGATGGGGAGAATTTTGGAGGCCTTGTGGTTTGAAATTGGGGGAAGTGGAGGGAGGACTCTTAGAATGGTGGGTGAATTGGGGGGTAGGAGGATGTGAAGTGAAGAAAAAGTAAAAGCAATAGGGTAAAAAGAGAGGGCAAGAAAGAAAATCATGAGTAAAAATAAGATGGACAAAAATTGAAAGATAGTAATTATATCACTTTGAATGTGATTGAGACATCTACAGCAACTTGCTTTGTGATGACAAAGAAATGGAAATTACAGGGACCCCCTTCATTTTAGGAAAGGCTGAATGGGTTTTGTGTGGTTGCGATGAAAGGGTATTGTGCTGTAAGAAAGGATGAGCTCAATGATCTTAGAAAGGCATTGAAAGCCTTGCACAAACAGATGAAGAGTAAAGTGAGCAGAACCAAGACAATGTTGCATACAGTAACAGCAATATTGTATTCAGAAGAGTTTGATCAAATCAATCATTCTATTACAAATACAAAATTAGAAATAAAGGGCATATAAAGACAGAAGGTATCTGTATCCAGAGAAAGAACTGACAAATAGTATGTATGGGATAATTTTGTGTATATACACACATATATATGGTTATATATTTGCATGTACATAAATATACACACATATAGATATATATGCATACACATGGCAGATGTCGCTATGGTTGTGGCAGGGAAAGAAAGAAAAGAAATTTACATGGTAGCTTTGTTGCATATGTGAAGGGAATACCAACTTGTACATAGTAGATTGGCAGTTTCATGAGCAATCATTTTTTTTTCCATTGTAGTCTTATGGAAGTGCTTGTTTTGTTCCCAGTATTGTAAATAAAATGTCTTTTGTAAAAGGTGAAACACAGTTCCTAATACTAAGAAGTTCACATTCTTGTGGAAGAGATAATATGCAAATAATTTGGTACATATGAGATCTATTATATGAAATATTGTTATATGTTCACATATAATTATGTATGTATTTAGACTTAAGTATATGCATATCTAATATGAATTTGATATGGGGCTTCCCTTTCCTCCGATCCATAAGTGCTCTAATTTATTTGGTGTCTTTGTCTTTGGATTTAAGTAAATCTTCCTATAACTCCATTAACTATGAAAGGAAAGAAATTCTAGATTTTACCATTGATATGCACATAAGAGATTTTTTAAAAGTAACTTTTTTTTAAAAAAAAGAATATATCACTTATCGGTTCTCATAAGGAAAATATTTCCCATCACCCTCTCTCATTCTCTTCTACAGAACCAACCACCTCACAGATAGAACAGAAACTTTCTCCCTGATTCCACAGAGAAATACATTTCAAAGGAAAATATTTCTCAGCTTTATTCCAAACGATCATATAAAATGCTTTTCTCAAAATTCAATTGGGATCTTAAAGACCATGGTTTTAGGAGTTGACTCTGACTTTCATAAAGGGTATGACCTTTGGGCAAATCCCTTCTCTGTGCTTCAGTTTCATTCTGTAAATTAATGAGGGTTGGACTATTTAAATCTGAAGTGTCCTTCATCTTTACATTCTATGACTTTTAATGATTCAGGGTTTGGTGACGTTCAAGGATGTGGCTGTGGACTTCACCCATGAGGAGTGGGGGCTCTTGGACCATCCTCAGAAGGAGTTGTACAAGGGAGTCATGTTGGAAAATGCCCAGAACCTGCTCTCCCTGGGTAAGGAGACTTCCTCTGCTAACACTGAGTCTGCAATCAAAGGAATATCTTCATTCCTTAGTGTGCAGGATTGGGAGCATTTATCAATTATTGGGGAGGGAGTAGTGTTGGTCTCCTGCCTTATTGCCTAATGGTTCCTACAACCTGAGGGTTTCCTCTGTTGCTCCTGAAGCTGTCTCTTACCACTTCTAGGTAGCTTCAAGTCAAAGATCAAAATACTATGGAAGAATCTCAGACATGGAACTAATCTCAGAGGTTATTTGATCTAACCTCTCCCTGGGCATGAATTTTTGTCTGCCAACTATCTGAAAACTGCTCAGGTGGCTTTCCCCTACAAGCTCTTCCTCTTTGGGATGGGTCTAGTATTTGGCATATTCTTTTTTTTAACAAGCATCACTTTGTAGCTCATGGCTTCTACTTGTCCTTCATATAGGAAGTCTGTCCTTAATCTCCTTTCCTATTGCCCTCCAATTCCAGCAGAGATGATAGGAAAGGAAGGGAAGAGAACAAGCATTTATATTCACCTACTATTTGGCAGGTGCTGGGCCAAGGGCTTTCTTTACAATATTATGTCACTTTATCCTCACGACAACCTTTCAAATTAGGTGATAGCATTATCCATTTTTGACAGTTGAAGAAACTGAGGTAAATGGAGGTTAAGGGACTTTTCCAGGGACATGCAGCTAGTGAATTTAGACTCTGGCATGCCTCACTCTAGACCCAGGGCTCTCTCCACTGCACCATCAGCTGCCTCTAATCTCTACAGAATGGAAAGTGTGCAATGAGTTCATTTGTCTATGAAGTTGAACCAAGACCAAATTTTCAGATTCCAATGTGGTTCCATGATCTTCTCTCCACCTCTCCCCAAAGCTCAGAAAATAAATGCTATGAGACTGTAGTTTAGGAGTCCTGGGAACCACCCTGGGACCTTTGCTTGCATGCCCCTGGCATTCCCAGGAATAACAGACTGGCTAAGAAATAGAATTTGGACCAACTAGGATTTCTTGAATTTGCCAGCAAGAGAATCTTACCTGAGGAGTCAAAGACACCCAAGATAAACAGTACACAAGGTTTCTACAGGTGCCAGGGAATGAGGAACAGGGGAGGAGGACAGTGCAAAAGCTGAGTCATCAACGTCCCCTTTTCTGGGGCTTGAGGTTGGTCTTGCACAATAACCCTTTTTTTAATTTATTTTTAATTTTAGCCCATATTAGTCCATTTTTGAATTAGGAATTTTTACCTGAATGGAACTGGACAGGATGGCGGGCAGAGGTTTGGCTCTTTCTCAGAATAGGTTGTACAACAGGATAATGTGGCACATCCTATTTTAGGTTACTTGCATTGCAAGCACTAAAGAGTGAGTACAGACCCGTGTGTGGACATAATGGAGTGAATCTCAAAATGGAGTAGCTCAGGGTTTGAATGCCTTTCCCTAAAGAGAAGTAAACTACAAGTTTCTTTAAATGCTCATTCCTAACTGACTCCCCATGCCCAGGGCTTCCAGTTCCCAGGGAAGATGTGGTCTCCTATTTTGAACAAAGGGAAGCACCATGGATGCTGGAGCAAGAAGGCCTGAGGAGGTGCCATCCAGGTGAGTGAGATGAAAGTTGTGATTACAAGTGGCTCCTATGTGTTAGAGTGAAATGACTGATTCATTTGTGGGCAGGAAGACTTGACTTGGAATTCTTTTTCAGATATTTCTCAGTAGTGGCTTCTTGGATCAGTCACAGAACCACTGACCCTCAGTTTCTCCATATGTAAAATGAGGGGGTTGAATGCCATGGCCTTTCAGCCTCCTTCCAGGGATCATTTTATGATCTGAAAAGATGTCATTGTTTGGAATTTGGGGGCATGGAATTCTCCTGAAAGTACAAAAAGGGGTTAGGGTATCCTATAGGAATTTTTTCCTAGACTTTCTTCAAGTCAACAAACATCTTAGTGCCTACTCTGTTCCAGACCATGTCTAAAGGACCCAGCACATAAATAGATGCAAGGGACTTCCCTGCTCCCATGGAGCTCACAGTCTGGTGGGGCAGAGAATACTATGCAGAAACCTACTATGGACAGGATAAGTTGGAACCAGTCAAGAAAGGGAAGGCCCTAAATTTAAGGAGGACTAGGAAAGCCTTATTGTGAGAGGTGGGCTGTAGCTGAGAATTCAGGGAAGCCATGGAGAGCATTCTCAGCAACAGAGATGGCAAGGAAAAGTCACAGATGTAAGGTCCTATTCCTTGGACAGAAGGGAGGCCCAAACCATGGATTATAACATATGTCAAGAGGGGGTGGGGAATAGGGTCAAAGAAGACTGGAAGAGGAGGTGAGGGGTAGGTGATGAAGTCTTTTAACAGTCCTAGAGAGGGTTTTATAGTTAATACATTTTCTGGAAAGCCACTGGAGGAGAGTACGTAGTGATGTGGTCAGAGGAGAGGTTTAGAAAGAATTTGATAACTGGGTGGAGGAAGGACTGGGCTGGGGGGAGAATTGAATCAGCTAGACCAAAAAGCAGACTCTCAAACTACCTCAGGTTGTGTGGTGACTGGGGTCTGAACCAAGAAAGTAACAATATTGAGAGACTAAGAGGTATATGTGAAAGATGTCAGAAAGGTAGAAATAACAGGACTTTGCAACAGATTGAACATGGAGGTCAGGAGTGTGAATGTGTTGATGAGGAGTGCAGATCATTTCGTTTCTGAGCCTGGACTATTCAGAGGATGCTTTGGATAACATTAGGAATATAAGAAGATCGGAGGGTTGGAGGAAAAAGAATCCATTTTCTTTTGGATTTAGCAGAAGTACAACCAGGAGAGTGTAATGTCACTAAAATCTAGACAGTGGAGTGTCAAGAAAAGGGGACATTGACAGTGTCAAAGCCTACAGAGGAGTCATGAAGGATTAGGATTAAGAAACAGCCATTTAATTTTAGCAGTTTTGAGATTATTGATAATTTCTGAGATGTGGGTTTCAGTTGAGCAATGAAATTGGGAGCTAGCATGCAGAGAGTTTCTTTTTTCTTTTTTTTTATTTGGACAAATACTTAAATTAACTATAAAGGACAAATGAAGAAAGATGCTATCTGCGTACAGAGAAAGAACTAATAAATAGGAATATGTCTAGAATGATTTTACATAGATATACTAATTTGTGTCTAATGGTGGCTATATCTTTTGTGGGGATTGGTGGGGGGGGAAAGAAAGGGAAAAAAAGAAAGAAGAGAGTTTCAAAGAAAGCAAGGGAAAAGAGTTGGAGACACCAATTAGAAATGGCAGTCTCTAGCTGTTTAGTCATAAAATGGAGGAAAGATATTGGACACCATTTCCTGGGGATACATGGATCATGTGAGAGTATTTTAAGAATTAGAGAGAAATGATTTTATTTATGGTAATAGGGAAAGGGTCATTAATGTGACCCTTCCACCCTGGAAGCACAGCTCTACTTTAACAAACACTTAAAAGTCAAGTAATAGGTAGGAAAATGAGCAAACAATGAAAAAAGCTCTGACTATGAAAAGTTGCTATGATGACAAGGAAAATCAAAACACACATGCAGAAGAAGATGACAAAGTCAAAGCTCCAAGAAAAATATGAATTGGTCTCAGGCCATGAAAGAGCTCAAAAAGGGTTTTGAAAATCAAGTAAGAGAGATAGAGGAAAAATTGGGAAGAAAAATAAGAGTGATACAAAAAAAATCATGAAAAAGGAGTCAACAGCTTGGTGGAGGAGACACAATAAAATACTAAAGAAAATAACACCTTAAAAAACACATTAGGCCAAAAGATAAAAGAGGTCCAAAAAACCGATGAGGAAAAGAATGCCTTAAAAAGCAGAATTGGCCAAATGGAAAAGGAGGTCCAAAAGCTCATTGAAGAAAATAATTCCTTAAAAATTAGAATGGAGCAAATGGAAGCTTGACCTCATGAGAAATCAAGAAACCACAAAAGAAAACCAAAAGAATGAAAAAATAGATAACTATGAAGCATCTCATTTGAAAAACAACTGACTTGGAAAATAGATCCAGGTGATATAATTTAAAAATTATTCGATTATCTGAAACAATTGAAGTATTATGGAGCCAAAGTCAGGATCACACAAGATTTAGTAGCTTCTATCTTAAAGGATCAGAGGGTTTGGAATATAATATTCCAAATGGCAAAGGAGCTAGGATTACAACCTACAATCACCTACCCAGAAAAACTGAGTATATTCCTTCAGGGGAAAAGATGGATATATAATGAAATAAGAGAACTTTCAAGCATTATTGATGAAAAGACCAGAGCTTAATAGAAAATATGACTTTCAAATACAAGACTCAAGAGAAGCATAAAATGGTAAACAGAAAAGAGAAATCATAAGGAACTTCATAAGTTTAAACTATTTCTATTCCTACATGGGAAAATGATATTTGTAACTTATAAGACCTTTCACATTATCAGGGTGATGAGGAGTATATATAGACAGAAGGCACAGGTGTGAGTTGAATATGAAGGGATGATATCTAAAAAGTAAAATTAAGAGGTCAGGGAGGAATGTACTGGGAGAAAAGGAGAGGGGAGAGTAGGGCAAATTATCTCACATAAAAGAGCCAAGAAAGAGCTTTTACAGTTGAGAGAAAGAAGAGGTAGGTGAGGGGAAGTCATTGAACCTTATTCTCATCAGAATTGGCTCAAAGTAGGAAAAACATACACCAGCAATTGGGTTTAGAAATCTCTTACCCCACAGGAAAGTTGGAGGAGAAGGGGGATATGAGAAGGGGTTGGGGTGATAGAAGGCAGGGCAGATTGGAGGACAAAGTAGTCAGAAGCAAAACACTTTTGTGGAGGGACAGGGTGAAAGGAGAGAGAGAACAGAATAAACAGATGGGGGGAAATAGGATGGAGGGAAAGACAGTTAGCAACAGTAAGTGGAAAAATTTTGAAGAAAGTTTCTCTGATAAAGGCATCATTTCTCAAGCACATACAGAACTGACGCAAATTTATAAAAATAAGAGTCGTTCCTCAATTGATAAATGATCAAAAGATATGTTCAGTTTTCAGATGAAGTAATCAAAGCTATCTGTAGCCATATAAAAAATACTCTAAATCATTATTGATTCAAGAAATGTAAATTTAAACAATTTTGAGATACTACTTCATGACTATTAGATTGGCTACTAGGACAGGAAAGTAAATGACAATTGTTGGAAGGGACATGGGGAAAATGAGACATTAATGTACCGTTGGAGTAGTTCTGAACTGATTCAACCATTCTGTACAGCAATATGGAACTATGTCCAAAGGGCTGTAAAAGCATGCATACCCTTTGACCTCTCAATATGACTATTAGGTCTGTATCCCAAACAAGATTTAAAAAAAACAAGAGGACTTATGTACAAAAATAGTTATAGCTGCTCTTTTCTGAGGGCGAAGAATTAGAAACTAAGGTGATGTCCATCAATTGAGGAATGGCTGAACAAGTTGTAATACGTGATTATGCTGGAATACTATTGTAATGGTGAGCAGGATGCACTCTGAAAAACCTGGAAAGACTTGCATGGGCTGATGCAAAATGACATGTACTGTGTACAAAGTAACAGCAATATTGTAGAATGAATGACTTAGCTATTCTCAGCAATACAATGATCCACAACAACTCTGAAAAGAACTTATTTATGGTGAAAAATGCTATCTATCCCCAGAGAAAGAACTGATGGTGTGTGAATACAGAGTGAAGCATACTTTATTTTTCATGAGGTTTTTTTTTCTTGTTCTATGTTTCCTTTTACAACATGACTATGATGGAAATGTTTTGCATGACTACACATGTATAACCTATATCAAATTCCTTGCCTTCTCAATGAGGGTGCATGGAGAGGGAGGAAAGGGGAGAATTTGGAACTCAAAGTTTTAAAAATGAATGTTAAAAATATTTTTTAAATGTAACTGGGAAAAATAAAATACCAAATATTTTTTAAAGGACAGCAGAATAGGGGAGGAAATAGTCAAAATCAAATAAAAGAATAGCTAGAGTTTAGACAGCACCTACTATGTATGTGTCATGTATGTATAAATATTGTCTCATTTTATCCTCATGAGAACCCTAACTGTTAGGTGCTCTTATCCTCATTTCACAGATCAAAAAAAATAAACAAAACGGAGACAGTCCTTGTGACTAACCTAAGGTTATAGAGCTAGCAAGTTTCTGAGGTGGGATTAGAACTCAAGTCTTCTGATTTGAGGCCTAGCATTCTATCCACTGCACCACCACTTGTATTCTGATTTTTAAACAGAATAGGGTGAAAATGCTCACTCATGAATGAGGTGGAAAATGGAAGGAGAATTTGACAAGCTTCTGCTAAAGGACGGAAATTGATTTTTTTTAACTGTCTAACATTAAGTCACAATGAATTGCTAATTGCTATTACAAAGATTTCTTTTCTATAGGCTCACCATAACTACTGCATTAAATGAGAAATGTACTTGAAGGTCAATTGCAAATATTGATTTGGGGTTTTTTTTATTACTAGTAATTGTATACAAAACAATCTTTGAAAGGATAAAATTTACTTAGACATAACTTTGTTTCTTCTACCACTGGTAAACCGGCTATACATTCAGTGAAACTCTACTGAATGACTAACCCACATTGCCAACTAAGGCCTTTGAAAACTTTGGATGGGCTCCTTTCTTTTTCCACACTGCAGCTGCAGCCATGAGTATGCTCAGGCTTCAGAAGAGGCTTGCCTCTAGTGTCCTTAGATGTGGAAAGAAGAAGGTATGGCTTGACCCCAATGAGACCAATGAAATTGCCAATGCCAATTCCCATCAGCAGATCCAGAAGCTGATTACAGATGGGCTGATCATCCGGAAACTCATTACTGTGCACTCTGGTGCCAGATGCCAGAAAAATGCTCCAGCTTGATGGAAGGGCAGGCACATGGGCATTGGTAAGAGAAAGGGTACTGCCAATGCTCGTATGCCTGAGAAGGTGACCTGGATGAGGTGAATGAAGATTGTGCTCCATCTGCTCCAAAGATATCGTAAATCCAAAAAGATTGATCACCATAGGTACCACAGCCTGTACTTGAAGGTGAAGGGAAATGTATTCAAGAATAAGTGGATCCTCATGGAGCATATTCATAAGCTGAAAGCAGAGAAGGCCCAAAAGAAGTTCTTGGCTGACCAGGCTGAAGCTTGCCGGTCCAATATTAAAGAAGCATGAAAGCATGGGGAAGAATGTCTGCAGGCTAAGAAACAGGAGATCATCAAGACTTTCTCCAAGGAGGAGGAGACTAAGAAATGATCCTCCCCTAACTCCTCTATACATACTACCCTTCTATTTGGCTTATACAATAAATCTTGAGAGACTGTCAAAAAAAAAGTTTGGATGGAAAAAGTAACATAAACAAAGGAGAATTTCAAATTAGAAAACAACCTTACCGTTTCAATAGTCTATTTTCATAGAAAGGTTATGGCAGTCCATAATGGTTTCATGATGACCTCTACTGTTACACTGAGTGACTTCACCAAAATCTACTGTTGTGAGATGCACAGCACTTACATTTTGTTTCACAGGTTCAGATCTATACCCACAAAGACAGGTTCACACTTTTCCTAGCTTGAAAATGATTTAATAATAATAATCCTAAACATACACGCACATAAATGTGATTACATATGATTATACAATCTTAGAAACAAAGACTATTAACAGAAAGACAGAGAGATAAAGAAGAAGAAATACATCACCAAGGAAGCACCAAGTCCTGAACATCTGGCTGGGGGAGTCCTGTATCACAGCCTTCAGGGTCTCAGTTGGGAAAGTCTCTATGGCAGAGCATCCTTTCTGAGGGGAGACTCCCTAAGAGCCCCATTTCCCAAGAGAGACCCTTTTTATCATCCTTACACAAAGAAGACAGGGAGCCAAGGGATAGGTGATTGATCCTAAGGACCTGAGAGTTTTGGCTGAAACTCTCCAACCTCAAGAACAATGTTTGTTATGTCAAATATTTCTCAAGTCAATACCCAGGAACTGGCCAAGTCCCTGGGTGTTTACCTCGAGACATGTTTCTGAGGATAGTTCCCCAAGGTGGGTCTGGGTTTAAACAAATCCCAGAACAATATATTAGGGAAGTTTCCTTGTCTTTTGGCTTGGGCTGTGGATTGGGAAGATATTATACATTAACCCTTCACTCAGCCATTCTAAGCTCATGGTCTCAGTGGTGGAAGTGATGAGAATAAAGGCCTTGCTTGGATCACAGGTTTGTTGTGAAAATCCATTGTGATTATGCATGAAGGTCTTGGCAAATTAAATCATCCATGGAATGTGAGCTAAAGGCATTTTACATGATTAGTTCAGCCCTTTTAAGACATTTCTTTTTGAATGAGGAAATAGTAAAGTAAATGAGTTTATGTTCTGCAAATGGAATGAAGGTAATATAAATAGATTTATGTGTGTGAATGGTTTCTGTTTTTGTTTTGTTTTTTCAGAAGAAGAGAGCAGACTTGAAAGGAAGGAAACAACTGTAAAGCTAAGCTTTTCTATGGAAGAAACTCACAAGCAAAGATTCATGAATGATGGTCCTGGTGACATGAATCACAGAGAAATCTGTGCTACACTTAAGAGAATCCACATGAGAGAGAAATCTTATGAATGTAACCAATGTGGAAAGACTTTTACATGGAAGGATGGTCTTGTGCAGCATCAGAGAACCCACACTGGAGAGAAACCTTATGAATGTAAACAATGTGGAAAGACTTTTACATGGAAGGACAGTCTGGTTCAACATCAGAGAATCCACACTGGAGAGAAACCTTATGAATGTAATCAATGTGGAAAGGCTTTTAAGAGGTCTAACAATCTTACTGTACATCAGAGAATGCACACTGGAGAAACACCTTATGAGTGCAATAAATGTGGAAAGGCCTTTACATGGTATACCAGCCTTACTCTACATCAGAGAATGCATACTGGAGAGAAACCTTATAACTGTAATCAATGTGGAAAGGCTTTTAGGGAAAGTAGAGCTCTTACACTACATCAGAGTATCCATACTGGAGAGAAATCTCATGACTGTAATCAGTGTGGAAAGACTGTTAAAAAGAAGGCTCAGCTTGTTGTCCATCAGAGAACTCATTCTGGAGAGAAACCTTACAAATGTAATCAATGTGGAAAGGCTTTTAAATGGTGGAACAGTCTTCCTCTACATCACAGCATCCACACTGGAGAGAAACTTTATGAATGTAATCAATGTGGAAAGACTTATACACATAAGGCCAGTCTTGTTCACCATCAGAAAATCCACACTGGAGAGAAACCTTACAAATGTAATCAATGTGGAAAGACTTTCAGATGTAGGAAGAGTATTCATTTACATCAGAGAATCCATACTGGAGAGAAACCTTATAAATGCAATCAGTGTGGAAAACTTATAAATGGAAGGACAGTCTTGTTCAACATCAGAGAATCCACACTGGAGAAAAACCTTATAAATGCAATCAATGTGGAAAGACTTTCAGGTGTAGGAAGACTATTAGTGAACATCAGAGAATCCACACTGGAGAGAAACCTTAGGAATGTAATCAATGTGGAAAAGCTTTTACATGGATGGATCACCCTTACCCAACATTAGAGAATACATGCTGGAGAGGGTCGTAGGACTAACAAATTTATTATGTAGGTTTGGAACTCAGGTCTTTGTGATTTGAGGCCCAGCATTCTATCCACCACTTGTATTCTCATTTTCAAAGAGAATAGGGTGAAAATGCTCACTCATGGATGAGGTGGGAAATAGAAGGAGAATTTGACAAGCTTCTGCTAAAGGATGGAAATTAATTTTTTTAACTGTCTAACATTAAGTCACAATGAATTGCTAATTACTATTACAAAGATTTCTTTTTCTATTGGCTCAACATAACTACTGCATTAAATGACAAATGTACTTGAAGATCAATTGAAAACATTGATTTGGGTTCTTTTTTATTACTAATGATTATATACAAAACAATCTTTGAAAGGATAGAATTTTTTTAAACATGACTTTGTTTTCTCTACCGCTGGTAAACTGGCTGCACATTCAGAGAAGCTCTACTGAATGACTAACCCACATTGCCAACCAAGGCCTTTGAAAAGTTTGGATGGAAAAAGTAACATAAACAAAGGAGAATTTCAAATTAGAAAACAACCTTACTGTTTCCATGGTCTGTTTTTATAGAAACGTTATGGTGGTCCGTAACGGTTTCATGATGACCTCTACTGTGTATGCCTAGTGTTCATGATTTTTAAATAACCTGCCTTCACTGTTGTAAGAATGCAAACCCAAGTAAAATCTTGATCTGGTGATTATAAGGTAGACAAAGAATGGGAGAACTACTCTGGTGCAATGAGAGCCTCTCTTATTCTTTCAATGAATGTCCAACCTTCCTGGAAGTTTGGAAACAATTTGATGTCAGGTTGAGAAACTGTAAGAATATGTTGCACATAGTCAGAAGCAGTCGGAGTTTGAGTTACTTGCTGCACAATTCCCAAAAGCAGTGTAGTCCAGATCATTGTATTTTGGAATCAGTGCAGAAAGACTGCTGTTAAGGTTGAAACATTCACATACTTGATGTTTCAGAGGATAAATATCTTTGTAACCAAACTGGACAATTATTTACCACTTGAGGTGCCACTGACAAATTTTTAGCTCAAATCCCTTGGATCATTGAACAATCCTTGAAGAGGTTTGTGAACCTTGAAGGGGGAAGGCATCCAAGAGGACCAATATTGAAGCACTCTGTTCACTTTTGTGGAAAAAGATGATGAAGTAAAATTCCTATATCAGATCCATATTTTCAGATATGGGCAATGCCATACATTCCTTTAATTGAGTGTTTAAGATTTTAATTTTATTTTATTGAGCAGATGAATTTAATTATATTTTTTAAAAGAAATAAATAATAGTTATATAAAAAAAATTAATGGGTCATAGGTTCAAATCCAGCCTCAGACACTTGACACTAGCTGTGTGACCCTAGGCAAGTCACTTTACCCCAATTGCCTCACCAAAAAAAAATTAATGGATCAGAGCAAAATCACTTATGCCTCAGATAAATAAAAAAAAAATGTTGGTATTCTGCATGTGACATCAGATAATACAAGAGAAAAAATAAGATTGAAATTGATCACCAGGGAAAATATGTTAGGCTTACAGGGAGGATAGATCATGAGATAATTTGAATATTTAGTATATGTGCACCAAGTGGCCCATTAATACCACACTGTTCATCCCATCAGGCTGAACTCTGCCTCTTGCAGCTTACACTCATTAGTTCTATGGGTTGCTTCCTTCTTTGAATGTAAAGGCTTTATTTTTTTTAATTATTATTTTGGAGGCAATGGGGGTGAAGTGACTTGCCCAGGGTCACACAGCCAGCTAGTGTCTCAGGCTGGATTTGAACTCAGGTCCTCCTGCCTCTAGGGCCAGTGTTCTATCCACTGTGCCATCTAGCAGCCCTCGAATGTAAAAGAAAAAGCTAACATAATTAGGCAGAGAACATTAGGAGAGGATGTGGCGGTGCTGATGCCTTCCATAATTACCCTGTTCTAGCTATAACCCTACGGGGAGGGAGAGGAAGGGGAAATAAAAGATTGCTTATATAATAGCTTCTTAGGCATATTGGATCCTTCCTTTCCACGTGGTCACCTGCTTGAAAGGCAGTATGGTGGAATAGATGGGGAGTCAGAGGACATGGGTTGAAATTCTGGTTCTATACCTCTGTGGCTTTGTGAAAGTAATTCAACTTAACTGGGTCTCAGAGAATATCAGACAAGGTGATCTCTATGATCTCTTCCAGCTCTAGATCCCTCCATCTTGTGGATCCAAGAAGCCGAAGGGGAGCTTACAGATGAACCCAACCCCACCCCACCCCTGCCCCACCACTTATTGGTGAGGCCCCAGCTGCAGGTTAGGGCTAATGCCTCAGATGATTTCACCAAGCTTTCTGGGTGTGCCTGGTGATTTGGAGAGGCAGCAAGATGGGGAGTTTTAAACTAGATCTTTGTTGAGTTAGTAAACTTGCATGTCATTGCTAACTGAGAAGCTCTTTCTGTGCAACCAGTGAAGTAGGTTTCTTGCCATATTTATTCAGTAGAAAATATAAGATGCTTTTAAGAATGAAAAGTTTCAAGTCTGAGGTTAAACCTTACATCCATCAAGTTGGCAGAGATAACAAAAGATACCAATAGTGTTAGGAGGCTGTAGAATTGGAAGCACAGTAACACAATATCTGTAGTTGTGAATTGGGCCAACTATTCTGGAAAGTCATTTGGAATTATGATTTATTAAAAGGTCATCAAATACCCACACTGTGTGAAACAGAGACCCTACTGCAAGATACAAATTCTCAGGACATCAGAGAAAGAAAGGTTTGATCTACACTAAACTATTCATTACAGTGATTTTTTTTTGGTAGCAAAAAATGAAGTAGATACAAAAGAGAAATAAAATAGATATTCATCAATTGGGGAATGTCTAAACAAATTGTGGCATGTGAATATATTAGAATATTATTGTGCCATAAGAAACAGTGGATAGGAAGAATTCAGAGAAGGGTAAATGAACTGAGACAGATGGAAGTAAGCACTATATGCAGGGACTCACTCACATACTCTGATGGCCAGATCTGTGGTCTCTTCAGTGTGGAAGCTCCTTCCAGCAAGGTAGATCTCAAACCATCCATGTCTGGCTCTCCATCCTGTGTGACTCTTACCTGTATCCTCACATAAGTTCACCACAGAGGATCCATCCAATATGATGGAGTCCTTCCTTCCTTCCTTTCTCCTGACATCTCAAGAGGACTTGTGGAGTGTTCTGGCTGTCCACCTATCAGCTCTCTTCCTTACCCTGTGGCCAGCTCATCTTCTCCTCTTATATGATTCTTTAATGAGAAATATATGCAAGGCAAATTATCCCCACAGAAGAGACTAAGAGAGTTCAGAAAGTGGACTGATCAGCAGACATCTGACTTCTGTGACAAATGGAGACAGGTAGCTGGCAAAGGTGACACAAAACTGAACTAAAAATTAGTTTGTAAAGTCATAATTCTGTAATCTGTTCTGGGACCCTCAAATCTCTCAGTTGTGGGTATGTTTATAGATTAGGTAGAAATGGAGGGCCATCACCAGTTGTCTTGCCACTGGTTTCTGATAATTCTGGGGGAAAGAGTGAGGCTGATGCCTTTGCACAGTTCTGTCTCACTTAAATCTGACTCACTAGCAAAGAAAGAGACAGCAACAACAATCTGTGTGAAGAAGCTCAGGAGTTCCGAAGTTCAGTGTTCCTCTCTCAGAGTTTCTCAGCGTTCTTCAGTCACTTTTATTTGAAGAAAAACTCTGAGCTAAGTTTAAAAGTGCAGTGCTGGAGAAGATGTGGGAAAATTGGAACACTTAATATATTGTTGATGGGGTTGCTAACTGATCCAACCATTCTAAAGAGCAGTTTGGAACTATGCCCAAAGGTCTATAAAATTGTGCTTACCCTTTGACCCAGCAATACCACTTCTAGGTCTGTATGCCAAAGAGATCATAAAAATGTGAAACATGTACAAAAATATTTACAGCAGCTCTTTTTGTAGTTAGTGGTCAAGAACTGGAAATTGAGTGGATGCCCAACAGTTGAGGAATGGCTGAACAAGTTGTGGTATATGGATATAATGGAGTACTGTTGTGCCAGAAGAAATGATGAGCAGGCAGACTTCAGAAAAACTTGGAAGGACTTATATGAACTGATGCTGAGTGAAGTGAGTAGAACCAGGGGATCACTGTACACAGTAATAGCCACATTGTGAGATGACTAACTTTGATAGACTTAGCTCTTCTCAGCAATACAAGGATCTAAGATAACTCCAAAAGACTCTTGATGGAAAATGCTTTCCACATCCAGAAAAAGCTATGGAGTCTGAATGCTGATTGAAGGATATTATTTGCCCCCTCTCTCTCTTTTTGGTTTCTTGTTTCTCATGGTTTCTCCTATTTGGTTCTAATTCTTTACAACATGACTAATGTCAAAATATATTTAATATGAATGTATATGTTGAGTCTATATCAGTTTACATGGTGTCATGGGGTGGGGTGAGGGGAGAGATGGGGAGAAAATTTGAAACTCAAAATCTCATGGAAGTGAATGTTGAAAACTAAAAATAAATTAATAATTAAAAAAAGAGGATGGCTTGATTTCACCTTTTTGCCATCCAAGGAATTCTGAAAAGTCTTCTCTAGCACCACAATTTAAAAGTGTTGATTCTTGGTGCTCAGTTTTCCTGATACTGCATCTCTGACAGTCATATTACTGAAAGACTATGTGACCTTTTGTTGCTGTTTAGGGTGCTGTCCAAATTTGCCATTGTTTCCTTCAAAGAAGGAGGCATCTCTTAATTTCATGGCAGCAATGATCCACCAGCTCTACCAGAGGATCTCAACAGTCTTCCCCAGTTCCTGGTTAGACATCAGGATGCAGTCATCCTGCTTTTGAAGACACAGAGTCCTTCTGAAACACGTCTATCACTCCAGTGTCCCCCACCTCCCTGCCATGCACTGTGTTAGATTGTCTTGCCTCCAGATCCTGCCCCTGCCCCACATACCCAGGCCTCCTGCTTCCCTGCCTCAGGCCCCCTGCCAGGAGGCTGAATCCCAGACTGGATTTTGTCTCCCAGCCTCAGGCTTCCCCGGTCATTCTCTGGTAGCTCCATTCAAGAGTCCTCCCCAACTGCAGCCTTCCCTAGCTTCCCTCCCTCCTAGATCAAGCAGTCAGCCTGTTGTCTAGATAATGTGTGTGTGTGTGTGTCTGGGAGAGGACCAATTTAGAGGGAGAGCTCTGACTCCTAGGTCACTGAGGCTCTGACTGGTCTCACCCCACCTGGGATCCCAAGGCCGTCTGCTTCTTGGGTCTCCATTGCTATTCATTCTTCTTTCTCTAACAGAACCAATGACAGCAAGAGGATGATGTCTTGACTTGCAAGTGAATTACATTGAAGCGGGGCAGAACAGCCCAAAGCCATCATCCCCACTCTCTCCTCCAGAGTCATTCAGAGTCCAATGGCAAGACATTGGTCATGGCCCTGAATGCAGTGGGAGACCTTGGTTTTTTTTAAGCTAAGGTCATTCCCAGGTGTCAGTTTGCCTGAGACAACACCCATTCAGAGACTAAAGGTTAAGTGAGAATTGAGGCTAATGATTTGCCTTCTTGGAAGAATCAATCTGGAAGGGGAAGACCTTCAGGGTTTCTGACAAAAAAAGAAAAAAAAATGCTCTACATTCACTCTGAACCATCAAAATCCAAAAAAATGAGTGAGGTTTGGGCTGAGACCTCTTCTTGGCCAGTCAGTGAGAGCCAGAGTGATTTGAGTATAAAGGCATCCTCAAGTAGCTCCATTTGAATCCCAACAGGCTTTAGCAAAGCCTGGCTTGGCAGAGCTATATTTCATTCTTTTTTTTCAGCCAAAGACAAGGTTTATGAGAACGTCCATCATATTGAGCAGACTCTTAAGGAATCTAAGCATTTGTATCACTAATGGAAGCAGGTCAGATCTTAAGAATCTGAACAGTGGCTAGATTTTAAGAATCTCAGTATTTAGCTAGATTTTAAGAATCTGAGCACCTAAATGGAGACAAGATAGACCTTATATACAGAAAGACTGTGGGAGGGACCTAGGAGTGGCCAAGTAGTTTGGGGTCACTAGAAAGGCAGGGACCTGGACCATGGGGGCCAAGAAAAATGGAGTCTAGATAGGATTAAAGTTAGAAAGTGGCCAGGGGCAATTGGGAGGTAAAAGAATAGAATTGGGAGATTGGCCTCAGCCTCAATGAAAGGCCAGTTGATAGGATTATAGCCCCAGGTGAACTGCAGAGATTTGGCCAAGTAGGAAATTCCAGGATTTTTCCTTTCTAGGGTCCAGATCCCAAAGATATGGTCTTTTCTTTTTAGGAGTTCAGATCTCATCCCCATTATTCCCCCTCAAACAAATGGGACCCAAATTCTTTTGGTGTAAGTGATGAAGATATTGGCTTCTGAAACTGCTTCCTGTTGGCAAGGGGCATAGAGCTGCACAGCTATATTTTAAGAAATCATAAATGGAAAACTACATGAGATGGGAGTTAATTGTCCCATTTTTTAAAAAAATGGTAGAATAAATATATAGGGAAGAAAAAAATCTAACCCAAGATATTTTGGGAAGTTTAAGCAATCAGAATTGATATTCCTTTGGACAGAACACCCACACTTAAGTCTATCACTCCCCATGAGGGAGGGAGGAAGGAAGGAAGGACAGAAGAAGGAAGGGTGGAGACAGGAAGAAGTGGTGGATGAAGAAAGGAAAAAAGGAGAAGCTGAGGAAAGAAGGAAGGAAGTTAATAGCAGCATTGCCCAACTGGAACTGGCAAGTTGGTCCCCAGTGGGGCAGCTACTTATTACTACTCATAGACTGTTGTTACAAGGAGGGCAGAGTACCAGTTGGAGGGGCAGCTCTGAGTCTGGGGCCACTGAGGCTCTGACTGCTCTCATCCCATCTGGGATCCCAAAGCCCCTTGTACCTCTAGGGATTCTATATGAGGGTAGGGAGAAGAGGTAGACAGAAGAGTAGTAAGAGAGGGAGGGAAGTAGTCTTCCTGTTCAGACCATCTTCATATCCAGGCCTGACTCTCCCTGCTTCCTTCATCCCTCTGTAGCTTGGAGTATTACTTTCAGTTACTCTGGTGCTGCAGTTTTATCCTGGCAGTCTTTCCACTCAAAAGGAGGAGGGAGTGAGTCTGGAAGAGAGGGAGGAAGGGAGGGGGTGGAGACACTGGAGAAGAGGAGCCCACAGAGATGAGCAGCCTGGTGGGTGGTGGCCCAGGTGGAGTTTGAGCCCTGGGGTGGAGTTTGGAGAACTGGGGGGAGTTTAGGACTGAAGAGGGTGTCATTGCACTGGAGAAGGCATTCCATGTGATGGAGGGCAGGGCTTAGGGAGGAGAGCAATCAGGGTCTCTGAGTCCTAGCCCTAGGTGTGATTGGAGGAAAGAGTCCAGCCCTCCTGGGGGCTTCAGGGGCTGGGCAAGGTGGCACTCTTGGGAATAGGAAGACCCTCCCAGAGTGGCTGGCCAGAAGGAAGAAGTCTTTGAGCCCTGACTGCTCTGCTTTCTGGCATCTCAAATCTCTTTCCTTTCTTCCTAGTAATCTGAGATCACTCTGCCTTCCCTGGAGCTGAGATCTCTCTGCCTTCTGGACACCAGCTGTGTGCTTACAAGTCCCAGGTAGGTCAAAGCCAGAGTTCCCCACCACCACCACCACCATATTTCCAGGCTTCTACTGGCTGATCTTGCCATTGGGTCTCATTCTCATCTGACCTCTTGGTGAGTGTATTAAAGGTTGGCCGGTAGCACACATTCCTCCCAAGCCTGGCTACTAAATGAGCTCCCTGCCCCTAAACCTTCTCCAGATTCCCAATCACTTCCTAAATTCCTGGCTCACCTTTCCCACAGTTATCATTGGATAACGCTTTTTCAGACTTCAGACTTTGCCCATAGGATTGTGGGAATCCTGATTTCAGCCTTCCTATGCAGACCCTGTGTCCTGTCTCTTTGTCCCCTAATCTCTAAGTTCTTGGTTAGAAATTCTGTTGTCTTGCCTTCAGATCCAGCCTCCTTTGAAAATCCAGAAATCCTCCCTTACTCCCCCCACGATGTCACCTTGGACTCAGTTACCAAAACTCTTTCCTGATCTTTCTTCTCTTGTACCCACGGCTCTGGGGCTGGTTCCCTATCAGATTCCAGGTATGTGGCTCCTTGTCTCCAGTTTCCCTTTAGGGATTCCAAGCGTAAGCTCTACCAGGAAATCTCAACAGTCCTCCCCAGTTCCTGGTTAGATCTCAGGACACAGTCATCCTGCTTTTGCAGACACAGAGTCCATCTGAAGTAAATCTGTCACTCCAGTGTCCCCCACCTCCCTGCCATGAGCTATGTCTTGCATCCCAGACCCTACCCCTGCCCCATTTACCCAGGCCTCCTGCTTCCCGCCCTCATGTCCCATGCCAGAGGGCTTAATCCCAGAGTGGATTTTGTCTCCCAGTCTCAGGCTTCCCCTGGTCATTCCCTGTTGTCTCCATTCAAGAGCCCTCCCCATCCTCAACCTTCTTTAGCTTCCTTCCCTCCTAGATGGAGGAGTCAGTCTGTTGTCTAGACTATATGTGCCTGAATCAGGGAGAGAGGATGCAGGGATGGCAGAGGACCATTTGGAGGGAGAACTCTGACTCAGGGGTCATTAAGGCTCTGACTGGTTTCATCCCATGTGGGATCCCAAGCCCCCTCAGCTTTCTGGGTCAGTGTGGGGGGATGGGAGGGCAGGGAGCATAAGAGAAGAAGTAACAGAGGGAAGGAAGTAGTCTTCATGTCCAAACCATCTCCATTTCTAAGCTTGACCCTCTCTGCTTCCTCCCTCCCTCCATAGAGTTGTCTTTCCCCTGAGGGCAGGGCCTGGGACTTTGTAACTCCTCTAGGACTTCACCCTCTGTAAATCCCTGCAGGCCAACCTCCTGCCTAGGAAGAGAAGAAAAAGACCTTACCCTACTGGGATCCATCTCCCTGCCCAGCTCAGTCTGCAGAGTACCAAGGCCTGGCCCAAGCAGGGAGCCTGGAGCCAGAGGGAATGGCCCCTGGGAGCAGCAGCCCCCTAGCTCAGGTGAGTGCAGTCTGTGCAGACATCAGCCAATGAGGACATTGCCATAGACAGAGAGGATGGTCTATGAAGCAGGCTGTACCTTCCTTATGGACCATTTCTTTACAAAAAAAGGCATCAAATTGAATAAGGCAGTAAAAACACTGCCCTGCTCTCTGCTTCTCTGTGTTAAATTGATTCACTGGCACTCTGACATATGGAGCACTGCCTTCTCCCTCCCCTCTTTGTTTTGAAGTTCTCCCTCATTAGAATGGGTCAAGCAGGTTTCCCTGGTCTCCCTGAATCCCTGAATCCCTCCCCTTTACCCTTTCCTGGGTCCAGTCAGTAAGCATTTGGTATTGTTGCTGGGTTTTTTAAGTAACGTCCGACTCTTTGAACCTTCATGACCCCATTTGAGGTTTTCTTGGCAGAGATCCTGAAGTTGTTTGCCACTTCCTTCTCCAGTTCATTTTACAGATGAGGAAACTGAGGAAAATAGGGTTAAGCCTGACTTGCCCAGGGTCACTCAGCTAGTGTCTGAGGCAAAATTCAAGCTCAGGTCCTCCCCAGTCCACGGCCAGACTCTATCCACAGTGCCATTTAGCTGCCCCAACATGCTAGCAGCTTTATCCAAACAAGCTCTGTATGGTATAAAATGGCATTAAGTCTGAGAGGGAAGGTGCTAACAATTTTGGGAACCAAGAAAATAATTTTTTCAGAAAGTGAAATTTTAGCTGAGACTTGAAGGAAGCCCAGAGCAGGCATTTTTAGTTAGGGTTAGGGTCAGGATAGAGAACTTTCCAATCATGGAAGAGAGCCATTGGAAAGGTATTTCACATTGCCTTCTGTTTTTCTTTTTTTCCCCCCACTTTGTTTGATTGTTTCTTGATGTTTCATAGTACCAATAGCTTCCACTTGCTCAATTCTGATTTTTAAGGAATTATTTTCCTCAGAGACCTTTTGTACCTCCTTTTCTGTTTGGTAAATTCCACATTTTAGGAAGTTCTTTTCTTCAGGATTTTTGTGTACCTCCTTTACCAAACTTTTGACTTGTTTTTTATGATTGTCTTGTATCACTCTCCTTCCTTTCCCAATTTTTCCTCTACATCTCTTGATTGATTTTTAAAATCCCTTTTCAGCTCTTCCATGGCCTGAGACCAGTCCAGATTTGTCTTTGAGACTTTGGATGTAGGAGTTTTGACTTTGTTGTCTTCCTCTGAGTGTGTGTTGATCTTCCTTGTCTCCATAGTGACTTTCTGTAGTCAGAATTTTTTTCAGTTATTTTCTCATTTTTCCTGCTTAGTCCTTGACTTTTAACTCTTTACTGAAGTGGGGCTCTGCTTTTAGGGTGGAGGACTCACTGTAAGCTTTCAGTTCTGCCAAGGCAGTAAGAGCTAAGAAGGGGTGTGTGTACTGCTCTGCTAGCCTGCACTCTTCTCTGTGACCACAAGCATTGTTTTCTGCCCTGCAACTGTGAGGAGAGTCCCTTACTCTCCAGAGGCTGGAAGCCCTGATGTGCTTCTCCTCAGTGGGATTGTCACCCAGGACTTCAACCCACATCCTAGCATGGGCAAAACAACAGAGTCAACTTATAATTGATTTAGGAGTTGCTGACATTCAGAGATGTGGCTGTGGACTTCACCCAAGGAGAGTGGGGGCTCTTGGACCATCTTCAGAAGGAATTGTACAAGGGGGTCATGTTGGAAAATGCCCAGAACCTGCTCTCCATGGGTAAGGACACTTCCTCTGGTAACAGTGAATCTGCAATCAAAGGGAATATCTTCATTCCCTAGTGTGTAGGGTTTGGAGCATTTACCAATTATTAGAAGTGTTAGTCTCCTGTATCCAAGAGACAGGGTTCTCCTGCTTCCTGGTTTTCCTATAGAAAGTCTTTACATTGTGTGATAGGAACCTGAAGGTTTCCTCTGTTGTTCCTGAAGCTGTCTCTTACCACTTCTAAGTTGCTTCAAATTAGTGTGGAAGAATCTCAGACACAGAACTAACCTCAGAGGTTATTCAGTCTAACCTCTACCTGGACATGAATTTTGTCTGCAACTATCTGAAAACTTCTTAGGTTGCTTTCCCCTACAATCCCTTCCTCTTTGGGGTGGGTCTAGTATTTGGCATATTCTTTTTAACAAGCATCACCTTGCAGCTCATGGCTTCTACTTGTCCCTCTTATAAGAAGTGTGTCCTTAATCTTCCTTCCTGTTTCTCTCCAATTCCAGCACAGTTGGTACAAAAGGAAGGAAAGGGAATAAGCATTTGTTTTCACCCACTATGTGCCAGGTGCTGGGCCAAGGGCTTTCTTTACAATATTGTATCACTTTATCCTAACAATAACCTTCCAAGTTAGGTGGTATTATTATCGTATTTTGACAGTTGAGGAAACTGAGGCAAGTGGAGATTAAGTGACTTGTCCAAGGACACACAGCTAATAAGTGTCTGAGGCTGGATTTGGACTCTGGCATGCCTCACTCTAGACCCAGGACTCTCTCCACTGCACCATCAGCTGCCTCTAATTTCCAGAGAATGGAAAGTGTGCAGTGAGTCCCTCCCTGTATGAAGAAGGTGTGCCAAGACCAAATTCTTTGATTCCAATCTTTTTCCATGATCTTCTCCCCCACCCCTTCCAGAGCTCAGAAAACAAATGCTATGAGATTATACTTCAGGAGTCCTGGAAACCACCCTAGAGTCCTTGCTTGAACATTCCTGGCATTGCCAGGAGTACCAGACTGGCTGAGAAATAGAATTTGGATCAACTAGAATTTTTTGAGTTTGCCAGCAGGAAATGTCACCTGAAGAGGCTGAACAGTACACATGGTTTCTGTAGGTTTCAGGGAGTGAGGAAAAGGGTAGAGGGACAGTGCAAAAGCTGGTTGGTCAAGGTTCCTTTTTCTAGGACTTGACGCTGGTCTTGCACAATTACCCTTTTTAGAATATAATTTTAATTTAAATTTAATTATTTTATTAAATATTCATTATATTTATATAATGTATATTTTTATTACCTTTATTATTTATTTTACATTTATATATAAATGAATATTTATTCATATTAAATTTATGTAATTATTAATAAATGTAAAATTTACTTTAAATTCATTTTTTGAATTAGGAGTTTCTACAACAATTGTACTTGCTGGGATAGGAGGTAGAGTTTTGTCTCTTTCTTAGAACAGGTTGTATAACAGGATAATGAGGCACATCCTGTTTTGGGTTACATGCATTACAAGCGCTCATGGATAAGTATAGGGTCATGTGTGTGAACATGATAGTGTGGATCTCAAAATGGGGCTTCTTAGAGTCTGCACGCCTTTCCCAAAAGAGAACTAAATTACAAGTTTGTCTTCCTGCTCATCCCTAACTGACTTCCCATGCCCAGGGCTGCTAGTTCCCAGAGAAGATGTGATCTCTTATTTTGAGCAAAGGGAAGCATCATGGATGCTGGAGCAAGAAGGCCTGAGGAGCTGCTGTCCAGGTGAGTGAGATGAGAGCTGTGATTATAAGAGGCTTCTAGGTGTTGTGATGAAGCAAGTGCTTGATTTGGGGGCAGGAAGACCTGACTTTAAATTCTTTTTCAGATGTTCCTTAGCACTGAGCCTCAGTTTCTCCATCTCAATAAGAAGGGTTGGAATGCCATGGCCTTTCAGCTCCCTTCCAAAGATCAATCTATGATCCTAAAAGAAGTCATTATTTAGAAATTGGGGGCATGGAATTCTCCTGAAAGTGCAACAAGGGGATCAGACTATCTTATATAAGTTCTTTCCAAGACTTTCTTCAAGTTAACAAACATATAAGTGCCTACTATGTTCCAGACCTTGTGCAAAGCACCAAGCACATAAATAGATGCAAAGGACATTCCCTGCTCCCAAGGAGCTCACAGTCTGATGGGTCAGTGAACACGTGAATAACTATGCAGAAACCCACTATGGACAGACTAAATAGGAGCCAGTCAAAAGAGGGAAAGCCTTAAATTTGAGAAAGATGGGGAAAGGCTTATTGTGGGAGGTGGGCTGTAGTTGGGGATTCAGGGAAGCTGTGGAGAGCATTCTAGGCAACAGGGATGGCAAGGAAAACCCATGGAGTGAGGAGGTAGAGTGTCCTGTTACTGAAACAGAAAAAAGGCCCAAATGAATGGATCATGCCAAATATTGGGACAGGGGGACAAAGGGTGAAAGAAGACTGGCGGAGTAGAGAGGGGTTAGTGATGAAGTGCTTTGCCTGCCCTAGAGAGGGTTTAGTATTTCATACTTTACCTGGGGAGCCACTGGAGGTTATGGAGTAGGTGGTGACATGGTCAGGTGAGAGCTTTAGGAAGATGAACTAGATACCTGGGTGGGGGAAGGACTGGACTGGGGGGAGATGAGGCAGCTGGAACAACCAGCAGGCCTCTGACACTATCTCAGGTGTGGGGGACAGGGGTCTGAACCAAGAAAGTGACAGTGTTGAGAGACAAAGGGGTATATGGAAAGATGTCACAAAAGTGCAATCAACAGGATTGTGAACATGGGAGTCAGAAGTGTGAGTGTGTGAGAGACAATGAGGAGTCCATGACAAGAGTTTCTTTTGTTTTTCTTTTAACTATTATAAATACCCCAATTAACTATGAAGGACAAATGAAGAAAGATGCTATCTACATAGAGAGAAAGAATGATAAATAGAAACACATCTAGAATAATTTTGCATAGATATACCTATTTGTGTTTAATGGTGGCCATATCTTGGGCAGCATGGTGGGGTAGAAAAAAAAAAGAAAAAAGAGAGAGTTTCAAAGAAAGCAAGGGAAAGTAGTTGGAGACACCAATTGGAAATGGCCATCTCTAGCTAGTTAGCTATAAAATGGAAGAAAGATATTGGACTCCATCTCACGGGGATACATTGATCATGTGACAGCGTTTTAAAGATTACAGAGCAATGATTGTATTTGTGGTAATCATAAAATGGCTACTAGTGTGGGAGAGAGTGAGAATTAGTGGGGAAAAAAGGAGATACTAGAAAGAGAATGTATGGAGGTAGTTGAGGGGGTGGGATGAGATTATTCGTACATGAAAAAGGATTTTCTTTAGCAAGCAGAATAATCTTTCCATCTAAGATGGGAGGATAAGATAGCCCTTGATAAATGTCCAGTTTTCTCAGTGGTTGAGAGGGGGGTGGAAGCAAGCCATAATGGAGGATTGGGGATGAATAAAACAATTTGAAAGAGCTACTGTGGTGAGTGGTATAGAGAGTCAAGGAGATGGCAAAGGATTGCCTTCCCCAGTGAGGACCCAGCTGAAATTATGTAGCCTAAAGTGGTACTGGATCTGGCAGCCTGGTTTCATGACTCTCTCTCTCCATTTAACTGAACATGAGGAGTAGAGAAGGCTTTTGCCTCATCAGGAGTCTTCTGAGGCTAAACTTTGCATAAATCATCAAACCAAGTCCCTTTCCTATTTTCTATGGCTAACCTCTGTCCCTATTCTTGGAGAATCATTGGACAGGTTCAAGTAGGTGACCATTACATCCATTTAGAGAACTGGAAATTGGAGACCCACAGGTGTTTTGTAGCATGAGACACTTCAGGAGCCTAGAAAGAAGCTTCTATAATCTTCAATATTGGTTCTGGTCTGGTTCCATCAGGGTTAAAACCTGACTAAGGGAATTATTTTGAGGCAATTGACTACAAGAAAGAGATAGAAACAGGGCTGAGGCCTAAACATGCATTCAACAGCTGGGAGAGAGACCAGAATGTAGGGAGCAGAGGTGGAGGTTAGGGACTGCTATCAGCTCTGGATCCAGTCAGGGAATCAATAGACATTGCTCAAGTGCCTTCTGTTTTAGGCACTGTGCTAAGCCGTGAGGATACAAAGAAAAGCAAAAGACAGTTTCTGCTGTCACAGAGTTCAGAATCTAGTTTACAAACAAAAACTGATACAGGGAAAAGGGTATTTTAGAATGGAAATACATTTAGTTCAACAAGGAAATAAGGGAATAAAAGGAGTGAGGATAATACTGGTTTAAGAAGGAGAGCCTTATTGGGGAGAAAATAGTCAAAAGCAAATGAAAGTAATAGCTAACATTTATGCAGCACCTCCTACGTGTCATGCACTGTACAAATATTGTTTTATTTTATCCTCTCTAGAACCCTAGGGATTAGATCCTATAATTATGCCCATTTTACAGATAAAAAAATTAAAGCAAACAGAGGTCTTGTGACTTCCCTTAGGTCACAGGAATAGCAAGTTTCTGAGATGGAACTAGAACTCCCTGATTTGAGGCCCAGCATTCGATCCATTGCACCACCAGTTGTATTCTGATTTTTAAACACAACATGTTGAAAATGCTCACTCGTGGAAGGCGAATTTGACAAACTCTTTCCAGCAATGGAAATTCATTTTTTTTTTTCACTCTCTAACCAGTCACAATGAATTGCCACTTACTATTTTTAAAATTTCTTTTTCTGTTGGCTTATGAAAATGGCAAATGCGCTAGAAGGTCAATTGCAAGTGTTGTTTTATTTTTATTGCTTGTTTTTTAATTAGTATTTATATACAAAACAACTTTTGGAAGGATAGAATTTCTTCAGACATAATTTGTAATTTCTACCACTGGTAAACTGGCTAGACCCAGAGACCCTCATCATCAATGTGGTAAAAGAGGACAAGCTGATATAATTCTGGGTGACTTTAATGCTAGACTAGGCTCACACTAATGGAAGAGAGTCCTTGGGAGTAATACTGGAAACAATAGCAGCAATGGTCACTTCTACTGAAGACTTGTGCATCTCATGAGCTTCTCATTACCAAAACTTTCTTCTTTTTACCTAAACACAATAAAATTTTGTGGATGCACCCTTGCAGCAAACATTGACATTTAATAGACTGTGTTTGTAAGAAGAGGCAGACAGGATGTGAGAGTGAAGACTTTGTGTGGTGCAGAGTGCTGGACTGATCATAGACTTATCCTCTCCAAATTAAATATTTGTTTCCAACAAAAGCAGTAGCCCTAAGGCAAGATGACTATCAGAAGACTTAATGTCAACAGATTAGAGCACTTCTCTTAGCAGGTACAGTTTGTTGCTAACTTGGAGGGAAAGTTGAGTCAACACACAACTGGCAACAGAGGAACAGAAAAAGAATGGGCAGCTTTCAGAGATATGGTGGACAGCACTCTGTTTACTCATCTGGGTCAGAACTCTTACCAACATCAAGACTGGTTTGATGAAAATGATGGGGAAATTCAGAACCTGCTAAATGAAAAACAGGAACTCCACAGGTTTTACCAGCAGGATAGTTCATCCATCTCTAAGAAGGCAACATTTGACTGCACCAAAAGTAAAGTACAAGTGAAACTCAGAGAGATCCAGCATGCTTAGCTCAATAACAAGGCAGATGAAATTCAGTTTTGCACTTGTAGAACAATCTAAAGTGCTTTTATGATGCTCTGGAGGCTATTTATGGGTCAAAGATGTATGGTGCATCTCAACTACTCACTGCCACATTGATTACTGATAAAGATATGATCCTGAAGAGATGGGCTGAATGTTTCTGTAGTATTCTCAACAGACCATTTCCAATCAGAAGTATTAGTCTTTCCTGAACACATTTTACACCCATAGGGTGTATTAATCAAAAAATGATAAGCTAAGTAAAACAGAAAGAGGAGATGGACAATGAAGAGAAGGAGAGAAATCCTTGTTGGAAAGGGGAAGAAAAATGGATGAAATTTAAAACTATCGCACAGGACTAGTTGAAGGGGAAGAAAGAAAAGGAAATCTTTATGAGAAACTGAGAGGAAAAAATGAGAAGGAAGAAATGTAGAATGAGATGAAAGCAGAAGAGATAAGCAAGTTTCTGGAGAAACTAGAGTTAAACGATTTATGGCATCTTCTAAATGAGACAACAAAGGAATATGCATATTTCTTCGCAACACATGGAACTTCTATGAAAATTAACCATGAAGGCACAGAGATACTAGAAACAAATATAAAAAGACAGAAATAATCAATACATCCTTTCATTCCATAATGAAATAAGAATGGAAATTGATTCATGGACCACAAACAAAAGATACAAACCCAAAAGGAGACCTAACAAAGATAGTAAAGGACAAGTGAGTCAAAGAACAAATCACAGAAATGATAACTTTGTAAAAAGCAAATGATAATGATGTGACAACATGCCAAAATATCTGAGATTCAGCTAAAGCAGTCCTCAGGGGGACAACATATCCTTACCATCATGCATTAAGAATATAGAAAAAGAGAAGGTTAATAAATTTAATATGTACTTTAAAAATTAGGAAAACTAACCCAAAATAAACACAAAAGGGAAGATATAAAAAGTATAAGGGAAATGGATAAATTGGAAACAGAAAATAAAAATGACAAATAAAACTAAAAATAAATTCTCAAATGAGTGATGAAGTTAATAAAACCCATAAAACCCATTTGGTTAAAAGAGAGCAGAAAATCAAATCAATAAAATAGCCAATGATAAAGGTAAAATCACAGCAAAACTGGAAGAAATAGAAAGGATCATCAGAACATAATATGCACAGTTTTATTCTACAGAAACTGAGAACATGCACAAAAATGGAGAAACACCTCCCAAAACAGGAAATGCTCCACTGTCTGGATACCAGATAGAGAACTTGTATAGCCTGAGCACAGAAAAGGAAATAGACTTAAATGTAAAAAGACCAAAGGAAAAAACAGCTCCAGGTTCAGATAGATGCATAGAAGAATTCTCTCAAATTTGGAAAGCACTGGTAGTACCTGTACTTCACAAATGATTCCCCAAATAGGAAGGTATCCTACCAAGACTAGTATAGACCTCATCCCTAAACCAGTGAAAGTCAAAACATGGAAAGTAAACTCCAAGCCAATATCATGAATGAACATTGCTCCCCAAATTTTAAGCCAAATCTTTTCAAAATGGCTATATATGACGTCTGTGGAACAGAAGGTCACTGGTGTCTATCTCTATTCACAGATCATGTTACCCTCTCAGCGGATACAAAAAGGGTCAGTGTACCTGCCTGGCTACAAGCTGTGCTGCCTTATTTGGGCTGTTGCTAACAAGGACCCTGACAATTCTTTAACAGCATCAAATCAAAATCAAAGAAAACGGAGAAGGTAGATACAGTGACCCATAGTAGGTTCATATAAGCAGCCTTAATCCCCTTTCCAGTCTTCCCACACCTCACTCCCCTCCTCCTCCTTTTCTCTCACCCAGGGACACTGGCCTCCTTGACCAAGACCATCCTTCTCTGGACTCTGTGCTTTTCCAGTGGCTGGCCCCCATGGCAGGAATGTTCTCCTTTTTCACCTCAGCCTCCTGAATTCCATTAAGTCTCAGCTAATGTCTCACCTTCTGAAAGGAAAACTCCAAAACTTTTCCTTGTCCCTGAAACTATAAGAGCCTTCCCTCTCAGACTACCTCCAAACTACCCTATATAGAGCTTGTTTGGACACAGCTGCTGACGTGTCTCCCCTGATGGGATGATGGGACCTGGATGTCTAAAAGGAAAAGACTATGGTTTTGAAAGCAACCCAGTCCCTGAATTTTCCCATACATTTGAGCAGCCTAGATCACTGGAGCTTCCACCTAGGTCAAGTGGCCCACCCCAGCCCACCTAGATCACCTAATACTGTTACCAATTTTATTTTGAGTTGTCTGATGGACCATAATAATCTATCCATAATCAATAGTCAATTATCCACCATCTGAGAGAAATGCCACAAGCTATTCAGAGAGAATGTAATACAGTTAGAGGCCGAGAATAAAACAAATACAGACACCATACACACACAGACAGACAGACAGACACACACACACACACACACACACACACACACACACACACACATTTGTATTCCCTTCGCTCCATAAGCAGAACAAAAACTCAGTTCTTTTCTATTTCTCCAGGCAAAGAAAAACATCTTAAAAGGGCAGAAACAATCATTTTTAAATGCCCTTAGCTCACAACCCAAAGATGACTTAATTTCCAAAGAGCTTCATGCATGAATTTATATTGGATCCTCACAACAAACCTGTGACACAGGTAGGGCCATCATTCTTAATAAATTCACAACTCAGACCATGAATTCAGAATGACTGAGTGACTTGACCCAAATCCCAGCAGCTGACACCAGAATCAAAACCCTGTGAATGGGCCTGCTCTGTCCATAGTACTCCACAAATTATCTCCATTTTCAATCTCTCTCTTTCATTGTCCACACTGAATGCCATTTGGCACACATATACTAAATATTCAAATTATTTCATGATTTATTCTACCAGGAAACATAACCTAATTTCCCTAAGGATCACTTTCGATCTTTGGTTTTCTGTTGTATTCTCTCAGCTAATATGCAGAACAGCAAAACCTTTTTTTTTGTATATATGTGAGGCATAAGGGATTTTATACTGACTCATTAATTTCTTTAGATAGCCATTACTTATTTCTTTTTTTATTTAAATATTTATTTTTCATTTTCAAATTCACTTCCACAAGATTTTGAGTTCCAAACTTTCTTACCATCTGTCCCCTTCCCCCACCCCAAGACGGCATGCATTCTGAATACCACTTCCCCTAATCTGACCTCCCTTCTATCTCCCACCCACCCACCCTTCTCTTATGCCCTTCCCCTTCTATTTTCTTATAGGGCAGGATAGATTCCTATATCCCATTGCCTGTATATCTTATTTCCCAGTTGCATGTAAAAACAATTTTTAACATTTGTTTTTAAAACTTTGGGTTCCAAATTCTCTCCCTTCCTCCCTCCCTACCCATGCCCATTGAGAAGGCAAGCAACTTGATACAAGTTATACATGTATAGTTATGCAAAACACTTCCCAGCAGTCATGTTGTGAAAAAGTAATTATATTTCCCTTCATCCTATCCCACCCTCTGTTTATTCTATTTTCTCTTTTGACCCTGTTCCTCCTCAGAAGTATTTGCTTCTGATTACCCCCTGCCCCAATCTGCCCTCCCTTCTATCATCCCCACTTATCCTCTCCCCCCCAATTTTCCTGTATGGGAAGATAGATTTCCATACCCAACTGAGTGTGTATGTTATTCCCTCCTTAAGCCAAATCTGATTAGAATAAGATTCACTCATTCCCTCTTACCTTCCCCCTCTTTCCTTCCACTGTAAAAACTTTTTCTTGTCTGTTTTATATGAGATAATTGACCCCATTTCACCTCTCCTTTTCTCCTTCTCCCAGTATAATTCTCTCACCCTTTAATTTTATTTTTTAGATATCACCCCTTCATCTTCAACTCACTCTGTGCCATCTATCTATCTATCTGTCTATCTATCTATCTATACATACATATATTTTTTCCCTCCAATTGTCCTAATACTGAAAATTCCTGGCCTGTGCTCTGGTCTATGATTGACCACAAGCACTCTTTTCTGCCTTGGAACTGTGAGGGGGATTCCTCTTCACTGCCACCACAAACTCCACCACGTCAACACTATAAAAATGTACATATCTTTTGACCCAGCAATAGTACTTCTAGAGCTGTATCTCAATGAGATCATACAAATGGACAAGGGGCTCACATGTACAAAAATATTTATAGCAGCTCTTTCTGTGGTGGCAAAGAATTGGAAATTGGTGGGAGAGGCAGAGTCAAGATGGCAGAGTAAAAGCAGGGACTTGCTTGAGCTCTCCCTCAAACCGCTCCAAATACTTGCAAAAATGGCTCTAAACAAATTATAGAGCCACAGAACCCACAAAAAGACAGAGTGAAACAAATTTCCAGCCCAAATTAACCTGAATGGTTGATAGGGAAGATCTGTTGTGCCAAGCTGGGAAAGGAGAGCATGGGCCTCATGCAGGCAAAGTCTGGTCTTCAGCAAACCTGGAGCAGGCCTCGGGGGACTGAATCACCAGCAGTTGTAGCAGTTTCCACACTTCTCAACCCACAAACATCAAAGACAACTTAGAAGGTGAGTAGGAAAGGTCTGTCAGACCTGGGTGAGAGAGGAGTGTGGTCCGGCCCAGGTCCTGGCATAGCCCCAGGGCAGCAGCTGCTTCCAGAGCTCTCGGCCCACAGACAAAGGGGGGGATCAAGGAACTGATCAGAAGGGGATTGCAGGAATCTCTTTTCTGGTGCTAAGGCAGGATTCTCTTGCCTTGTCCATGCTTGGATCTAAGAAAATATTGCTAGTAGCTAGAAAGAAACAATTCAAGTATTGTGGAAACACAATCAGGATGAGACAAGATTTTAGCAGCTTCTACATTAAGGGACTGGAGGGTTTGGAATATGATATTCTGAGGTCAAAGGAGATACGAGTAAAACCAAGAATCACCTACCCAGCAAAACTGAATATAATACTTTGGGGGGGGGGGGGAATGAACAATACAGTGAAATAGAGGACTTTCAAGCATTCTTGATGAAAAGACTAGAGCCCAATAGAAAATTTGACTTTCAAATACAAGACTCAAGAGAAGCATGAAAAGGTAAACAGGAAAGAGATGTCATAAGGGACTTATTAAAGTTGAACTGTTTACATTCCTACATGGAAAGATGATATTTGTAACTCATGAGACCTTTCTCAGTATTAGGGTAGTTAGAGGAAATATGTATAGACAGAGGGTACAGGGTGAGTTCAATATGAAGGGATGATATCTAAAAAATAAAATTAAGGGATGAGAGAGGATTGTACTGGGAGGAGAAAGGGAGAGGTAGAATGGGGTAAATTATCTCACATAAAAGTGGGAAGAAAAAGCTTTTACCATGGTGGCAAAGAGGGAGGAGGTGAGAGGGAATAAATGAATCTTACTCACATTGGATCTGGCTTAAGGAGGGAATAATACACACTCATTTGGGTATGAAATTCTGCCTTACCCTACAGGAAAATAGGAGGGAAGGGGTTGAGGGGGGGATTATAGAAGGGAGGGAAGATTGGGGCAGGGGTAATCAGAAGCAAACACTTCTGAGGAGAAACAGGAGAGAATAGAATAAATGGGGGGTGGAACAGGATGAAGGGAAATATAGTTAGTTTTTCACAACATGGCTATCAAGGAAGTGTTTTGCATGACTACACATGTATAGCCTGTATCGAGTTGCTTGCCTTCTCAATGAGGGTAGGTGGGGAGGGAGGAAGGGAGAGAATTTGGGGCTCAAAATTTTAAAAACAAATGTTAAAAATTGTTTTTACATGCAACTGGGAAATAAGATATACAAGCAATGGGGAATAGAAATCTATCCTGCCCTACAGAAAAATACAAGGGGGAGGGGATAAGAGCAGGGAGGAGTGATAGAAGGGAGGGCAGATCAGGGGATAGGGTATTCAGAATGCATGCCATCTTGGGGTGGGGGAACGGGACAGATGGGGAGAAAATTTGAAGCTCAAAATCTTGTGGAAGTGAATGTTGAAAACTAAAATAAATTATTTAATTAAAAAAATTGGAAATTGAAGGGATACCCATCAATTGGACAATGGCTGAACAAGTTGTGGTATATGAATGTAATGGAATACTATTTTGCTATAAGAAATGATGAGCAAGGAGACTTCAGAAAAACCTGGAAAGTCTTGTATGGATTGAGTGAAGTGAGCAGAACCAGGAGAATGTCGTACATAGTAACAGCCACGTTGTGTGATTACTAACTTTGATAGACTTAGCTTTTCTCAGCAATACAAAGATCTAAGACATCTCCAGGTCTCATGATGGAAAATACTATCTGCATCTAGAGAAAGAACTATGGAGTTTGAAAGCAGATCGAAGCATACTATTTGATCTTTTTTTTTAATCTGTTTTGTTTCCTCTTTCTGGTAGTTCCTCCCATATGTTCTAATTCTTACTCACGACATGACTAATGTGAAAATACGTTTAATAGGAATGTATATGTACAGCCTATATCAGATTGCAAACCATTTTGGGAAGGGAGGTAGGGGGAGAAAAATTTAAACCTCAAAAGCTTATGGAAGTGATTGTTGAAAACTAAAAATAAATTAACAAAAAAATTTTAAAAATTTAAAAAATTATCATTAAATGCCTCTGCTCTCTTAAATAAAATTAAAAGCCTTCTACAAAACACAATTTAAAAATGTATGGGTTGTTCATGTCTAAAAATAGGTATCTGATATAGGAATTTGAGTTTATCATTTGAGTTTTTGAGCTCTTTTTACAGAAGTGGACAGCATGCTTAAATATTGGTTCTCTTGCACACTTTCCTCTTTAGAGGTTGGCAAACCCCTTGAAGGATTCTGACATTTGTCCAAGGGATTTGAGCTAAAAATTTGTCAGTGGCACCTTAAGTGGTAAATTATTGTGCAATTTGGTTACAAAGATATTTATCTTCTTGGATAACAAGTATATGCATGTTTCAGCCTTAACAGCTGTCTTTATGCAGTGTTTCTTGCAACATGTTCTTTTAGTTTCTCAACTTGACATCAAATTGTTTCCAAATTTCCAGGAAGGTTGGACATTCATGTGAAAATGGCCACAGGCATACAAAGATCCTTGTTGGCTATCTATCACTGTACCAGGGCTTACTTGTAATCACAACTCATCAAACCAAATCTCACTTGAGTTTACATTCTTGCAACAGTGAGGGCAGGGTATTTGAAAACCATCATCACCAGGCATGCACAATACAGTCTATCATGAAACCATCATGGACCACCACAGCCTTGTTACAAAAACAGACCTTAAAATAGCACTCATTGAAATGTTAAGGTTGCTTTTTAATTTGACCTTCTCCTCTTTTCATGTTACTCTTCAGGGTCTGTCATGGTGGGAGCATAAGTGCTGATGGTGGTGGTGTGACATTTTCCTGCAAGTGGCACTCACATTGTCAGGAGCCTGTTGTTCATTCCTTTTGGTGGGCATACAAGCTTGTTGACTAAATTAGTATTGATTACAAAAGCTACACCAAATTCCTGGTGTTTCCCTTCACTGAGGCCACTCCAGAAAAACACGTATCCAGCTTCAGTTTCAGTAAGCTGGCCTTCATTTGCCAGCCTTGTTTCACTTAGGGCTGCTATTTGGTTGTAATACCTGCTGAATTCTCTTGCAGCAAGAGCTGTTCATCCTTCAGGTCCACTGGATTTTGTGTTGATCATAAATGTGTGAAAATTCCATGTACTGATAGTAAGTGGAATCATCTTTACAAAAGTTTTTGTGCATTTTTTTGCATATGTTTTAACTGTAGGGCAGGATTCCTGCCTGCCAAGGTAATCAGGCTAGGGTTGGGTAAGTAAGCAATGTTTAGGTCACCTTTTCTGACCCTTTCATCACACCAGGGACAGCGAGGTACTTAAAAGGCTGCTCAGACACCCATGGAGCTGCCAAATCCCACTGCTGCTTCCAGTGAGAAGACAACCCTATGTCCTGGGCCACTATATGCAGGGTTGTGAGCATAGCTCCCAGTGTATCCTCACCTGCTGTTTCATCACTTGCCTGTCACCACAGGACTTTGAGGTCAGTAAAAATGGTATGAGGGATGTCTTTTGACTCACTCACAAATTGGACTTAAGTGAGATAGAGTTGCACAAAGTCATAGGCCTCACTCTCTCTTCCACAGATGTCACAGTCTAGTAGCAGGACAGAGTCAAGATGACTGGTGATGTTTCTATTCCACCTAAGGGGCAGCTGTGGGACAGAAGATGTCAGATGTGCTTTCAGAAACAATGCCTCTGGAAGCTAGCTGTGTGACCCCAGGCAAGTCAGTTAACCCCATTGCTTAGCCAAAAAAAAAGAAAAGAAAAGAAAAGAAAGAAAGAAACAATGGGTCTGCATCTTGGCTTAGCAGCCTGTGTGTGTGTGTGTGTGTGTGTGTGTGTGTGTGCGTGTGTGTGAGTGAGAGAGAGAGAGAGAGAGAGAGATCTGAGCCTCAGTTTCCTCATCTTCAAAATAGATATGGATGGGGTGGTCTTCCCAGCTCAGACTCTCTGAGCCTGTGCTCATGGGTGAATCACCAGTGTTTCCTCATTTCCACAATGAAAGGACTGGATCACACACATGTGTACATGCACGCACACACACACACACACACACACACAGAGGTGACTACTGGTGATGGTTCAAGATGCAGTGGATGACCTTGGTGTCAAGCTGTAAGCACTCCACAGCCCCTGCTGCAGCTGTCTTCATGGCCCTTGGAACAAATTGTTCTCATCTGCCCATTCCACCAGAGGAAGTCTTCACACGCTTGGAGTAGGCACCCCCTAACTCAACGAGGAGTCTGAGATCCTTTGGTTACCCTCCACCTGGTTTAGCCCACTTGATGAAATGGTTTACGGGGGTTTGGCCACTGCACTTGATACAGCTTCTTGGAACCACAGGTGAGAGTTGGGTGGATCAAGTAGACACCCAAAGTGGAAAGCAGCCCTGAAACTCAGTAGCCCCCCGTACAGGAGGTACAATTCTTCCCTGAACACACCCTACACCCCAATAAGATAGAGTCATTCTGATCCAATTACCTTTAATTCTTTTTCTTACAGTTCCTAATCACATTGCCTTAATGCCCAATTTTAAGTGTATTTTCCCTTAAAGTCTGGTCTCCTTGTGAACGTCACAATTACAATGGTCAAACATCACAATTACAATGGGAGAACTCAGTCCAATCCGATCTGGATTTACTGTTACAAATAGCATAGAGAATCGCATTTTCCCAGGAGCCATTTGCTGCCAGCTCCTCAAAGAACAGGGTCCATCACTTTCAGTGAGTCTGGTGCTGTAGCTTTTTCCTGGCAGTCTTTCTCCTCAGAAAGAGGAGGGGGTGAGTCTGGGAGGAAGGGATGGAGGAAGGGGGTGGAGACACTGGAGAGGAGGAGCCCACAGAGATGAGCAGCCTGGTGGGTGGTGGCTCAGGTGGAGTTTGAGCCCTGGGGTGGAGTTTGGAGGCCTGGGAGGAGTTTAGAGCTGAATTGAGAGGTCTTTGAACTGGAGAAGGACTGCGTGGTGCTCTTGGGAATAGGAAAGCCCTCCCAGACTGGGCTGGCCAGAAGGAGGAAGTCTCTGAACTGAGACTGCTCTGCCTTCCTGGCAGCTCTATTGTCGCTCTGCCTTCCCTGCTGGAGCTGAGATGGCTCTGCTTTCTCTGGAGCTGAGATCTCTGTGCCTTCCCCTGCATCCAAGGTCACTCTGCCTTCCCCTGCATCTGAGATTGTTCTGCCTTCCCTGCTAGAGCTGAAATTGCTCTCCCTTCCCTGCAGCTGAAATCACTCTGCTTCTGGAAGTCAGCTCTGTGCTTACAGGTCCCAGGTAGGTCTAAGCTAGAACCCCACCATATTTCCTGGCTTCTGCTAGCTGTCCATGTCATTGGGGCTCATTCTTCTCATCTGACCTTATGGTAAGTGTCTCCCAGGTTTGCCAGGAGCATACCTTCCTCCCAAGCCTGGCTACTGGATGAGCTCCCTGCCCCTAAATCTTTTCTAGACTCCCACTCACTTCTCAAACTTCCTGGCTCAGCCTCCCCAGATATACCATTGGATAGCTCCTTTCCAGACTTCAGACTTTGCCCATAGGATTCCAAGGGGTCCTGATTTCATCCTTCCTATCAGGACCCAGGTTTCTTGTTTCCCTGTCCACTGTCTAAACTCTTGGCTAGAAATTCAGTTGTCTTGCCTTCAGACCTGGCCCCTTTTGAAGATCCAAAAGTCCTATCTCCTTGCCCCCAATACCTGACCTTGGACACAATTGCCAAAGCTCTTTCCTGGTCCCCCTTATATGCACCCATGGTTCTGGGGCTGGTTCATTATCAGGTCCCAGGCTTGTGGCTCTCTGACTCCAGTTTCCCTTTAGGGATTCCAAGCCTAAGCTCTACCACAGGGTCTCAGGAGTCCTCCCCAGCTCCTAGTTGGACTTCAGGACACAGTCATCCTGCTTCCCCAAGCTCAGTGTCCACCTGGAGCCCTTCTGTCACTCCAGTGTCCCCCACCTACCTGCCATGAGCTATGTTAGAATGTCTTGCCTCCCAGACCCTACCCCTGCCCCCCTTACTCAGGCCTCCTGCTTCCCTGCCTCAGGCCCCCTGCCAGGGGGCTGAATCCCAGACTGGATTTTGTCTCCCAGTCTCAGGCTTCCTCTGGTCATTCCCTGTTGTCTCCATTCAAGAGCCCTCCTCATCCTCAACCTTTCCTAGGTTCTCTCCCTCCTAGATCAAGCAGACAGTCTGTTGTCTAGATTATGTGTACCTATGTCAGGGAGAGAGTATGCAGGGAGAGCAGAGGGCCAGTTGGAGGGAGAGTTCTGACTCAGGAGCCATTGAGGCTCTGACTGGTCTCATACCATCTGGGATCCCAAGCCTCCTCTGCCTCTTGGGTCTCTGTGAAACAATGGGGAGGCGAAAGGGAAGGAGTACGATAGGAAGGGAAGTAGTCTTCCTGTTCAGACCATCTTCATTTCCAAGCCTGATCCTCTCTGCTTCCTCCTTCCCTCTGTAGGTTGGAATCTCTCCCCTGAGGGCATGGCCTGGGCCTTTGTAACTCCTGTGGGGGTCTGCCTTTAAATCCCTGTAGGTCAGCCTCCTGCCTAGGAAGAGAACAGAAAGACCTTATCCCACTGGGATCCTTCTCCCTGCCCAGCTCATTCTGCAGAGCACCAAGGCCTGGCCCAAGCAGGGAGCCTGGAGCCAGAGGGAATGGCCCCTGGGAGCCACAGCCCCCCTGCCCAGGTGAGTGCAGTCTTGATCAACATTGGATAATGAGGCCATTTACATAGGATGGTCTATGAAGCTTATGGACCATTTTTTAAAAATTAATTTTTTTTATTTTTAGTTTTAAACATTCACTTCCCTAAGATTTTGTGTTCTAAATTTTCTCCCCCTCCCCAAGACAGCATGCAATCTGATACAGGCTCTACATATACATTCATATTAAACATATTTTTACATTAGTCATGTTGTAAAGAAGAATTAGAACCAATGGGAGGAAGCACAAGAAAGAGGAAACAAAAAAAAAACAACAGAAGAAAAAGAGAGCAAATAATATGCTTCCATCTGTATTCAGACTCCAAAGTTCTTTCTCTGGATGTGGACAGCATTTTCCATCATGACTCTTTTGGAGTTGTCTTAGATCTTTGCATTGCTGAGAAGAGCTAAGTTTATCAAAGTTAGTCATCACACAATGTTGCTGTTACTGTGTACAACGTTCTCCTGGTTCTGCTCACTTCACTCAGCATCAGTTCGTGTAAGTCTTCCCAGGTTTTTCTGAAGTCTGCTTGTTGAAGTTTAGAGGTTTAGGGGTGATAGGACTCCAAGGGTCCTGCCCAAATGAATTTGACCCAAGCCTTCTTTCAGCCAAAGATAAGGTTTATGAAAGATCCACCATATTGGCCAGACTCTTAAGGAATTTGAACATTTTTGAGCTATTGGTTAAATTATAAAAATCTGAGCCCTTGGCTAGACTCTTAAAGAATCTGAGCCCCTTAATGGAAACAAGATGGACCTTATATACAGAAAGACTGTGTGAGCGATCTAGGGAAGATCTTGATGGGAGTGACTGGGAGGTCAAGAATGAGGAGCCATCTGGAGGTAATAGACAATGGAGGACTGGGCTAGGTTTAGGGTAACAGAGAATTGGGAGATCTTTGGTGATTGTGAAAGGTTAGTTGATAGGATTACAGCCTCTGGAGAACTAGAGACTTTCTTGATCAAGTAGGAGAGTTCAAAGAGAGTCCTGAGACAAATGGGATGCAAATTTTTGGGGGGGTCAGAGGCAAAGGACTTAGCTGGGGCCTGTACTCCATCACGCCTGTTTTTCGTTTCTTTCAGAACAATAGTATTCCATTACGTTCATATACCATAACTTGTTCAGCCATTCTCCAATTGATGGGCATCCCCTCAATTTCCAATTCTTGGCCATCACAAAAAGAGCTGCTATAAATATTTTTGTACATGTAGGTCTTTTTCCCTTTTTTATGATCTCTTTGGGATACAGATCTAGACGTGGTATTGTTGGGTCAAAGGGTGTGCAAAGTTTTATAGCCATTTGAGCATAGCTCTTACAGAACATTTCTTTACAAAAATAGGCATGAAATTGAATAAGGTAGTAACAACACTGCCCTGCTCTCTGCTGCTCTGTGTTAAACTGATTCACTGGCACTCTGGCATATGGAGCACTGCCTCCTCGCTTCCCACATTGCTGCCCTCCCCTGCTTGTTTTGAAGTTCTCCTTCATCAGAATAGGTCAGGCAACATTCCCCAGTCTCCCTGAATCTCTCCCCTTTACCCTTTCTTGGGTCGCTCAACAAACATTTGCTATTGTTTGTAGTCATGTCTGACTCTTTGATCCCATTTGAGTTGTTCTTGGCAGAGAGCCTGGGGTGGTTTCCTTCTCCAGCTCATTTTAGAGATGAGGAAAGTGAGACAAACAGGGTGAAGCCTGACTTACCCAGGGTCACTCAGTTAGCCTCTGAGGCAAGATTCAAGCTCAGATCTTCACAAGTCCAGGGCCAGCACTCTATCCACAGTGCCACTTAGCTGTCCCAACATGCCAGCGGCTTTGTCCAAACAAGCTCTGCACAGTAACAAATGGAGTTAATTCTGAGAGGCAAGGCTCTAACAATTTTGGGGACCAGGAAAATAATTTTTTCAGAAAGTGAAATTTTAGCTGAGACTTGAAGGAAGCCCATAGGTGAGATTGGAGAACTTCCCAATCATGGTAGGAGATGGCCGGGGGGGGTCTTGATCCAGAATCAGCCACAAGGCCAGTGTCTCTGGGTCAGAAAGGAGGAGGAGGAGGGGAGTGAGATGTAGGAAGACTGGATAGGTTATATGTACCTACTATGCACCACATTATTCAGCTCATACATTTTCTCTCATTTGATCCTGCTGCAAAAATTGTCAGGGTCATTGCTCATCATTTCATATAGCACAATAGTATCCCATCACAATCATATACAGCAACTTGCTCAGCCATTCCCCAACTGATGAGCATCCCCTCAATCTCCACTTCTTTGCCACCTCTAGAAGGGTTGCTATAAATATTTTCTGCATAGATGTCCTTTTCCTTTTTGTTTTTTCTCTGTTTGGGACACAGACCTTCTAGTGGTATTGCTAGATCAAAGGATATGCATGGTTTTATAAGTCCTTTGTGCATGGTTCAGTTTACAACTTCACCAGCATCAATTTCTCACATCCCCTCCAACATTTGTCATTATCGTTTTTTGTCCTATTAGCCAATCTAAAAGGTTTGAGGTGGCACCACAGAATTGTTTTAATTTGCATTTTTCCAATCAATAATGATTTAGAGCATTTGTTCATATGGCTATAGATAGCTTTGATTACTTCATCTAAAAACTGACTCTTCATATTTTTTTATCATTTATATTGGGCAATGGCTCTTATTTTTACAAATTCAATTTATTTCTCTATCTATGTGAGAGATGAGGCCTTTTTCAGAGAAACTTACTTCAAAAGGTTTTTTTACACTTATGTTTGCTAACTGTATTTCCCTCCATCTTATTTCCCCTTGTTTATTCTATGCTCTCTCTCCTTTCACCCTGACCCTCCTCAAAACTGTTTTGCTTCTGATTACAGGCTCCCCCTCCCAACCTGCCCTCCCTCACATACCCCTCTCTTCTCTTATCCCTTTCCTCTCCTACTTTCCTGTAGGGTAAGATAAATCTCTATACATAAGTGAGTCTGTATGTTATTCCCTTTTTGAGCCAATTCTGATTAGAATAAACTTGAAGCATTCCCTGTCTGATCCCCCACCTTCCCTTATACTCTAAAATATCTTTCATGCCTCTTTTATGTGAGATAATTTACCACATTCGACCTCTCCTTTTCCCTTTCTCCCCATTCATTCCCTTTTCTCATCTGTTAATTTGTCCCATCATATTCAACTCACACCTGTGCTCTCTGCCTATATACTCCTCCTAAATGCCCCCATAATGAGAAAGTTCTTAGCAGTTCCAAATATCATCTTCTCATGTAGGAATGTAAACAGTTTAACCTTCAAAATAAAAAGTGCACAGCGAAGAACAAAATAAAACTTACAAGGAAGCAAAGAAAAAATGGACAGCACTCAACACAATGCCTAGTATTTATAGTATAGGCTTTCTTGAAATGGAAATTTATTTCTGTATATTTTGAATCCTCTCTCATGTCCTGCTGTGTACATGGCAATGTATTTTTTTATGTTTTTTTATTTAAATTTTTTTAAGGCAATTGGGGTTAAGTGACTTGCCCAGGGTCACACAGCTAGTAAGTGTGAAGTGCTTGGTCTGAGGCCACATTTGAATTCAGGTCCTCCTGACTTCAGGGCTAGTGCTCTATCCACTGTGCCACCTAGCTGCCCCTCAATGTTTTTTTTTTAATTTTGCATTATTTTAATTTTAGTATTTAAGTTTGTTTATTTTTTCTTTTCTTATTTTTGCTTAAGATTTTTAGATTTACAATTAAAAATAGTTTATCCTAATTGAATCCCTTATGAAATTTCTCCTTCTTGTTTATCTTTTTATGCTTCTCTTGAGCTCTGTATTTAAAAATCAGATTTTCTATTCAGCTCTAGTCTTTTCATAAGGAATGCTTAAAAGTCTTCCATTTCATTGAACATCTATTTTTTCCCCTGAAGAATTTACTCAGTTTTGCTGGGTAGGTGATTTGTGCTTCTAATTCTAGCTCCTTTGCCCTGCAGAACATCACATTCCAAGTCCTTTGATCCTTTAATGCAGAAGCTGCTAAATCTTGTGTTATCCTAGCTATGGCTCCATGCCTATTTTGTGTCTATTTTTATTTTTATTTATTATTGTCTTTTTTTTTTTAAGGCAATGGGGTTAAGTGACTTGCCCAAGGTCACACAGCTAGTAAGTGTTATGTGTCCTTGGTTGGATTTGAACTCAGATCCTCCTGAATCCAGGGCCGGTGCTCTATCCACTGTGCCACCTAGGTGCCCCTCTCCATGCCTATTTGAATTGTTCTTTTTCTGGCTGCTTGCAATTTTTTCTCCTTGACCTCAACCACTGGAATTTGGTTATAATATTCCTGGGAGTTTTCATTTTGGGATCTCTTTCAGGAGTTGATTAGCAGGTTCATTGAATTTCTATTTTACTCTTGGCTTCTAGGATATCATGGTAGTTTTCCTTGATAATTTCTTGAAAGATGATATCTAGGCTCTTTTTTTGATAGTAGCTTTTAGGAAATAGAATAATTTTTAAATTTGTCTCTCCTGGATCCATTTTCCAAGTAAGTTGTTTTTCCAAAGAGATGTTTCCAATTTTCTTCAATTTTTTTCTTTTTTAAAAAATTTGTTTTGTTGTTTCTTGATCTCTCATAGAGTCAGTAGCTTCCACTTACACAATTCTAATTTTTAAGGAATTATTTTCTTCAGTGAGCTTTTGAACCTTCTTTTGCATTTGGCCAATTATACTTTTTAAGGAGTTCTTTTCTTCAGTGAATTTTTGTGCGTCTTTCTTCCATTTGACCAGTTCTGCTTTTAAAGGCATTCTCCTCATCGGATTTTTGTACCTCTTTTACCATTTGTCCTATTCTGTTCTTTAAGGTGTTATTTTCCTCAGTATTTTTTTTTGTGCCTCCATTACCAAGCTGTTAACTCTTTTTTCTTTTTTCTTGCATCTCTCTCATTTCTCTTCCCAGTTTTTCTTCTACTTCTTTTAATCAACTTTATCAATTCTTTTTCAGTTCTCCCATGACCTGAGACCATTTCGTATTTTTCTTTGAGGCTTTGCATGTAGAAGTTTTGACTTGGTTGTCTCCTGAGTGTGTGCTTTGATCTTTCTTGTCACCATAGCAACTTTCTACAGTCAGAATTTTTTCCATTGTTGGCTCATTTTTTCCAGCCTATTTCTTGGGTTTTAACTCTTGGCTAAGCTTTTAACTTTCTTGGCTGAAGTGGGGCTTTGCTTTCAGAGTGTAGGGTGTACTGTAAGTTTTCAGTTCTGCCAAGGTGGTATGAGTTAAGGAGGGGTGTGTTCATTATTCTCCTGGCCTGTGCTGTAGTCTATGAGCAACCACAAGCACTCTTTTCTGCCCTAGAACTGTGAGCCAAACACAAAAAAGCTTTGCTGTGCTAGTGCTCCTCCTCACCCTGAGATTGCTGCCCCGGACTGGGACCCAGATTCAAGTAAAGGCAAAGCAAAAGAGTCCTGCCCTTGGTGCCAGCAAAGGGAACCACGTAATCGCCTTCTAACCAATTGTGTGACCCCTTTACCAAGTGTGGGCTGAGAGGTCCAGAAGCTGCCACAGCCACCATTGTTTTTATACTGGGGTCCAGTATGGACTGGTGCAGCCTGCAGTGGACTATGCTCCCCTCCCCTCCAGGTGCGACACACCTTTCTCCATTTTGCCTTCAAAGCAAGGCCTTCTTTCTTTCTCCACCTTTCCCCCTCCTCCTCACCCACTCTTCTGTATGCTCCTCTCTTTTTAACACCATACAGGTCACCTTCTCCATCTTCCTTCTCCTTGACTTCTCCCCAGCCTTTGACAGTGTTGATCACTCTCTTCTCTCTAGGTTTTTAGGATACCACTCTCTCCAGGTTTTCCTCCTCCCTATCTGACTACTTCTTCTCTGTCTTTTCTGGATCTCCCTGAGGTCAAACTCTTGAATCAAACTGTCCCTTGGGGCTCTGTGCTTGGTCCTTTTCTCTTATGGTCAAACTGTTTACTCATTATATATGTGAAAGTGTTATCAGTATTCTTAAAACTGTCATCATTACTAAAAAACAAAACTGGGTACAGTAAGGCAAACAGGAGAAACTATATTTGTCCAAAGAATTTTGAGTGCAGTCCAGAGTGGACCAGTCTCTAACCTGTAAATGGCTGGAACTGAAACAGAGCAGCCAGAGGTAGGTGTGTCAGGAATTGAGTAGTCATTTAATTAGTTTCAGAGTGAGAAAAATACTTGTTGGTGGAAGTCCTCCTGAGTAGGAGGACTTAACATGTTGGGATACAGACAGTCCTTATATACATAATGAACCCCAAATGGGCTGGACTACAACAGTTTGTCATTCTTGACTTACTGTGCCCGGGGGTCCTGTGGGAACAGTTCTTCCTACAAGTCTTAGGGGTCATGAATACTCTGTGGGGTATAGGACAAGAGTTCTCTGAGGGGAACAGGAGTACAAGGAACAGGGAATGTGCCCATGTCAGAGACATGATAGATGTTGACTCTCAGGTCCCTGTGAAATAGGAGGAGTGAGCACCTGGTGCAGTACACTTTGCCAGAGGGTGAGATCAACCAGAGTACAAAGGATTATTGCTATGCCAAGCTTGGGGCACAGCCTGCTTGCTTGGCCTTAGCTCTAGGAAACAGTATATCTCCAAAATATTTGGACATTTCTCCCTTTTGGCCGAAGGGAGAGGGTCTGAAAGAACCCCTACCTTTACAGCCAATAAAGAAGAGGCAGGTATATACCACAGGATATTGCCCAGGGGGTTAGTTCCATGAGGGGACCTATCAGGGAAGTATGTCCCATGTAATTTACTGCTAGCCATTGTTTAAAAAGTTGGGGTGTGGGTGTGAAGAATGTCAGAGTGAGAAGGTGCCAACACATGCTTGAATTAGGGCCTTGGTGATTGAGCAAAAGAGGAGAGGGAAAAAATCTAGGACAGTAGACTCTGTCTGCCCTTGTCCAGAATCTTGGATCAGCTGTCTCATCTGGATGTTGGCTGCTTCCAGTTCCATCCACTCAGAAGTGCAGGCTTTCATTAGATGATCCAGTTTTCTAGCCACAGAGGGCTAGGTTTAAACAATGCAATGAAGTTTTCCTCTCACTTCCCATAATTGTATAATTACTTTAAGTCAGATACAGACCAAATTACTTAGAGGGCTCATGATGGACTAGTTCTGAAAAGGGAGGTTTACATGTCGCCAAGGTAACCAAGAAAACTTAAACATTAACATCTTTATTCTCAAGAAAACTCTAAAAGGGATTTTGCTTCCCTGGTTCCAAATATCGAGGTTCCTAGATAATTCTGACTTAATATAGTTTGGTACAATCACTTAAATTTGGTTCTCCATTTTTGAAACTTCAGAGAATTTCAGTTTATATATCATTTGTTATTTCTATCCTTACCTATATCTTATAACTGATATAAGAATCTTTTGAAAATTTATGAGTGTCTAACTGAAAATGAACTTTTCTGTCCTTTAAGATTATGAGCCAGAGGGGCAGCTAGATGGTGCAGTGGATACAGCACTGGCCCTGGAGTCAGGAGAATCTAAGTTCAAATCCAGCCTCAGACACTTGACATTTATTAGCTGTGTGACCCTGAGCAAGTCACTTAATCCCATTGCTTAGCAAAAAAAAAAAGGGGGGGGGAGATTATAAGACAGATACTTTCTGTACCATTTTCCATACCATTTTTGTGTAAAATCCAATTAATCCTTAATTAATAAATCTTTAATCCAATTTTGAGAACTTATTATCAAAACATATTACTAAACTTAAAGTTAAAATTCAAAGCCTGAATTTCCATGAGAGATAAATGTTGGAAGCCAATCATATACATCTGTACATAGTTCTTGAGTTCCTATTGGTTTCTCAAAATTTGCTATTCCATTTAATTAAGAAAAAGCTCAACCACATATAACAACATCCGGATTAAAAATTGTTTTGTCTAAAAGCATTTCCGTTACTATGGTTTCTCAAATTTTACAGTATAACAGAACTTTAGAAATACAAAACAATTTAGAGATATAATAATAAAACAAACAATAAACTTCAGAGGATATCAGTTGTATTTCCAAATTATCACATATAAAAATCATTGATCTTATTACCTTTGGCATTTTAAAACTACTTTAAAGTTATCAGGTATAGAACAATTACATTAAATTAAAGAAATAATAATAATGTAGTACTTGGTAAGCATTTTACAATCATTACATCATTTTGATCTCACAACAGCCACCATTATTATTTTTCTCTTTACAAATCAAGAAATTGGGGCAAACAGAGATAAGACATCTTGCCTAAAACTGCACAGGTAATAAGTTTCTGCAATTGGAATGGAGCAGGGTAGACTCCCCAGGGACAGAGGCTAGCTGTCTCCCCAATTCTGTATGTCCATGCTAGGTGTTTCCAGGAGGACCAGAACCCTCCCAGGCAGCAGCTGGTTGGGAACTGCTGAGGGCTGGCCCTGTCCTGGAGACACTGAATAACTGAGCTCTGGCAGGGGGGAGGAGGGGTGGTCCTGGGGTGGCAGAGGGCACTGCCTGGGGACTGGGGTGGCTGGTGCCAGGACCTTCCCATTGGTGGTAGTTCCATGTTGCAGGACAAAGTGAATGCTGGCTGCGGGGCCCAAGCCCACCGCACAAACAGCTGCAGGTGCTGCTGGGATTGGGGCCACTTGCAGCTGCTAGGACAGGGTGAGTAGCATGTCCAGGGGCACAGGACTTTTGGGGTCACTACCAATGTGGGGCCCCCACTGCAGCTGCTACTCCCCCTCCACCAGGTTGGGCAGAAAGTTTCCCCCACTTCTGCAGCATTCTCTTTCCCCAATGCTTGCATTTGGGAATCTTATCTGGGATTACAAGGGTTAACAGAATAAAAGATTGGGTCTATGAACTGGGAAGGAGGGTTAAGCAGAGGGTGAACTAAGGTGCAAACCATTTACCAATTTTTTTTCTTTACTCTCTCCAGTCTGCCATTGCTGCCAAAACTAGCTTTCCTTCATTGCCCTAGAACAGTGAAACTATTCATCTTGCCAATTACTTTAAAAAAATTTTTAAACCTTTTACTAGATTTAAGCCTTATTTTTCCTTAAAACAAATTCTACAGAGCGATACTCCAAAACTAACTGAAATGTTTCAGAAATTACCCCAATGTCTCAGGAGTTCTCTCCTGCAATCTTAAAATGACTAATTGTCAAACACCTGGATGATTAATCTCAAAATCTTCAGAATCTGCCAAGATGTTTTTTAGCAGTTCTGCATCTTCAATTATCTAACTTTATCTTTGTAGTTCCAACTTGGTCAGTGCTGTAACAACAGGGGGAAAAAATGTCTTACGGGCTTTTCCTCTTTTCTTATAACCTAATCTCCTGCAGAGAGCATAAAGTGGGACCAGTCCTACTTACTGGGGCAAGAGCTTCAGCTATGAAAGTTTATTAATCTTCCCTTTGAACTTTTTCTGTCTGGCTGCATTTTAAGTCTTTCAGGGTAACAGAATCTAGTTCACAACACAAACATTCTGCATCTTATTCATTTTATTTTTTTGGCAAGGCAATGGGGGTTAAGTGACTTGCTCAGGGTCACACAGCTAGTAAGTGTCATGTGTCTGAGGCCAGATTTGAACTCAGGTCCTCCTGATTCCAAGGCCAGAGTTTTATCCACTGCACCACCTAGCTGCCCAACATTCTGCATCTTAAAAAGACACACAGATACAGACAAAATGATAAGACATATACAAAGCATGCAATTAAAATTCTAATTGCAACCAATTCCAGAAACACACAAACCAGAGCCATAAGCAATTAAACAGACCTGATGCTTACTCAGATACAAATTTACCAGATGCATGCAAAAACAAAACAAAGGCATGCAATTAAGTCAATTAGCCCATGTGCAAAAGAGGCCTTACTAGAGCAGTTTGGGACAAATCACTGTGTCAGGAAAGGGGCCCTGGAGTTTTTCCTCACAAAGAAATGTGAGCTCAATCAAGGGTGAACAAATAATGGAGTGGCAGTAAGAGCAATGAACTTGCTAGAAGTGGTGGGGCGGACTCTGGAGAAACTTCAGTGGTGCCTAATCCATCCCTCCTCTACAGGAGAGTTCAAGGCTTCACCTCCATGTTCCCCCTTAAGACTGATGCCACCAGTAAATGTCAACAGAACTTTGAATGAATAGTGGACTGCTCCCTAACCTGGGAATGGCTGGAGCTGAAACAGAGCAGCCAGAGGCAGGTGTGTCAGGAATCAAGTAGTCATTTAATTAGTTTCAGAGTGAGGAAAACACTTGCTGGTGGAAGTGCTCCTGAGTGGGAGCACTGAACACGTTGGGGTACAGGCAGTGCTTGTATACATAATGAACCACAAGTGGGCTGGACTATGACATAATCATTCTTAGGGCCTAAGTTACTGTTCCCAGGGGTCCTGTGGGAACAGTTCTTGTCTCAAGTCTTAGGGGTCATGAATACTCTGTGGGGTACAGGATGAGAGTTCTGTGAGGGAAACAGGAGTACAAGGAACAGAGAGTGTGAGTGTGTCAGAGACGTGGTGGATGTTGGCTCCCGGGTCCCTGGGAAATAGGGGGAGTGAACACCTGGTGCAGTACACTTTGCCAGAGGGCGAGATCATCCAGAGGGCAAAGGATTATTGTTATGCCAAGCTCAGGGTAGAGCCTGCTTCCTGGGCCCTAGCTCTGGGACACAGGGCATCTTCAAAATATTTTGACATATTCTGAAATGGGGCATGAAAAGAAGAACTCATACAGAGGAGACAAGAGGGGTGGGGAGAGCTGCTAATGTTGGAACCTTACTCTCATCTGGGTTGAAAAAAGAACACGTACATCTGAAAGGGTATAGAAGTCTTCCAAAATGTAGAAAGGTGAGAAAATTGTGGAACAGGGTCAGGAGGTACTTCTTAGAGGGGTGTGTGGATTGGGATTTAGGAGGGAGAGGGAGAGGATGGAGGGACTTTTGTAGGCCTTATGAATTGAAATGGGATGTGGTTGGAGGGGATGGAGGGACTCTTGGAGGGGTGGGTGAATTGGGGGTGGGGGAAAAGACAAGGTGAAAGTGATAGGGGAAAAAGAGTGACTGAGAAAGAAAATATAGAGTAAAAGATCAGATGGAAAGAAATTCACATTTAGTAATTATAACTTTGAATGTGAATGGGATATTTAATACAACTCTTTGTGGTGACAAAGAACTGAAAATTGCAGGGATCTCCATCGTTTGGGGAAAGTCTGAATGGGTTATGCTGTGTGGTTGAGATAGAATACTACTGTGCTATAAGAAAGGATGAGCTCAAAGAAAAAAGAGTAGCCCAGTGATCTTAGAAAGGCACAGAAAGACCTGCACAAAATAACAAAGAGCAAAGTGAGCAGAGCCAAGAGAACATTGTATATAGTAACAGCAATACTGTTTTCAGAACAATTTTGAGTAAGTCATATTGAATATCATAAATACACAACTTAAAAATAAGGGACATATGAAGACAGACGGGATCTGCATCCAGAGAAAGAATTGATAAATAGAAGTATGTAGAGAACAATTTTTTTACATGTGCCTATTTCTGTCTTAACGGTAGCCATCTCTAGGGCGAAAGGAGGAGGAGGTGGGAAGAAAAAAAGGAAAAGAAATAAATTTAATATGATAACTTTGTTGTATATTTGGAGGGAATGACAATTGTACATGGTAGACTTGCAGTTTATTGAGCAATCTTCTTTTCCACTGTATTCTTACGGAAATGTTTGTTTTGCTTCCTGAATTGAAAATAAAATAATTTGAAAAAAAAAAAGGCATAACACAGTTCCTAATCCTGAGGAGTTCACATTCTAGTGGAGATGATAACATGCAGATAATTTTTTACGTATAAGATATATGTGTTATATACAATATTGGCATATACACAGATACATATGTGTATATTGTATACACTTGGTCTGGGGTTTCCCTGTTCTCTGATCCATAAGTTCTCTACTTTGTTTGGTCTCTATGTCCTTTGGATTTAACTAAATCTTCCTGTAACTCCAGTCAACATGATAGGAAATAAATTCTAGAGTTTACCATGCATATACATGTAAGAGATAATTAAAAGAAAAGAAATTAAGTTTAGAAAAAGATCACATCACTTAGTTCTGATAAGGAAGATATTTCCCATCACCCTCTCTCATTCTGCTCCACAGAACCACCTACCTCACAGATAGAATACAAACTTTCTCCCTGGTTCCACAGGGAGATACATTTCCAAGTAAAATATTTCTCAGCCTTATTCTAACTGATCATATAAAATGCTTTTCTCAAAATTCAACTGGGCTCTTAACGACCGTAGTTTTAGGAGTTGACTCTGACTCTCATGTAGGGCAAATCACTTCTCTGAGCTTCAGTTTCATTCTGTAAATTCATGAGGGTTGGACTATTTAAACGTGAAGTATCCTTCATCTCTACATTGTTTGACTTTTAATGATTTAGGGGTTGGTGACATTCAAGGATGTGGCTGTGGACTTCACCCAGGAGGAGTGGGGCCTCTTGGACCATCCTCAGAAGGAATTGTACAAGGGGGTCATGCTGGAGAATGCCCAGAACCTTCTCTCCCTGGGTAAGGATGCCTCCCCTGGCAACGCTGAGTTTACAATCAAAGGAATATCTTCATTCCCTAGTGTTCAGGGTTTGGAGCATTTACCAATTATTAAAGAGAGAAAGTGTTGGTGTCCTGTGTCCAAGACACAGGGTCCTCCTGCTGCTTGGTTTTCTTATAGGAAGCCTTTGCATTGTGTGATAGGAACCTGAAGGTTTCCTTCGTTCCTCCTGCTGCTCTCTCTTATCACTTCTGGGCAGCTTCAAGTCAAATATCAAAATATTATCGAAGAATCTCAGCCATGGAACTAATCTCAGAGGTTGTTTGCTCTAACCTCTCCCTGGGCATGAATTTTGTCTGCCAACTATCTGAAAACTGCTCAGGCGGCTTTCCCCTACCAGCTCTTCCTCTTTGGGATGGGTCTAGTATTTGGCATATTCTTCTTTTTAACAAGCATCACTTTGTAGCTCATGGCTTCTACTTGTCCCTCTTACAGCAAGTTTGTCCTTAATCTTCCCCCTTATTGCTGTCAAATTCCAGGACAAATGGTGGGAAGGGAAGGAAAGGGAATAAGCATTTATATTCTCCTACTATTTTCCAGGTGCTGAGCCAAGTGCTTTCTTTACAATGTTATGTCACTTTATCTTCATAATAACCTTCCAAGTTGGATGACATTATTTTCCCCACTTGACAGTTGAGGAAACTGAGTCAAATGGAGGTTAAGTGACTTGTCCAGGGACATGCAACTAGTAATTGTCTAAGGCTGGATTTAGACTCTGGCATTCCTCACTCTAGACCCAGGGCTCTCTCCACTGCACCATCAGCTGCCTCTAATTTCTACAGAATGGAAAGCGTGCAATGAATTCGTCCTTCTATGAAGTTGAACCAAGACCAAATTTCTGATTCCAACTTGGTTCCATGATCTTCTTCTCCCACCTCTCCCCAAGGCTCAGAAAACAAATGATATGAGACTATACGTCAGGAGTCTATACTTCAGGAACAACAGATAGGCCAAGAAATAGAATTTGGACTAACTAGGGTTTCTTCAGTTTGCCAGCAGGAGAGTCTCACCTGAAGAGGCACAGACTGCCCAAATGAACAGAACACAAGGTTTCTATAGGTTTCAGGGATTGAGGAACAGCGGATGGGAGAGTGCAAAAGCTGGCTTATCAAGGTCCCTGTTCTGGGGCTTGAGGCTGGTCTTGCACAATAACCCTTTCTAGCCAGTTTTACAGTTAGGAGCTTCTACCAGAATGGAACTTGACAGGATTAGGGGGGAGGGGCAGAGGGTTTGGCTCTCTCTCAGAACAGGTTGTACAACAGGATAATGTGGCACAACCTATTTTGGGTTACTTGCATTACAAGCACTAATGAGTAAGTATAGGCTCATGTACATGAACATAATAGAGTGAATTTCAAAATGTAGCAGCTCTTGGTCTGAATACCTTTCCCTAAAGAGGACTAAGTTACAAGTTTCTCTTCATCCTCATCATTTACTGACTTCCCATGCCCAGGACTTCCAGCTCCCAGCGAAGATCTGATCTCTTATTTTGAGCAAAGGGAAGCACCACGTATACTGGAGCAGGAAGGACTGAGGAGCTGCTGTCCAGGTGAGTGAGGTAAAAGCAGGTAAGTGACGACAATTCTATGTCTTAGAGTGAAGGAAGTCCTCGATCTGGGGCAGGAAGACCTAACCTGGAAATTTTTTTCAGATATTTCTCAGTAGTGGCTCCCTGCGTCAGTCACTGAATCACTGAACCTCAGTTTCTCTACCTGTAAAATGAGGAGTTTGGCCTCCATGGTCTTTCAGCTCCCTTCCAGGGATAAATCTATGATCCTAAAAGAAGTCATTGTTTAGAATTTGGGGGCATGGAATTCTCCTGAAAGTACCAAAAGGGACTAGGATATCCTACGTGAGATCTTTCCTAGACTTTCTTCAAGTCAACAAACATCCAAGTGCCTACCCTGTTCCAGACATTGTGCACAGGACCAAGCACACAAATTGATGCAAGGAACATCCCCTGCCCTAACGGAGCTCACAGTGTGGTGGGGGCAGAGAACACTCCAACAGCTATGTAGAAACCCACTGTGGACAGGATAAAGAGGAGCTAGTCACAAGAGGGAAGGCTCTAAGTTTAAGGAGCGCTGAGAAAGGCTTATTGTGAGAAGTGGGTTGTAGCTGGGGCTTCAGCGAAGCCATGGAGAGCATTCTAGGCAACAGGGATGGCAAGGAAAATCCACGGAGTCGGGAGGTGGAACGTCCTGTCCCCGGGACAGAAAGGAGGCCCAGACCAATGAATTATAACATATATGGGAAGGTGGAAGGGTGAAAGAAGACTGGAAGAGTAGAAAGGGGGAGGTGATGAAGTGCTTTACCTGCCCTAGAGAGGGTTCAGTATTTGATACTTTACCTGGGGAGATTGTGGAGTAGGTGGTGACATGGTCAGGTGAGAGCTTTAGGAAGATGAACTATATACCTGGGTGGAGGAAGGACTGGACTGGGGGGAGATGAGGCAGCTGGACCATCCAGCAGGCTCTGACATTATCTCAGCTGTGGGGGACAAGGGTCTGAGCCAAGAAAGTGACAGTGCTGAGAGACAGATATGTGTGAAAGATGTCACCAAGGTGGAATCAGCAGGACTTTGCAACAGATTGAACAAGGGCATCACAAGTGTGAATGTGTAAGAGTTGATGAGGAGAGCATGGCATTTCATTTCTGAGCCTGGACTGTTGGGAGGATGCCTTGGATAGCATTAGGAATGGATGAAGATGGGAGGGTTGTGGGGATCCTTTTTGGATATGGTAGAAGATGAACCTAGAGAGAGTAATGTCACTAAAATCTAGGGGATGATCAAAAAGGGGGCAGACTGATAGTGTCAAAGACTGCAGAGAAGTCAAGAAGGATTAGGATTAAGAAATGGCCACTGAGTTTTGGCAAAATTGCTACTATTGGCAGATTTTTAGAGATACAATTCTGTTGAACAATAAAATTGGGAGCTAGATTGCAGAGGGTTTTTTCTTTCTTTTTTTTTTTTAACTATTATAAATACCCAAATTAACTATAAAGGGCAAATGAGGAAAGATGCTATCCACATCCAGGGAAAGCACTGATAAACAGAAATATAAACAGAATAACTTTACATAGATATACTTATTTGTGTCTAATGGTGGCTATATCTTAGGCAGTGGGCGCAGGAGAGGGGGGAAAATGAAAAGAAAGAAAGAAAAGGGTTTCAAAGAAAGCAAGGGAAAGGAGTTGGAGACATCAATTGGAAAGGGCCATATCTAACTGTTTAACCAAAAACTGGAAGAAAGATATTGGACATCATCTCATGAGGATGCCTGGATCTCATGAGAGTTTTTTAAGGATTAGAAAGAAACCATTTCATTTGTGGTCAGAGGGAAAGAGTCGCTAGTGGGGGAGAAAATGAAAATTAGTAAAAAAAAAAATGGACCAGTGGAGGAATATATGAAGGTAGATGAGGGGGTGGAATGAGATTATTTGCACATGAAAAGGGATTTTCTTTGCCAAGCAGAAGAACAATCTTTCCATCTGATACAGAGGTCAAAAAAGAGAAGACATCTGATTTATGTGAGATGAGGAGGACAAGATAGTCCTTGATGAATGTCCAGTTTTTTTCAGTGGTGGGTGGGTGGAAGTGGAGGGTGGAAGTAAACCATAATGAATGGTTAGGGGTGAATGAAAAGATCTGGGAGAGTTGCTGTTCTGGAAAGCAAAGGATTACCTTGCCACAGTGAGGGCCCAGCTGAGTTTATGTAGCCTTAAGTGTTAGTGGATCTGGCAGCCTGCTTTCATGATTTTCTCTGTCTCCATTTAGCTGCACATGAGGCTAATGGTCTTAATGAGGCTACCAACCTTACTCGAGAGTCTTCCAAGGCTAAGCTTTGCACAAATTATCAACTGAGTCCCTTTCTGAATCTCTATGGCTCAATCTCTGTCCCATTCTTGAAGAGTCATGGGTCAGGTTCATGTAGATATCCATCACATCAGTATAGGGAGCTGGGAGTTAGAGATCCACAGGTGCCCTATAGCATGAGACCCTTCAGGAGCCTAGAAAGAGGCCTCTGTGATCTTCAGTATTGGTTCTGCTCCAATTCCATCAGGGTTAGAACCTGACAAAGGTGACGACTTAGAGGTGATTGAGTATGAGAAAGGGAGAAACAGGGCTGAGGCCTAAACATGCATTCAACAGTTAGGAGAGGGACCAGAATGTAGGGAATAGAGGTGGAGGTTGAGGACTGCTGTCAGCCCTGGGCTCAGTTAGGGACTCAATAAACATTGATTAAATGCTTTCTGTTTTAGTCACTGTGTTGAGCCATGAGGATACAAAGGAAGGCAAAAGACAGTCTCTGCTGTCACAAAGCTCAGGCTCTAGTTTGCAAACAAAAGTTGATACACGGAAAAAAGAATGTTGGAATGCAGATATATTTAGTCCAACAAAGAAAAAAAGAAAAGAAAAGGAATGAGGATAATACTGATTTAAGAAGGAGAGTAGAATTGGGGGAAAAGTAGTCAAAATTGAATAAAAATAATAGCTAGCATTTATACACCACCTACTATGTGTCATGCACAGTACAAATATTGTCTCACTTTATCTTCATGCTAATCCTAAGTCTTAGGTCTTATTATTATGCTCACTTTATAGATAAAAAACTGAGGCAAACAGAGGTCTTGTGACTTCCCTAAAGTTACAGGACTAGCACATTTCTGAGGTGGGATTGGAACTCAGGTCTTCCTGATTCGAGGCCCAGTATTCTATCCACTGCACCACAGTTATATTCTGATTTTTAAATGGAATACAGTGAAAATGCTCACACAAGGATGAAGTGGAAAATAGAAGGGGAATTTTACAAGCTCCTGCTGAGGGATGGAAATTCATTTTTTATAAACTCTCTAACCACTCACAATGAATTGGTAATTACTGTTTACAATACTTATTTTTCTATTGGCTTATGACAAGTACTACTTTAAATGATAAATATATTTGAAGGTCAATTGTAAACATTGCTTTGGGGGGGGTTGTTTGTTTTGGGGTTTTTTTGTTTTTTTTGCTGCAGCAATCAGGGTTAAGTGACTTGCCCAGGGTCACACAGCTATTACGTGTCAAATCTGAGACCAAATTTGAACTCAAGTCCTCCTGACTCTAAGGCCTGAGCTCTATCCACTGCACCACCTAGCTGCCCCTAGGTGGTTGTTGTTGTTTTATCAATGTTTACATATGAAAAAAATCCTTTGGAAGGACAGAATTTTCTCAGACATAGCTTTGTTATTTCTACCACCAGTAAAGTGGCTACACATTCACTGAAACTCTACTGAATGAACGACCCATGTTGCCAACCAATTCCTTTGAGAAGTTGCCAGATAGAGGAAGAGTAAATGAACAGAGGATAACTTCAAACTAGAAAACAACCTTAGCCTTTCAATGAGTGGCATTTTAAGGACTGTTTGTGTAGAAAGGTTGTGGTGGTCCATGATGGTTTCATGATGACCTCTACCATGCATGCCTGGCAATCATGGCTTTCAAATAGCCTGCCTTCATTGCTGCAAGAATGCAAACCTAAGTGAGAACTTGATCTGGAGATTTCAAGTTTGATGAGATATGATTACAAGGTAATCCAGGAATGGTAGAACCACCCAGGCGCAGTAATAGACAGCCACTAAGGATCTGTGCATGCCTGTGACCATTTTGCATGCACACGAACGTCCAACCTTCCTGGAAGTTTGGAAACAATTTGATGTCAAGTTGAGAACCTGAAAGAACATGTTGCATAGAGTCAGTAGCAGTCAGAGTTTGAGGTACTCACTGCATGATCCCCAAAAGCAGTGTACTCCTGATGATGATAGTACGGAATCACTGCAGAAAGAAAACTTATGATTGAAACACGCACAAGCTTGTTGTCCCAGAGGATAAGTATCTTTGTAACCAAATTGGACAATTATTTGACACTTAAGGTACCATAGACAAATTTTTAGCTCAAATCCCTTGAACCATTGTCACAATCCTTCAAGAGGTTTATGAACCTCTAATGGAGAAGGGGTGCAAAAGGACCAATAGTGAAGCATGCTGGCTGCTTCTGTAGAAAAGGGTGATAAATTCAAATTCGTGTATCAGACACATATTTTCAGACATGAACAATGCCATACTTTTTTTCACTGTGTTTTTAGAAGGATTTTTATTCTACTGAGCAGGGGCATTTAGAGATAATTTTTTAAAAAGAAATGAGTAATGGCTATCTCAAAAAATTAATGGGTCAGAACAAAAACTCATGCCTCAGGTAAATATGAAAAACAGTGTTGGTATTCTCCATATGACCTCAAATGAGACAGCAGAAAAAATAAGATTAAAAGTGATCACCTGGGAAATTACATTACGCTTACAGGTAGGCTAGATCATTAAATAACTCGAACATTTAGTATATGTGCACCAAATGGCATTGTATCTATGAAGAAAGGATTGAAAGTGCAGGCAATGACAAGGGAAAAAGAAAGATCGACTGTGGAGATAATTTGTCAAGTACTGTGGATAAAGCATGGTCATTAACAGAGTTTGGATTCTAGTCTCGGCTGCCAGGATTTGGGTCAAGTCAATCAGCCATTCTGAGCTCATGGGCTGAATTGTGTGTGTGATGAGAATGATGACCCTACCTGTGTCATAGGTTTGTTGTGAGGATCCAATGTAATTTTGTGTGAACCTCTTTATAAAGTAAATCATCCTTGGAATGTGAGCTAATGGCATTATGAAATGATTGGTTTTGCCCATGTAAGGTGGGGTTTTTTTTGCCGGGGGAAATAAAAAGTAACTGAGTTTATGTTCTGCTGATGGAGAGAAGGGGATATAAATATATATGTGGGTGCATATTGTCTGTATTTGTTTTATTGTTTGTTTTCAGAAGGAAAGAGCAGGCTGGCAATGAAAGAAACTACTGCAGCACTAACCCTTTCTGTGGATCAAACTCACAAGCAAAGGTTAATGAGTGGTGGTCCCTCTGACTTCAATTGGAGAGAAATCTGTGTAACACTTGAGAGAATCCACACTGGAGAGAAATGTTATGGCTGTAAACAATGTGGAAAGGGTTTTGCAAAGAGGAGATATCTTATTGCACATCAGAAAATCCATACTGGAGAGAAACCTTATGACTGTACTCAATGTGGAAAGGCTTTTAAAAAGAAGGCCCATCTTATTGTACATCAGAGAACCCACACTGGAGAGAAACCTTATAGATGTAATCAATGTGGAAAGACTTTTACATGGAAAGATGGTCTTCTTCAACATCAGAGGATCCACACTGGAGAGAAACCTTATAAATGCAATCAATGTGGAAAGACTTTTACATGGAAGGACAGTCTTGTTAAACATGAGAGAATCCACACTGGAGAGAAACCTTATGACTGTAATCAATGTGGAAAGGCTTTTAGAGTGAGGAGAACTCTTACTCTACATCAGAGAATCCACACTAGAGAGAAATCTTATGACTATAATCAGTGTGGAAAGGATTTTAGATGTCAAAAGAATATTGGTGAAAATCAGAGGATACACACGGGAGAGAAACCTTATAAATGTAGTCAATGTGGAAAGACTTTTACTTGGAAGAATGGTCTTATTCAACATCAGAGAATCCACACTGGAGAGAAACCTTATAAATGTAATCATTGTGGAAAGGCTTTTAAACAGAAGGCTCATCTCATTGTACATCAGAGAACTCACACAGGAGAGAAACCTTATAGATGTAGTCAATGTGGAAAGACTTTTACATGGGAGAATGGTCTTGTTCAGCATAAGAGGATCCACACTGGAGAGAAACCTTATAAATGCAATCAATGTGGAAAGACTTTTACATGGAAGGACTGTCTTGTTAAACATCAGAGAGTCCACACTGGAGAGAAACCTTATGACTGTAATCAATGTGGAAAGACTTTTAGAGTGAAGAGATATCTTCTTGATCATCAGAAAATCCACACTGGCAACAAACCTTAAGAAAGTAATCAACATGGTAAAGCCTTCAGGCTAAAGTCAGTCCTTATTTACCATCAGAGAATTCATGGAGATACAGGAATTTTGTCTTATAACTGACCTGAAAAAGGAAAGTCATTGAAATGGAGTGCAGAGCTTCTTAGCAGAATATTCACTCTGGGTACAAGTCATCTATGGACTCCATGTGAGAAGGCTTTCAGCCAGAGATCATCTCTTATCCTCTCATCAGGGGATTTATAATAAAAAGAAATTTCATGAATGTGCCCAGTGGGACATGCCTTTCTCTAGAACATGAGGGTAACTAGTGAAGGTTAAATTTTGGATCTGACTTTAATAGAAAAGTGAGATAAGGAAAATAATCCATGCCCATCCTCCAGGTTGCAAAACCAAAAGAGGAGGCAATAGGCCCATAAACTGCAGAGCTGTGTGAGAGAATCCATCTGGATGTTCTCAGAAATAGAATGTCTTCAGAATAAGGAAAAGACCTTGGGTCGATATTGTGCCTACTGAGGAACAATCTTTGGTGAAGGGAAGATATCAGATTTGTTTGATCAAGGATATAAAAATTGGGGCAATTTGGGGGAATTTTGTGTTCTCCCACAAGCCACCTCCATGCATGTATTCAATCTACATACATCCAGGCCACTACATCTGACAGTCATTAAGATAAGATCATTTCTGCCTCCTGATTTTTGTGACCCAACAGTCGTGGTGACGAGGCAGGGATTCCCCTGATGGACTTGAGGCAGAGCAGAACCACTGTGTGAACAAAGCAGCCGCTGCTAAGCAGGTCAGAGGCCTGGCAATTTCTATCTCCAAAGCCTCAGTTCGATGTCTCAGGCATCTGGGCTGCTTGTCACATGCTGTCTATGAATGGGTGAAGGGCTCAGGTCCTGATGACGGCACCCTCATCAGAGGAATGGTTTCCAGTTCAGAGACCAACAGGTTGGACATAAGGGAGCCATTCAAGAGGCATTGTTGGAAGCCTTCATATCCTCTCATCAAGTCAAGCCAGAAGAGTTTTGCTTTGCCAGAAAAGGCAAACACTGATAGGAAGAAAGGTTGCTGCTGGAATTCATCTGGAGTCTCAGGAGAACCCGAGCCAGCTTCTTGTTCCCTCGTCACTGAATTTATCAGAGAATCTTAAGTTGGAAGGGCCCTCAGAGGCCATCCAGTCCAGACTCATGCCTGCAGAGGCCTCTCTTTGAAAACCTTTCTGCTTGAAGACCTGCTAGGAAGGCAGTCCATCATTAGGATGCTGTTCATCACGTCAGGCTGAACTCTGCCTCTTGCAGCTCATACTCATTGGTTCTATGTGTTGCTTCCTTCTTTGAATGTAAAGACTTTATTTTTTTTTATATTTTGGAGGCAATGGGAGTTAAGTGACTTGTGCAGGGTCACACAGCTAGCTAGTAAATGTCTGAGGTCAGATTTGAACTCAGGTCCTCTTGATTACAGGGCCAGTGCTCTACCCACTGTGCCATCTAGCAGCCCTCAAATGTAAAGGCTTTAAAAGAAAGAGCTAACCTAATTAGGCAGAAGACATTGGGAGAGGGTGTGGGGGTGCTGATGCCTTCCATAATTACCCTGGTCTAGCTATAATGCTATGTGGAGGGAGAGGAAGGGGAAATAAAAGATTGCTTATATAATAGATAGCTTCTTAGGCATATTGGATCCTTCCTTTCCATGTGGTCACCTACTTGAAAGGCAGTATGGTGGAATACATGTGAAGTCAGAGGACATGGGTTGAAATTCTTCTGGTTCTATACCTCTGTGGCTTTGGGAAAGTAATTCAACTTAAGTGGGTCTCAGAGGATATCAGACAAGGTGGTCTCTATGATCTCTTCCAGCTCTAGATCTCTTGATCCTATGGATCCAAGAAGCCAAAGGGGAGCTTACAGATGAACCCAACCCCCCCTGCCACTTATTGGTGGACCTCAGCTGCAGGTTAGGGCTAATGCCTCAAATGATTTTACTGAGCCATCTGGGTGTGACTGGTCATTTGGAGAGGCAGCAAGATGGGGAATTTTTAACTAGATCTTTGTTGAGTTAGTAAACGTGCATGTCATTCCTTACTGTCCAATCCGTGGACAAAAGCAGGCCAGGCCCATCAATCCTCCACCATGTCTCAAAGTCTGTCCAAGTTCATGTTCATTGTTTTTGTTTTGTTTTGTTTTGGTTTGGATTTTCTGGGGTAAGCAACGGGGTTGACTTGTCCAGGGTCACACAGCAAGTGAGTGTTATGTGTCTGAGGCCACATTTGAACTCAGGTCCTCCTGACTCCCGGCCCAGTGTTCTATCCACCGCACCACCTAGCTGCACCCCAAGTTCATTGCTTCCATGACACCATCCATCCATCTCATCCTCTGTCCTCCTTTGCTCCTGTTTTCTTCTATTTTTCCCAACATCAGGGTCTTTCCTAATGAATCTCATCTTCTCATTATGCGGCCAAAAGTATTTCAGCTTCAGTGTTTGACCTTCCCATGAATAGACTGAATTAATTTCTCTAAGTATTGCTTCATGTCACCTTTTTGCTTCCAAGGGACTCTCAAAAGTCTTCTCCTGCACCACAATTTTAAAATGTTGATTCATTTCCAAACTTGACCCTCTCTGCTTCCTCCCTCTGTCTATAGGTTGGAGTCTCTCTCCTGAGGGCAGGGCCAGGATCTTTGTAACTTCTTGGGACTTCACCCTGGTAAATCCCTGCAGGCCAGCCTCCTGCCTAGGAAGAAAAGAGAAAGGCCTCTCTCCCTCTGGGATCCATCTCCCTGCCCAGCTCAGTCTGCAGAGCACCAAGGCCTGGCCCAAGCAGGGAGCCTGGAGCCAGAGGGAATGGCCCCTGGGAGCAGCAGCCCCCTGCCCCAGGTGACTGCAGTCTGTGCAGACATCAGCCAATGAGGACATAGCCATAGACAGAGAGGATGATCTATGAAGCTGGCTGTACCTTCCTTATGGACCATTTCTTTACAAAAATAGGCACGAAGTTGGATAAGGCAGTAACAACACTGCCCTGCTCTCTGCTTCTCTGTGTTAAACTGATTCACTGGCACTCTGGCATATGGAGCACCGACTCCTCCCTCCCCTGTTTGTTCTGAAGTTCTCCCTCATTAGAATGGGTCAGGCAGGTTTCCCTGGTCTCCCTGAATCCCTGAATCCCTCCCCTTTACCCTTTCCTGGGTCCAGTCAGTAAGCATTTGGTATTGTTGCTGGGTTTTTTAAGTCACATCCGACTCTTTGAACCTTCATGACCCCATTTGGGTTGTTCTTGGCAGAGAGCCTGGACTGGTTTGCCATTTCCTTCTCCACCTCATTTTACAGATGAGGAAACAGGCAAACAGGCTTACACCTGACTGGCCCAGGGTAACAGCTAGTGTCTGAGGTAAGATTCAAGCTTAGGTTCTCCTGAGTGCAGGGCCAGCACTCTATCCACAGTGCCACCTAGCTACCCCAACAAGTCACCAGCTTTGTCCAAACATGCTCTTTGTGTGGAGGAAATCTGGAGAGTCCGGAAATTTCTGACCTACACGGCCATCTTCCCAGAATGCATCCATTGGGTTTTTTTCTAGAGGGGATCTGTGAATTCTTCGAATTGGAATGGCATTTTCTATGTTCAGAAGGTCTGGCCAATTTCCTTTAATGTTTCCTTCATGACTGGGGCAACTTTTTTTTTACCTAGTCATGTTGTACTGGGAGACTTGTTAGAAAAACCTGAAATGAAAATGTACCACAGTGAGTGAAGGAAAGCCTTTATTACACCTCTCACAAAAGAAGTGAGCACAACACACTCTAGGAGCATGTGGGTGCTGGTTCAGTGGTAGGATTGACTTTTAAACCATTAGTAAGATCCATACTCCACCCACCAGGGCTGTGATTGGTCTAGTTCATCTGAGTTATACTCTTCCTGGACAGCTCATTGAATGTTTGCCCATATTCTGTTAACTCCGCCCACTTCATGGGACCCATGTTCAAAAACGGCGGCTATCTCTGCCCTTGGTGTGTGTCAGTTAATATTCAATAAGTTTATTAAGCAAGGGCAATGGAGAAAAGCCTTTGCCCAGTGGAGGCCTAGCCTCCAGGGCTCTTTCTTAAGGAACTAGTCCTATGCGGAATGTTTGGAGTACTTTCTGATTGGTTGAGGGACTGTCCACAAGGGCTTGGAATTTCTTATCCTGCTGTGGAAGCCCAGCCCCCTAAAACCTTTCTTACAGAGCCCTGTGGTCCTTGGGTTGTCTGTGAACAATTCAGGATGTTTTAAATTCAGTGTGTTTGCTTCATTAAAGGACAGGTTTGCTTTTGGCTGTCCTTGGCTTTTGTTTGTTTGCACTCTCTATTGTGCTATCTTGTGTTTTCTTCTGAGAGGCTTGCCAGGGCAGATTCCAGTTTTCTTTTCCTTTAGCCTCAAGCTACCAACCATTAACAAAAAGAGATCACACACAAACAAAGGATTAAGAGGGTTCTGGATGGGAAGAAAGTGCCCACTTCTGGGGTCTGGGGGAGAAGTCAGTCAGAAAAGTCTCAAAGAAGCTGAGTCAGGTGAGAAATGAGGAGATGGCTGAGGTTAGCTTCCTCTTCAACCTGAGGTTGGGAGTTCACAGCCCCACCCCACATAGGTGAATGGGAGGTGTGGGAGGTGTTTGAGGAGGAAGGAGGTTTGGAAGAGCTTCTTTTGGGTGTGAGGGAACCAATTAGAGATCAGTTATCCATCAATACAAGGACTGCCTTCCTTTAGTGAGAACCCACACTAAGAATACTATGCAGTGAAGAAGAGTGAGTCCAGAGAGCCTAGAGAAAAGAGAGATTTAGAAATTCTTTGGAAGCTCAAAAAGTGTAAAAGAGCAAGAAATTCCTCAATCACTCAGAAGTCAAACAATAGCCAATAGGAAGTGAAAGGTAAAATGTGGATTACAAAGAAACCCTAAATCCATGTTTCAAAGTAGAAATCACAGTGATGAAAAATGAAACGGCCATTTTGTGTCCAGGATGGAGAATTGTTGCCAAATATCAGAATCTCTGATAAAGTGTGATAATCATTTAAGATCCTTTGAGCCCCAGTAAGGGCCAAAAACCTGAATTAATCTTTTCTGTCTGAGTGAACTAAAAATGCCCCTTCCTGTGTCAGCAAATTCCAAGACAAGATGGAACTGACCAGCATTCTTCCTGTCTGTGATCACTAAGGACAGGATACCTGGGACCAGACACTCTCTTGAATAGTGGGATTTTTCTTATCTTGGTATCCTGTGCACATATGTTATGTAGGGCAAACACAGATATCCTGGATCTATAATTTCAATTGACACTTTGACAACCTATTCAACTAAGAAATGTCCTTTGCCATGCTATATGTTAAAAAAATATATGGAGGCTGTATTTTTTTTTCTGGTAACACAGACATCCTGAGTCAGGGTTTAAATGTCCTCTAGAAATTGCTTGAGTTAATCAGAGTTAAAGCTCTGATTCCCTGTACATGTACTACTTAAGGGAATAAAACAACATGAATTTACTAATCACCTAGCTTGTTGTCTCTTTAACCAACTTTCAGGTCAACAATAATGGTGCTGTGATATCAGATTGGAACAGAAGAAGTTGGAGAAAACACCTTATCCCAGCAATGCTCTGAGGCTCAGGTGCCTCAGGATCCCTTTTTTCCTGGAGTTCTAACTTTGAGGGGGTCGGGTAAGTTTCTCCTATTTCCAGCTTCCATGGACCTCTCACTAGTTTATTTGAAGTCCGAAAGATAATTCCCTTTAAGTTAGCTCTGGGGTTGGGGATCAAGTTGAAGTTCAGAAACTCTGGCTACTCTATCAGGTCCCCTCTGGTAAGGATCGATCTAGAGAAATTGGCTATGGGTCAGTCAGAAACTAAAACTAGAAATCCGGTAATAATACTGCCACCTCTTATATGTCAAGCCATTGCCAATCTGGTGATCACAAGTACTGCTAGCACTGATATCAATTAACTAAAGATAGCCCCAAATTATGTTGGCCACAATGGGTTTCTTCTGACCAGTCAAAGTTACTTTATCTTAAAACCAAATTAAGTTCAAAGGCCAACAAAACATCTAACCAGGAGTGGGAATGTTTTCATCATTGGATAGCTGAGGGAGAAGGAAAGGCAGAAGCCTCTTCCCTTAAGGCTCACAAAGCCCCTTCAGCACTCTTTCCCAGGCTCTGAATAATCCCCTTCCTCCTCCCCTTTTCCCTTAAAGGTTATGGTCCTGATGGGGACTCAGATCCCCAAACTTAACTTTATTGGGGCTTGCCCCTTTAAATCTCCAACCTCAGGGGCACTCTGAGGGAGGCTAGCAAGATCCAGTTACACTATCAGACCTTGGATCCTTGCAAATTCCCCAACCCCCCTTCTCAGAAGAATAATAATAGCCAATTCTTGTTGGGGGCCTTCTAACAAGCCTCTAATTCCCTCTCCCTCTGTCATTAAGTGTGCACTATGTCACTATGTTTGTATTGTATTTGTCCCGTCAATTTGTCTGTCGGTGTGTGTCTCTGTATCTGTACCTTATAAGATTTTAAAGGCAGCTAGAGACTTGTCTAAGGGCTGCGGCTAGGGAAACAACAAACTGTAAAACTCCTTTCCTTGTGGGTCCAGGCCTGGCCAGCCTAGACTTACAGTGAAAAGGTAGATACTGCTAAAAACATCTTAGCAGATTCTAAAGGTTTTGAGATTAATCATTAAGAAAGGAAGTTGTTCATTTTGGGACTGTTGGAGAAAACTTCTGAGACTGGGGGTAATTCCAGGAGCTCACCCTCTGCTAAAACACCTCCTTCCAATCCTGATTCCTCAGCATTCCCCACTCCCCTCAGAGATAAGCATCTCAATAAGGGGACTGAAATGCTGGAGAATTGTAGGGAAAACTTAAATCAGCCTTCCCTATCTGGCAAAAGGAGGAGAGGGGCAGCTAACACAGACTAGCATGATTCTGCTATCAGCCCTATGCCCCTGGGCATCTTGCAGCCCACCCTTCTAGGCAAGACCTGGGACTAACATCCAGGTTCATACATTCTGCCCACCCTGCCCAGCAGCTGCAAATGGCACCAGCCTCAGTAAATTATGCAGCTGTGGGGAGGAGAGAAGTGGACAGGTCAGAACTATGATAAGATTCCAAGCCCTGCCACCAAGAATTATCACCACTGGAAGCCCTGGTATCAGCCACCCAAACCCCTGGAAGGCCTGGCAATAGCATTATGAGGTGAGAAGCCAACTTCTACTCTTGGTAAGCCCCATACTTCTCTGTTCCAGTTTGGAATTTATGGCAAGTTATTTTATCTCTGTTTGCCCCGATTCCTGATTTGTAATGGGAAAAATAATAATGGTTGTTACAGGATCAAACAATATAATGATTGCAAAGTGCTTAACATAATGGCACATGTTAGACAATATCATTATTATCTCTCTAATTTAATGTAATTGTTCCATGCCTGATAACTTTAAAGTGGTTTTTAAATACCATGAGTAATAAGATCAATAATTTCTATATGTGATAATCTGGAAATGCAACTGATGTCATCTGAAGTTTATTGTTTGTGTTGTTAGTATGTTTCTAAATTGTATTGTATTTCTAAAACTTCTTAGATTGTAAAATTTGAGAGATCATTGTGAGGTAGAAATGGTACATATGGATTGTCTTTTAAAAGGATGTGATAAAATTGGATAATTTGAAAACTGTTAACATTTAATGAGGTATATTTGGTTATAAGCAGGTAATTAATTGGTTCGTTTCAAGTTTTAAATACCTGATAATTGTTTATGGTATATATTTCTGAGACTTTTTTATATGGTGTAATCTGGTAACCAGATTGTATCAGCTATGTTGTTGAAAAAAAGCAATTTCTCTTATAATCCAGAGATGTTACATCAAGAATTGCTACCCCTCCAAAATTAAATAAATGAATTAATAGGGGGAAATGAATGTGTTAGAATAAACTTGCAAGTTCTATTTGCTTTTAAGAGGAAAATTCTTATCAAATCTGCATAAAAGTTTCCTGTGTTGTGGAATTCCTGAGTAAATGAGAATCCTTGAGATATGTTAATTTGGAGATTTATGGATTACCACATTCACTATCTACGTGAGATTCCAGAATGTAATAGTTTTTCCTAATTTCTAGTGATATATTTAAAGACAAAGGAAAGAAAAAAATACTGAGTAAATTTTTAAAGGCTTGATAATATATTTGTTATTGTGATAAGGCTAATTTAATGTTCTTCATGCATTATAAAAACTGAATTTTTTCTCCATTACAAACACCTTTTTGACTAAGGAACTTTGTGATATCTATGAATTCTGTAAGAACTAGGAATTTAGTTTGTTATATTACTTTGGGAATTTATGTTACTTAAGGACATCTTACATCAACTTAGTTTTAATGAATTCCAATTTAAAAGGTTTATTTTTATTTTAAGGTAGAAAAGAAAGATATCTATCACTTTAAAAATTTCTCAAATGTTCTTCATAAAAGTTTAGTGATTATTCTTCTTAACATCAGGACAAATTTTAAACTGTTTTTAAAGAAGGGAAATACTTTTAGAAAAATGTCTTGTTTTTTTTTTGAGGCCTACAAAATTTTCATTTGCAAGATAACTTACTGCTAAATTATTGTAATGAGCTGTAAAGCAGAAGAGATCTTGCTGTTTTGATCTGAATCTGTAGTCATTCATGGCCTAAGCAAGAGTTAAATTAGTGTTGAACTTATATATATAAGATTCAAATCCTGAATATCTCATTCTTTCAGAGTGAGTATAATTAGAGAAGAATAAACAAGCTTGTGAACAAGGACATAAATCCATCAACTTGTGAGGTTAAAGTTAGGAACCTCTTTGTTTTGTTTAAGGAATAGGATTCCAGTATAGTTATGTTAGTGAAGAGTAGTAACTGAGTTCTTTTGTGTTAACTTAATGGGAAATCTAATATTATTAATCTGGAATTCAAACATGCAGAAATTTATACAAACTTCTGAAGACTTGCCTTAAGATGTTCCCATTGTTTAAAGGAATTATGAGATCAGTAGTATTTTTCTGTGATCAGTCTCTTACTGTTACCAATGTGAGATTAAATTCTTATTATCTAGGATATGTGACTTTATGGGACAGCAATTTACTATTGTTTTGAGCTTTGATTACCAGGATAATTGTCTGAGTTGTCATGAAGCCAATAGTAATGGCATGTGCTGCAGGCTGAGAACTGATAAAGGTGGATGTCTGTGCCTGGGAAGAGTTTTGAGGACGACCTTGGACACAGCCTAGGTAGGATCTTCCTGACTCTATTTCCCAATTGTGCTATTTCCTTTCTGAAAAGGAAAATTCCCCACCTAATTAATCCTAAGCCCTGCTTTTAACATCCAGTGACTACATGATTGGCTATCAGATATGACTCATGCCTGGAATCAAATAGAGCTAAGGAAGTTCTTTCCTTCTGATATGATATATGACCTTGTCCCTCTGGAACATCTCTGAGTTACCATAATAGGATGCAAGTATGAATAGCTTACAATTTTAACTTACATTCATGGCCAAATAATAATAATATAGGATACATCCTCCTAAGGAGGAAATGTTTAGACAAAGTAATAAGACAAAGATGTAATGTGATAGATGTCTAATTAAATAGGATAGCAATTTTGAAAAAGCAACAGGATTAGACTGATTCCTCTAAGAATTATATACAGATGTATATGATTGGCTTCCAAAATGTATCTATCATGGAAATCCAAGCTTTAAGCATGTTTAGGTAATAAGATCTCAAATTTGGATTTTTACCAAAAATTGTATAGGATAGTGGTAAAAGTAAGTGAAATTATTTCTCCTTTATTAAAGTATCTGTCTAATAATTTTAAGAGGCAGGAGAGCTCATTTTGTGGTTGAATCTTCACATTTTAAATGATTCTTATACCAGGTACAGGATGTAGGTAAGAACAGAAGTAGCAGATATCAAAAATGAGAACCAAATTTTAGCGATTGACTAATTTAACAAAACAATTATCTGGGAACTTCTAAATCTAAACCAGAGAACAGAACTCCCTTTTTGAACTGCCTATGAATTAAACCTATTGTACATGAGCAAGGAACTTAATGTTAGTTAACATTGGTAATAATGATTGTATTGATTTGTATGGTTCATGTTTAAGGTTTTCTTGGTTATCTTGGTTACATGTAAATCTCTCTTCTCAAAACTAGTCTATTGTGACCCTCTAAGTATTTAATCTGTACCTGACTTAATGTAATTATGTGATTTTGTGAATTGTGAGAAAAACTTTGTAGTATTGTTTGAACCTTGCCCTGCATGGCTGGGAAAACTGAATCATCTCTATGTGCCTTTAACTAAAGACTTATGTTATGCTATTTTCTCTCAATTATCAACTCATACGTCTTCTAAGAGCCCCTATCAGGTCTATGTGACTACTCCCATAGCTGCCAACTTCTGGATGTGGACCGGATCATCTGAAGACCTGCTCCAAGTGGACATCTCTTCCATCCCTGAGGAAGAGAAGGTTTTTCCCACACCTTTCTTTGGTCTACAGGTGAAGCCTTCAGCTTACCTTTGACCAAAAGAAGGAAATGATAATCATTTAAGATCAATTGAGCCCCAATAAGGGCCAAAAACCTGAATTAATCTTTTCTGAGTGAACTAAAAATGCCCCTTCCTGTGTCAGCAAATTCCAAGACAAGATGGAACTGACCAGCATTCTTCCTGTCTGTGATCACTAAGGACAGGATACCTGGGACCAGACACTCTCTTGAATAGTGGGATTTTTCTTATCTTGGTATCCTGTGCACATATGTTATGTAGGGCAAACACAGATATCCTGGATCTATAATTTCAGTTGACACTTTGACAACCTATTCAACTAAGAAATGTCCTTTGCCATGCTATATGTTAAAAAAATATATGGAGGCTGTATTTTTTTTTTCTGGTAACACAGACATCCTGAGTCAGGGTTTAAATGTCCTCTAGAAATTGCTTGAGTTAATCAGTTAAAGCTCTGATTCCCTGTACATGTGCTACTTAAGGGAATAAAACAATATGAATCTGCTTATCACCTAGCTTGTTGTCTCTTTAACCAACTTTCAGGTGGACACTCATGATGGAAATGGAAAACCATCAGATTGCCAGTGCATTGGCCAAACACATGCTGTGTATGTAACAATTTGGAAACAGAGATGACCCCTTCCAAGTATCAGGGTATTTATGGGGATTAAAATTGTCCAGCCTCTAATAAGAGACTGAGACAGAGCTCTGAGCCAATGGCACTACATCAAGGGACCCATGGTCCCCTCTAATGACAGACCTCAGAACTTCCTCAGGATTTGAGATGCACCTTCTTCTGAGGCCTTGTTTTTATAGGGTTAGAGACCAGATTTGTTACCTGGACATTCTAAAGAGGCTATACAAAATTCAGCATCCCATTTGGTTGACACATGACACTTAAACTAAAAGAAAGCTGAAGGGCCTATTTTCGGGAAAGCAGTGGCCCTAAAGTGCTTTGGGGAGACCACAGAGCATGTGTGAACATTCTAGAGTTCTTTCCAGTTAGCTAACCACATGACAAAGAGGAGGCTCTTGACTCTGTGGAGATATCCAAAAAGAACTGTCAACCTTGGCCTAGGTACTCTTGGGGGATCAAGGTTATTCCTTTGATCACAGCATCCAGTGACAGACCACCCTGTAAAGGGAGAGGCCTTGGAGCCTTCTCCCCTTTGAGGCCACAAGGCCATGAGAAAGGTCCTAATTTCTTGTCCTCTATGTTTGTTCTTTTCAGTTAGAGGTGAAGGAATTTGGTGCTTCCAACCTTAGGAGTTTTGAAAGGTCAGGAGGGCGCCTCAGCATCCCAGCATTCCAGAATGTGGGTTTGCAGAGAAAGTGAACTGTCCTTCCAGACCCCAGCCCAGCAGCAGCTGATAAGGCCTCATCCCGCATCAATCTCAGCGTGGGACATGAATTTAGTAGGAACTGAGCTAAGTTGAGATAACTTCCCCACATCCCTAGAGACTGAGATTCTGTAGGGGAGAATGGGCCCCAGATGTATTGGGAAAGACATTTTTTCCTTACGATTTTTGTGAAGTGAATATTCCTTTGTAAGTGCTTGTGGGGTCCCAATTGGTGAAAGCTGTAACAAGGACATAGTGGCCAGCACACAACCTTGAGTGCCTGGGCACATTTACCAAATAGTGCTGGGTAAATGCCTAGATATCTGAGAATTGGACCCAGTACTAAGTATAAACTAAAATATTAACCAAATCATTAACTGAGCAGAAAAACCCCAAATATCCACCAATCCACGATGAAGCACCCTATGGCTCCTCTTCCCTTTGTCTGATTTCTATAATTACCATGAGGATTTCTGGGAGGTCTTTGTGGAGATCCACTGAATTATCTTGCAGCCATCCTAGATTGCCCCTTCTTGTAAGTACTTGTAACGATCGATTAAATGCCTATAATCAATCTGGAGCCCCTTGACCTCCTCCTTTGGTATCAAACTCATCCTGCGGTACTGGGGGAGGTACAGGGTTCCCCAGCCAGGGGAATTCCAGACCTTACAGTGTTTAACAAAGATGCCAGTTACAGGTCCCTAAAACAGGAGGAACATGGGCATGGGAGCACAAGACAATGAAAATTAAAGACACCTCATAAGTCCCTTAGGGTATACTGGCCCTGAGAGAGAGGCTAAAACATGCCACACTACACCTACTGTTATCCTCTCTGCCAATCACAGCTTGCTTTTTAGGAAATTGCTCAGAGCTCCAAAGTTATAGTCAATGAGATAAGGTTCTACATGTCTGTGAGGCTTGGTTAGGAATGTGGTATGAGCCCATCACCTTAAGGTCTGGATTTCTCACAGGGTTGTCCTACAAATGCTGCCACTCTTCACTTAGAAAATTAAAGTGGGTTTGAGAATTTAGGCAAGTGGCACTTCCAGATTAAGCTGTGCCCTTCTCTACGTCTGTAGGTGGGGCTCCTGGTGATGAAGACTCTCAGTGGGTCTGGTGAAAGGCAGCGTTGAAGAGGTGGTCGAGCAAATACACAAGCCTTGGGTGCAGCCTCAGGTGCTGGGCTTTCATCAAGTATTATCTGTCACCACATTCACTAGACTCCTTTGCCTGGGTAGCTTTTGTGGGGCTTGTTAAGCAAGAAGGGGCCAGGCATGTGAAGCATATAAGAGTAGGAAGAAGTGATGATAGGACTGTTTCATCTACGTGACTTGACTCCCAAACAAGCCTGATAAGGGAGTGGTATCCCTGTGTCATATGCTACCAGCACAATTTAAGTTTTAAGACTAGTGCAAAGAATGTGGATGCAACCCTGCATGACTATGTAGAAATGAGAAGGTGCAAGAGCTTTGGAGAGGAGAGACATTACTGCTTCAAGAGAGAGCTCACATGGTTTCAGACTCTTATTCTCCAGAGGAAAAGGGGGGAAAAAATATGTTGTGAGCAAAAAATATATATGTAAGGAAGTTAGCTCCTGAACATGTCCCCAATTTGCAGCTTGTCTCTCTAGAGTTTGGGGAACTCCCCCTTGGGTAAGATTGGGGTGCCTCTTGGTTATCTTACTCCCATGGTGAGAATTTATTCACTCTGTAACTTCTGGCATATTCTAATCTGTAAAATGCTATTTCCTATTTGCTTGGTTAAATGCTTAATTACTATTCACTACTTGTGATAGTCTTTTGTGTATCTAGCATTTGTTGGAAAGAAACCAAACCTGCAAGGTGTAAGCTTTGGCTACCCTCACCCAATAAAAGCAAAAGCTAGAGACTTTGTTGGAACTTTAAAAGTCCCCTTTTCTTGCTTCCCTGTAGGCAGAAATACAAGTCTCCCTTGGAAAGGGCGGGCCAAACTCCAGACACATCCATCAATGTCTACCTTCTAGCTGCTGTCTATAGATTCTGCTATCCCATAGAGGTGTATCTTACATGGGCAGCATACAACATACTGATATCCCCAGTTACTTTGATGTTGTATGCTTTTAGATCCTTTTCTGGAAGTCCACCCTGTAAGTGCACCTTGTTCATATTTGCTGGGGTTTCAAATTCACAGATTCCCTCTAATCTTGCATTTCCTCCCTCGTGCTGGTTTTCAAATGCTCTTTGGCTTGGGAAATAGCAAAGCCCTCACACACACTGGTCATAACAATTATCATTAATATTTATAACCCAAGTAGAATGAAACCAGATAAGTGGTGGAGAGCCATGAAGCAGCTGGCTCTTATATGAAGACAGCAACACTGAGATGAGTTAAAAAGTGGAGTTTTTACTCTGTGTGGTCAGGGCTCATTTCACTCTACATCCTCTTCAGCTTGAGTCTCTGTCGGTATTTCAGTTTTCCTTTGTTGTTTTGTTTCAATTATTGGTGCCCTTTCCTATTGTGCTTTTGGCACAGAGATAACAGGTTGGCTTAGGCAGAAACCACAGGCTAGTCTAGCTTGACCCCTTGGAAAGCTCCCACTGTCTAAGGATGATTGTGCATTTATGTTTCAGATCCAGAGTAATTGTGGCATACAGACAGGAGCAGCATGAAGATGCTGGTGTACCACCAGGCCCAGAACATCCTGACCTAGAGGACTCTGCACTGCCCATGGGAAGAAGTAGCCATAGCTTTTGAAGATGGCAGCTACTCACTGACTGCTGGCTCTGAGCAGAGTTGTATTCATGGGTAATGGGATGGATGAAAGGATGTGCTATCATTTTCAGGAGCAGAAACTTCCTTTGATGCTGAAAAGCTTCTAGTGTGTGAAGCAAAGACTTCTCAGTACCCTGTCATGATTGTCACTGATAGATAGGGAGAGCCTACCTTACTGTCCCCAAAGGGCAGAAGGGAGTTCCCTGAGGGCCTTCAAAACATTTTTATCTTAAGCCTGTTAAGAGTGGGAATGTTCCTGATACACTCTAGGGAGGAAGATTGTGAACCCAAGTGTGAGGAGCCTGGAGAGTTACAGTGCCAGGTCACACCCAAGCCCAAGGATGGGTCAGAGTAGGGAATGAGGAATAACAGTAAACGGGGCAGGACTGGGCTGTTGAGGAAATAAAGAAGAATGATGTGCGGCATTCTTTTTTGCAGGAAAAACTTTAGTTCTACTCTAAAGCTTCTGCCATAGCTATCGTATACATTGCCCCTCGATTTATTGGGAGTTTGGTTGGGGTGATTTTTGCATGCTAGGGATTTCTCTCAATGATCTGCTGCCTCCCTAACCTGACACCACATGCCCAGGCTTCTTTCCAGTTGGAGACACAGAAACCATGCCCCCTGAGTCTGTCCTAGCATAACTGTACCACAGAAATGCCTAGCTCTGGAGATGTCTCCTTGGTTTCAGACCTAAATTCTCCATCTGAAAGAAAAATTTTTAATAGAAATATCCCCTGCATTCACCTACTATACACTTATTCCTACTTCTCAAAACAATTATTGTTATACTTTAAAGTAGGGGTCAGCAAACTATGGTCCCTGGGTTAAACCATAAGCTAAGGGTGGTTTTTACATTTTTTAAATAAAGCAGGGCTTTAAAATGTAAGAACCATTCTTATTTTGTGGACTGTACAAAAAAAAGGTGGCCACCTCAAACTGGATGTCCCAAGTACTTCTTAAAACAGAACTCATTCTCTTTTTCCCCAGACTCTTCCTTCTCTATCTTCCCTATTACCGGTCAAGAACACCAGTTCCCCAGGCTCATAACCTAGGTGTCACCCTCCACTAGTCACCTCCCCCACCCAATTCCCAATTGGTTGCCAAGGCCTGCCAATTTTACCTTCAGTCTCTTCTGTATGTGCCTCCTCTCTCCTTTGATGGCATCCCCATCCTGCAGCTCATCACCTCACACCTGGACTACTGTAATAACATGCTAGCTGTTCTGCAAGGTTCAAGTCTCTTCCCTCCCCTGTAAATCTTCCATTCAGGTGCCAAAGTGATCTTCCTAAAGCACAAGACTGACCATGTTATGCCCTCATTCGAGTGGATCCTGATCACCTCCAGGATCAAACATAAAGCCTTCTGTTTGACATTCAAAGCCTCCCAGCTTTCCCGTCTTCTTATGCCCTATCCTGTGTTCTCTGAGATCCAGTGACATGCTTTCTTGCTGCTCCCCTACAAGACACTGCATCTCAGTTCTGAGCATGTTCACTGGCTACTGCTGATGCACGACATGTTCGCCTTCCTCATAATTGCCTCCTGGCTTCAGCTCCAAGATCCCATTTCTATAGGAAGCCTTTCCCAATCTCCCTTAATTCTACTGCCTTCCCTCTGGTGATTACTTCTAACGTGTCCTCTACATGTCTTGTTTGCATGTTGCCTCCCCCAGTAGACCATGAGTGCCTTGACAGCAGGGGCTACCTTTCGCTTTTCTTGGTATCCCTGGGGTTAGTACAGTACCTGGCACACAGTAGGCACTTACTGATGGGATAAACTGCCCAAGGTCACACAACCACGTGGCAGAGGCACAGCGCAATCCTGGGAAGTCTGCTAACCTCCATCCCCCTGGTCTTCTTGCCACACCTCACTGCTACCCTGCCACAGAATCACCTCACAGCATCCAGAAAGATGCAAATGGAGCCTGGGTGCCCCTCACCTGAGAACCTGGAAAGCATGTCTTCATTGAGGGGGAGGGGCTCACTGGCCTGCCCCTCAGTATCCTTGCAAATCCCACACTCTGTGTCTTTGTTCTGCTTCGAACACTGAAAGGATGAACACTGGGACTGATTAACTGTTTCCTTCTCTCATGGATGTGCAGTAGGAGGTATTACGTGACTTGGAAAGGCACAACCACAGGCTGTCAGCCTGTTTTAAGAGATACAGATTAACATTATGGCTCTGAATGATACACTGTAAGCTTGAAGATGATGCAGTGATAAACAAAGCCTTATGCTGGTGCAATGAGGGTTCTTGATCCAACTGCCCATACCCTCCTCACCTCTGAAAGGCCTCTTTGTTGCCATTACTTGTGCTTGCATATGGGGATGTCTCTCTCAATAGAATTAGAGCTAGCACCCTGAAGAATGTAAGCTCCCTGAGGGAAGTGACTTTTATTTTGTCTGTTTTTGCAGGATCTAGCATAGATAATATGCTTAATAAATGCCTGATTGCTTAGCATCCTCTTTCCATATTTCTGTACGATTCTTGCCTCTTTTCTATGCAAATGGAATTTAAATTGCTTCTGCTTCCATAAAGAAGCACTTGGCATTCTGACTGGCAAGGTGACTGATTTTATAAGTAGTCCTTACTACTTTAATGCCTTCTCTGCAGCAAAGAGGAATGGCCTGGAACCATGCAGACTGCTCAGGTTTAAAGCACCACTCCTCTCTCAAGACAAGGGAATGCCACATGGCCAGAGAAGGAGAGGAGAACATTTGTGCAACCCGCTACATCTGCTAAAGGCTACATTTTAATGGCTTAATCTTACTTCTCATCAATTCCTGTGGTTGACTTAGACACAAAAGAGCCTTGTGTCTCGGGATTCTTGGCAGGGATAACTTTGGGAGCAACACCACAGACAAGGACATTTTCTTATGCAGGGCTTGGATCCCAACCCCTAATTTACTGTTAGTCTTTTGTTTTCAACATGGGGCCATACTCATGAATCATACAAAGGATTCACAACAAAAGGAATGCAAACCTGTGCCTTTCTTCTGTCTGCCCTTTCAATAAGTGCATAGTGATGCCATTAAGTAGCCTTTATTTACCTGACCCATCCATTTGGTATACACTGAATCCATTCCAGCTACTTAGCTTTTGCTTTATTCCACTCAGAGCATCCTAAATGTCTTTACATAGGCATAGTGTAACCCTAGGTAGGTTAATTTCCAAAGGTGGAATGACTTCTATTACTCTGATGGCGAGTAAGTGACCCTTTCAGGCTGAAGGTCTTCTCACACTTATGACATTCATAAGGTTTCTCTCCAGTGTGAATTCTTTGGTGCAGAGTAAGCTGGCCTCTCCTACCAAAGGCCTTCCCACATTCATGACATTCATACGGTTTCTCTCCAGTATGAATTCTCTGATGTTGAATGAGGGGATCTCTCCGGCTAAAGGCCTTCCCACAGTCATTACATTCATAAGGTTTCTCTCCAGTATGAATTTTCTGATGTCGAGTAAGGTGTGCACTCTGGCAGAAGGTCTTTCCACACTCATTACATTCATAAGGTTTCTCTCCAGTATGAATCCTCTGGTGCCTAGTAAGCTCTGTGCTCACATGGAAAGCTTTCCCACAGTCATTACATTCATAAGGTTTCTCTCCAGTATGAATCCTCTGATGTAGAGTTAGGTGTTCTCTGAGGCGAAAGACCTTCCCACAGTCATTACATTCATAAGGTTTCTCTCCAGTATGAATTCTCTGATGTCCAGTAAGATGTCCTCTCTGGTTGAAGGCCTTTCCACATTCATTACATTTATGAAGCTTTACTCCAGTATGAATACTGTGATGTAGAATAAGGAGTTCTCTCAAGTGGAAGGCCTTCCCACATTCATTACATTCATAAGGTTTCTCTCCAGTATGAATTCTTTGATGACGAATAAGGTGTGCATTCTGGCAGAAGGCTTTCCCACACACATTACATTCATGAGTTTTTTCCCTAGTATGAATCTTCTGATGTTGAGTAAGGTGCGCACTCTGGCAGAAGGCCTTCCCACATTCCTTGCATTCATAAGGTTTCTCTCCAGTGTGAATTCTCTGATGTCGAGAAAGCTGTCCTTTCAAGCGGAAGGCCTTCCCACATTCATCACATTCATAAGGTTTCTCTCCAATATGAATCTGCTGACAATGAAGCTGTGCACTCTGGAGGAGGGCCTTCCCACCTTCATCAGGTTTATTCCCTCTAAGACCACTTTCATAGGAAGTAATAGAGGAACTGTGGGTTAAAGGCTCCCCACATTCACTATGTTCGCTATGCTCAATCGGTTGTGGTACAATTTGGGGAGAAGCCTTCTCTAATGTGTTACATTTGGGATTTTTTTCTCCAATATCAGTTGCCTGATAGGAATTAATGAATGGACCAAGAGTGATGGCCTTTCCACATCTGTTAGTGTCATATGGTTTCTCTCCAGCATGTTGTCCATGATATTCATTACACTCTGATTTAGAATTGAAGGAATCCCCACATTCATCATACTTAGAAATTATCTCCTTTGAGCAGACTCTACTACATTCCGTATCACATTTGTGGAGACTTTTTTCCATAGACACTCTCTGCTGTGAGAAAAGTTTTGGTTCTGGCCTGGAGCTCTGGCCATAACTGTGCCATTCAGGGCCCCTCACTACTTGCTGAGGATTTCTCTCCTCAGTGCTCTGCTGCCTCCCTAATCTGGCACCACGTGCCCAGGCTTCTTTCCAGCTGGAGACACAGAGACCATGCCTCCTGAGTCTGTCCTGGCCTGATGACTGTTCCACAGAAATGCCCAGCTCTGGGGGTGACTCCTTGGTTTCAGGCCTCACCTCCCCATCTGAAAGAAATAAAGAAAATGGAAACATCACCTGTACCCACCTGCTGAACACTTAGCAGTCCTCTTTTGTGTCTCTTCCTGAAATAATTATTGAAAAACTTTAAAGAGTAGGAAAAAAATGGGGTCTTTCTTATGTTTGTCAGATTATGCAGAGTTTAGGAAAAACTTTCCCACTGGTCCACACCACAGCTTTGGGAGGAACGGACGACAGCTAGTACATTAAAAGAGAAACCTGAGGCTCAGAACGATTCAGTGATTTGCTCAAGGTCACACAACTCAGTAGCAGAGGCACAGCACAATCCTGGGAAGTCTCCCAACCTCCATCCTCCTGGTCTTCTTGCCACACCTCACTGCTGCCCTACCATGGAGTCAGCTCACAGGATCTGGAAATATGCAAGCACAGCTAGATGACCATCACTCGTGGGGAACAGGGAAAGAATGTCTGCACTGAGGGGGGAGGGGCTCACTGGCCTGCCCCTCAGTGTCCTTGCAAAGCTGATTCTAATCTTCTTTCTGCTTAGAACGATGACAGGAATTAATGGCTGGTATAGCCCATTTCTTCCCCATGTGGACGGGGACTCAGGTCATGACACAGGAAGGCACCTCAGGCTGTCAGTTTGTTTTAAGAGACACAGATTAGACACCTCTAGGTGACACAGTGCGCAGAGGACCTGAAGCTGGAGTCAAGAAGTCCTGAACTTGAATCAAGCCTCAGACTCGATTCAGACACTTATTAGCTGTGTGACCCTAGGCAAATCCTTTAACCCCTCTTGGCCTCAATTTTCTTAATGGTAAAATCAGGATAATAAGAGCATTGCCTCCAAGGGTTCATTGTGAAGATCAAGCCAGATAACATGTAAAGAGTTGTGCAAACCTCAACACGTTACATGAATTGCTGCCATTGGTCTGAAAGACCTATTGCAAAGATGAAGACTGAAATGATGCCCAACACCCGCCACTAGGAGGACTGGGATTCCTGATCCACCCACTGCCCATGCAAATCCTCCCTACTGGCCCTGGACTGGATTTTCTGTTCATTTCACACCTATTTATGCTATCTGTATTCCTAATATTAGTGTCTATTTGCATATGAACATACATAAATACACATGCACCCATACCTGTGCAAAGACACAGACATACAGACATGAATGAACACACACACACACACACTGCATCCCCTCTCAGAACGTGACAGTGTATTTAGGGTAGGGATGGTTTCATTTCTATCTTTGTAGAGATGCAGGCAAGTAATAAAATGCCAGGATCAATAAGAATTTTCATTCCATGTTTCTTTGCAATTCTCCCCTATATGTTTCTTTATATAAATGGAATTTTAAGTCCATCCAATACCATGAAGAAATCTCTTAATCTTCCAGCTGGTCACTGCATTAAATATATAAATTTTAGAAGTATTTATTTTGCTTCCCACTTCATTCATCTGACCCATCCATGAACACTTAATTCCCTCCCATTATTTAGCTCTTTATTTCAGAGTTGTCCTTCTATATTCCCTAAAGACTCCTTGATAGGATCATTTCAAATGTTGCAATAACTTTGGTTATTACCCCAGATGAGGTTTCTTTTTTTATGATGCCTTCTTGAACTTTATGGCTAGTAAATATAGATGAGTTTAATCTTGTATTCTTGTAGCCTGAAAATTGGATGATCTAATTTAGCTTCCTCATGATCTAAGAGAACTGGCAGATGTCTAAAAGATCTCAGGGAATGGGAGGAGTGTGCCAGGATTAGAGAAAGGTAGCAGAAAGGAAAGAGAAGCTAGCCTGAAAAGCTAGCCAGGTCAAGGTTCCTCACTCCAAAGTCAGGGAAAACTTCAAAATGTTAAAGGGAGACAGTTTTCTTATTAAAAGGATGGTGAGTGCCTACACAGAGCACCACGTTCTAGGGAATCACACAGACAGAACTTCATCTCTGAAGAAAAGGAAAACTGAAGAAAACAAGTTTAGGGGCTCCTTAGTCCCCACTGGCTAAGGTGACCCCTGAGTGCGCTGATGACGACAGAGCCCCTTACCAATACTGTACATCATTCATCTATTGTGTCATTTACTATGATAAGTATACATTCATACATTTATTACAAAGTTAAATTTTATTAAAAGTGTCAGGCTACACACTCTCTTTGGGAATGCCTCTTCCTTGTCTCTTCACTATCCAAACTCAGTCATGTGATTTTCATTATATCTTGCACTTTTCATAAGAAAAAGAAATCCATGCTGCAGTGATACCAGTGCTGAGAAGACTTTGCACAGGGTGTGAGATACTCATCTCCGGCTCCTAGAAATGGCACATTTGTATAAGTGCAATATGTTGTTTTCCTTGTTTTGTGTGTTAAATAAATATGATCAAAACTATTTTTAAAAAAATAAAGTTTGGGGCAGGCCTAGAGTTACTCATGATTTTTCACATTCATGGGGGTCCCTGAGCCCTGCAAATATCGAGGGATGACTGTACATAAAATCTATATTTAACAGTTCCGCCATAAATACAAATGCAGGCAGAACTGGAAAAGTTATGGAAGTGACAAAACCCCTTTGCATCAAGACACTCTAAGAAATGCTTGACATCCAAAGTGCATCAAAAATCCACCCATTTATAAGATGGAAAGTCACCCCCAGCAGGTAAGTGGCCCAAGTTTAAGGATGAAACTGGGGTTAGATGTGGAATTCCTTTATTTAAAAAAAAAGGGGGTCCCAATCAAAAATAACAAATATACAATGAAAACAACCCTGAAATTTATCACCTCATTCTCATTAATTTGGCAAAAATGGTAAAAGATGGATGGAAAGAGCTATGGTTGGAAACACCCAATACACTGTTGGTGGCACTGGGAATGGGCACAATGCTGTGGAAATCATTTTACATTATTAGACAAAAACAGTTATGGCTGATAACCTCGATCCAGCAAACCCACTGCTAGGCATGATGATACAAAGAAAAGTAACAAATGGACCAAAATACTCCCCGCAGAACTATCTACAGCAGTGGAGTCAGACTCCAGTGGAGATGGGCCACATGTTAACTTAGAAAACCACAAATTAATGTTAACGTATTTTTATTTTGTTCACCATTTCCCAGTTCCATTTTAATTGGCAAGTTCTACACCTCTGATCTTTACAGGAGCAAAAGCTACCTCTTGTTTGAGGAATATCTAATGAAATAGGATGCATGAATGTAACAGACTGCCACTGAGCTGTAAGGAACAAGTGTGATGAAATCCCAAAGGGGAAAGGCTGGCAAGGACTGATCCTCAGAACAAAGAAGGCAGAAACTGGAGAAAAGCACGCTCCCCAGGGACAACACACAGCACGGAATTCAGACCCAAGGAGAATGCTGGTGCCCAACCAGTGACGCTACAACACTCCCTTTCCGGTAAGACCAGGGCAACCTGAGAAATGGGGAGCGGGTCCGGCTGCTGAGGATGCGCCATCACACCCAAGTCCATACACCGTGGCCATGGGGCTCTAACCAAGAAGGGCTGGGTTTGAATCCTGTGACCCCGCACAAGGTGCTACCCAGCCTGGGCCTCTAAAACAAGGAGGCGGGGCTCGATGGTCTAGCCACATCTAGGCTCCCGGGAGCCATCCCCAACTGGAGGTTGTAAGTCACTCCTGAAAGATGTCGGGAAGCTGGACTTGTTGAGGTGACAGTGAAGGGACTTCCTGGCAGACAGGCAGCCTGGGCTGTTTGTTCTCCCAGGTCTGGGCAGCTGGGAAGGGGAAGCTCCTGTTCAGTACTGTAAGGGACTTCCCCTTACTGATCTGAGAGGCTGCTAGAGGCAGCCCATAGTGCCCAGGGTACTGGGCTTGGAGTCAAGAAGGGCTAATTTCTTGCGAGGCAGCTAGAGGGAGCCACAGTGTAGGGAGCACTGGGCCTGGAGGCAGGATGGGCCAGTTCCTTGTAGGGCCACTAGGGGGTACCCCAGTGCACAGAAGGCTAGGTCTGAAGGCAGGAAGGGCTGATTCCTTGTGAGGTCACTAGGGAGTACCCCAGTGCACAGAGGGCTAGGTCTGGAGGCAGGATGGGCCAATTTCTTGTGAGACCACCAGGGGGTGCCATGGTGCACTGAGCAGCGAACCTAAAATCAAGGAGAGCTTAAATCAAATCCAGTCTCAGATGCTTACTGGCTATGTGACTTTGGGCATGACAATTACCTTGTTTGCCTCAGTTCCCTCATCTGCAAAATGGGGATCATAACAGCACCTACCACGCAGGGTTGCGGTGATAATTAAAACATATTTGGTGCTACGTAAAGTTCCCTCCCTTCCCTTCCCCTGCCAACTCCCACCAGCAGAGACCCTTCCCGAGGACTCCCCTGCCTGGGGGTCAGTCACTCACTCACCTGGATGGCTGCTCCCTGGGACTCTCCCCTCTGGCCTCCAAGGAGCCTCCCCTTGCTCCAGTTGGCAGATTACCTCGGGCTTGGACACGGCCAGTCCTGCCCAAAGGAAATGGAAGTCTCAGGTAAAGATGGAGGCATGGAAGGTCCCAAACAGGCCCGGCATTCTTTCTAGGCTTGCAGTTGGGGGGGGGGGGAGGAGGATCTTATCTTATCTTATCAATCATCTATCATTCCAAGGGAGGCTCACAGAACAGGAGTGACACAACCCACCAGTAGGAGACAGCATCGAGAAAAGAAGGGCATGAGCTGGACAAAAACCCTGCACATCCACATGGTTCCCAAAATGGAAAATGTTGCCCCAGCTCCAAACCTGCCCACTCATTTTCCCCTTTAACAGTGACTTTCTCCAGAATTTTCAGAGTCTCCTAGTTCCAAAGCCTCCTTAGCACAGACAAGATGAAGAGCTCCATATACCATATTCAACAAGAAATTCAAAGTATGTAGGAGAACTGGATATTTAAAATCATATCATCAAAACATCAGAAGAGAAGCCGATCAGAAACCTTTCCCAGCTATGGCTGGGACACGAGTTCTTAACCAAAAGATGGAGGCAATTACCAAAGCTACAAAAGATATATGCAACTGAAAACCTTTGGTAAACAAAATTAGTACACATGAGACCAGAAGAGAAGCAGAGAAATGGGAATAAAATCTTTGTTATCAAATTTCTCAGTTAAGTGTTTGGTATCCAAGGCATAAAGAAAAATAGCCAAAGCACTGAAGGCCAAAAGCCATTCTCCAAGACACACCAGCATTCAAAGGAAATGAGCAAAGACTTCACATTTTTGTAACGTAAACTATTAACACCTGTGTGAAAGCACGGTCCAAAACACTAATTAAGGGATGCAAATCCAATCAGCTCCAAGGCTTCCTCTCTCATCCAGCAAACTAGCAAAGGAGACAAAAGATGGGTCCAGTTCATGCTTAAGAGGCCGTGGAACAATGGGCCCACTTACACACCACAAGCCGAGCAATGAATTACTATGAAAATCAATGCACAGAAAGGGGCCCGACTGTACAAAATGCCAGAGACTACAGAGCCAGGAATGAGGTCACAGATGAAAAAGAAAGTTTCCACATACACAAAATACTTCTAGCAGCAGTGCTTCTGTGGGAGCAAAGGGCCAGAAACAAAGGAGCTGCTCATCCACAGGAGAATGGAACAGAACATTCCTGGGTTAAGGAACGACAGACGAGACGAGTCCAGAGAAGCCTGGGAAAACCAACATGAACTGATGCAGAGTCAAGGAAGCGGCACCAGGAACACAACGTCCTCAAACACGTGAAAAGGGAAGAATCACGACCACAAAATTCCCCAAAGCAAATGCTGGAAGGCTGTGAAGGACAAGTTTGGCAGGACAACACCTCTCCCCTCAACCCCTCAGCAGAGGAGTGGGGGAGGGGATCAGAACAAGGCAGAGGATGTCAGCATCTTTCCAAATGCTGATCAGTTTGGGGGAATTTTTTTCTTTTTTAAAACAGAGTCCATTAGGCAATGACACTGACGCTTGTTCCTGCGACATCTGTCCACGCAGAGGATGAGAGCTGGAGGAATATGGAAGCTGGGGGCCATGCTGTCCCTCGGTCTGGTGGCTTGGAAGAGCCTCTGATGGCTGTATCCAGAAGGCCTCAGATAGCTCACCCCACCCCCACTCTTTACTTCAGTGAGCCAGGAGGGAAGTAAACGCGAAGCCACCTGGCCCCCAATCAATGGGTCTGGGTCCTTCTTGGCCTTGTTATTCTTTCTATGGAACTATGGGAAAATGACCCATAGGAATCCAAGATTCAAAAGCCAGGCCCAGTTCTGCAGGGGCAAAGAAAATGCTACTCTTGGACATGAGCTTGGTGGGATCAATACCAGGTAGGAGCTAAAGAGGCACTTACTTCCCTAGAGACTGAAGTGGTCCAAGCGAGAGTACACCCCACGGGTATCAGAAAATGTTTGTGCATGGTTCTCGCTATAGCTTTGAAGTAAATATTCCTTTGTGAAGGCTACTTGATGCTAAGTGTTAAGTTAAAAGGAACTAGGGCCCCTGACAATGGGGGACACAGCCAGTGGGGGCCCAAGCACAAGCCTCTTGGCATTAAGGTCAGAATTCCATATCTAACCCCACATCTGACCCTAAAGCTACCTGAGACTGAGGAACACCACTAAACCAGACTGAGTGGGTCCACCCCATCCTTCCAAGCAGTTGCTCCACATCTTCCCTTCTTCACTCCAGCCTCCCTCAGCCCGTCCCACCCCATATGCTCTCAGCTAAGGCCTTCGCCTCAAACCAAGGCCATCTGCCAGGGCTGAATGGGGTTTTTTTTGCCCTTATTTTATTCCAACCACTATTATTCAGTTTAGTGATTCCATTGAGGAGTGATTATTTCTATTATACTTGCCTATGAATACATATTTAGTCAGCTTAATCAATTAGTATTAATTGTGTGTGTGTGTGTGTGTGTGTGTACATCTTATAATTAGAGAAAATTAGACAGATAGATCTTATATTTGGATATAATTAAGTAAGTTTAGATAGAGTCTTTCTTATATTAGGCCCTAAAACTTTAAACTACAAGTTCTAAGTTCACTTGCCTAACCCCAGAATTCAGGCTAAAGGACCTCCCCTCTTTTGGCCTGCAAGGCCAGGGTAAGATCTCTGGACAGCCACCTTTCTTTTTTTTCTCGCCTAATCATTGTGACCAAGCCCTCTGGGGCAGAGATGATACATGGGAAGTCCCCCATCTATTTTTTTCCCTTCCACCCTCTGTCATCTCTCTATTGCCCAATGTTAAGAGGCGCCCATTTTACAACCACTTAGTCCATCTTGTGACTGACCATGTAAATGCAGCATCTCCAGCCCTTGTGGAGAATCGAGGTACAGGCCTATCAACCAACGAGGTTCTGTATTTGACTCTGCCTCATCTGTATCATCTGAGTATCAGGCACTACAAAACAAAGACCCTGCAGAAAGGAGGCATCTCAGATCGTGAGGAAGATGAGGTGCCCTCCCCCTCAATAAATGGTTATTGGCTCAGAGTTCCACCTCTGGTTTTTCTTGCAGACTGTACATTTTTGTGGCCCACAGCCGCAAGCTCCGTCTTCTTCTCCCATCGCCCTACGTCATTCCCCACTCTCTCCAGCAAAGAACAGCCCTCTAGTAAAACAATTCTATACACAGCTTTGATCCCTCCCCTTTCCCCTTCTCCAGAGAATCACCCCCATTAGTATCACTCACCTCCAAATCTTCAACCTGTCCCTCACCCTAGTGGTTCCTCCCATTGCCACCTACAGACGCACCTCAGTCACCCGATACTTAAAATATTCCCTGAATCCTACACCTAGAGCTATGCTCCCCCTCTCTATGAAGCTCCTCTAATAAGCCACTGACCCTCATGGGCTCCAGCTCCTCTACTCTGCTTCTCTTCTCAACCCTCTGCAAGTCCGGCTTATGACCACCTTACTCAACTGAAACTGTCCTCTCCAAGGTTCGCTGATGACATCTTCCTTGCCCAATTTCACATAACTGAGCACTCTGGATTGCCTGGTCCTCCTCTCTCCCCTGGGGGTTTGGTGTCCCAGCTCCCCCAGGCTTCTCCTCCCTCTCTGACCACTCCTCAGTCCCCTTTGGTGGATCTTCATCCAAGATTCTGTCCTGGGCACTCCTCTCCCTGCATAGGATCCCAACCTGATCAACTCCCACAGGTTCAATTATTACCTCTATGCAGGCCATCTCAGGGCGACATAACCAGCTGTATGGGAGGCCATCTCCTCTCCACTTACCAGCTGCCTTTAGACATCTCAAACTACAAGTGTGGTAGGTGCCCTCTTTGACCCGCCTTGCCCTTCTCTAACTTCCCTGCCGCTGTGGTGGGCACCACACCCCCAGCTCCTAACACGAGGTGATCATTGCTGGGTCCAACTCTTCATGACTTCATTTGAGGTTTTCTTGGCAAAGATACTTGAGTGGTTTGCCATTTCCTTCTCCGGTACATATTACAGATGAGGAAACTGAGGCAAACAGAGTGAAGCTCAGGGTCCAACAGCTAATAAGTATCTGAGGCCAGCTTCGAACTCAGGTCCTCCTGAGTTTAGACCCAGTGCTCTACCCACGGCACCATTACAAGGTTTTCACTTAGGCCTTCTCTTCTCCCTACACTCCATCATCAGCTCCCACAGATCCAACTCTCATCTCCCAGTCTGTATGTATCCACTACCAGCTTCTCAATAGAGCGCCAGTCCTATAGCACCAATGATGGGATATTTCCAACTGAATGTCCCGTTGGCATCTCTAACTCAACATGCTCAGAACTGAGATCATCTTTCCCCAAAAAGCTTCCCTTCTTTCCGACTTCAGGATTTCTTTGGCAAGGACCGCCTTCCTTCAGGTACACTAACACACGATGCTTGACTCACCTCTTCAGGGGCCACCCTCTTCTCTCTCTCCCGGTTCTCCCCCTGCCTCTATGACCACTCCTTCTGAATCTTCCTCCAGACTATTCCATCTTCTCTCCTTCTCTAACCTACTTCACTGGGTGACCTCATCAGCTCCCTTGGATACAATTATCATCTCTATGCAGATGATTCTCAGATCTATTTAGCCAGCCCTAAGCTCCCTCCTACTTCACCTCCCCAACTGCCTCACACATCTTACACTGAATATCCAATAGACATCTTAAACTCAACCTATCCAAAACAGAACTCATTATATTTACCCTACACTCCTTTGCTGTGATTGCAGAGGGCACCACCATCCCCCAGTCCCTCAGACTCACAACGTAGGATCATCCTGGACTCCTCACTATCTCTCAGCCTCCAGATCCAACATGGTGCAAATGTCTGCCAACGTCACTTCTGCAGCACCTCCAATATACCCCTTTCTCTCCTCTGACACTGCCTCAAGCCTGGTGACATAGGACTGGAGCTCCACAGAGAGGTACAGACACTGATCACCTCACGCCTGGCTTACTGCAATAGCTCCTGGTGGGTCTGCCTGCCTCGAGACTCTCCCCACTCGAGTTTATTCTCCATTCAGCCACTGAAGTGATTTTCCTCCAACCAGGTCTGATCACATCACCTCCCTACTCAATAAATTCCAGGGGTTCCCTATGGCCTCCAGAATAAAGTACAAAATGCTCTGTGTGGTGTTGAAAGCCCTCCTCCCTTTCCAGGTTTCTTACACCTTCCTCCCCACCAGGAAAGCCCCCAGCCTCCTGCTGTGTCCCTCTCTCAGCTCGGGGCATTCTCTTTGGCCATCCTGGACCATTCTCCCTCCTCTTCTACACTCATTGACCTCCCAGGCTTCCTTTAAGTCCCGACTGAAACTTCACTTTCTGCAGGATGCTTTCTCCACCCACTCTTTATTCAATGCTTTCCAGTTTAGCCTGTAGAGTTCGTCTGTTTTTGCGTGCATGCAGTCTCCTCCATTAGACTGTGAGCTCCCTGAGGGCAAGGGCTGCCTTTTACCTCTTTTTGTATCACCAACACTTTTTGAATCCTATAGTGCCTGGCACACAGTAGGTGCCTAATAAAAGCTGAATGACTAACTCTGTTTCCACCTACCCAAGCAGCTTCTAAATGGTGACAATTCTGTCTCCACAGGTCTCCCATTTATGCCCTTCTCTCCACCCTACTCACAAGGCCATCACCTTGTCTAGGCCACCATCACCTCTCTCCTGCACCACTGCGACAAACTTAAAATGGCCTCTCTGCCTCTGCTTTCTCCCTTCCCAACCCCTCCTTCCCAGAGGTTGCCAAAGAAAAACTCATAAAGTATAGGCCAGACCATGGCACTCCCCTGCTCAGGAAGCTCCAGAATTAAAGGCAAACTTCTCCATACAGCAAGAGGAGGTTATCCCCAGGAGTTCAAGGATGCCTCCATTGTCCATCTCTAATAAGGAAAGGGAAATAGATCATCCTGAGACAATCATAAGGGGGTCTCTTTCTTAGTTACTGCCAGTAAAAGTCTTGCCAGAGTCCTCCTAATAGGTTGATCCTTCACCTGAAAGACAGTCATCTACCTGAGAACCGCTGTGGCTTCAGAAAGGGCCAAGGAGGGGCAGCCAGGTGGCGTAGTGCATACAGCACCAGCCCTCAAGTCAGGAGTACCTGAGTTCAAATCCAGCCTCAGACACTTGACACTTACTAGATGTGTGACCCTGGGCAAGTCACTTAACCCCACTGCCTAGCCAAAAAAAAAAAGAGAGAGAGAGAGAGAGAGAAGAGAAGAAAACAGAAGGGCCTAGGAACAGTCAACATGGTGTTTGCTGTCTGACAACCCCAGGAGAAATGCCAGGAGCAGAACAGAAATCTATACACAACATTCATCAATCTGATCTGGGCCTTTGATACTGTCAGTCATAGGGGCTTGTGGAAAACCATGTCAAAATGTGGTTGCCCAGAGAAGTTCACCAGCATTGTAGGTCAATTCCATGACAGCATGTTTGCCTGGGTTCTGGATAACGGACGATGCTCTCATACTTTCCCAGTCACCAATGGAGTAAAACAAAGCTGTGTGCTTGCTCCCAAGCTTTTCAGCATTATGGTTTCAGCCATGTTGTCAAAGGATGACCATGGCATCAAGGTCAGCTACTGCGCTGATGGCAAATTCTTCAACTTGAAAAGGCTACAAGCCAAGACCAAAGTGGAGGGAGTGTTGGTGCATGACTTTCTATCTGCAGATGATTGTGCACTCAATGCAGCCTCTGAAGCTGAGATGCAGCAAAGTATGGATCAATTCTCTGCTGCTTACGCTCATTTTGGTCTAACAATTCTCACCAAGAAAACATAAGCTCTCCACCAGCCACTACCACACCATTCATTGGTTACAGCAAATGGAGATGTTTGGAATGCTGCGGTAAGTTCACTTACCTTGGCAGTGTACTTTCCAGAGATGTGCACATTGATAATGAGGTTGAGGCATGCATTGCCAGAGCTAGCTCAGGGTTTGGGAGGCTCTGAAGGACAGTGTGGGAGAGGAGAGGGATTAGACTGCCTATCAAACTGAAGGTCTACAGAGCCAGTGTGCTGACCTCATTGTGTACACCTGTGAACCCTGGGCAGTCTACCAGCACCATGCCAGGAAACGGAATCGCTTCCATGTGAATGGTCTCAGGAAGATTCTGAAGATCACCTGGCAGGAGAAGGTGCCAGACACTGAGATCCTTTCCCAAGCTAGCCTGCCAAGTATTCAAACTCTACTGCAGAGAACGCGACTCTGATGGGCTGGCCATGTTGCTCGAATGCCAAATGTACGCTTGCCATAAAGACTATTTTAATGGAGAACTCACAGAGGGCAAGCCCTCACATGGTCATCAGAAAAAGCGATACAAGGTCACTCTCAAGATCTCTTTGAAGAGCTCTGGAACTGATTGTGTGACATGGGAGACCCTGGCACAGGACCGCCCAGCACGGTACCCTCATCAGAGGAGGTACTGCGCTCTATGAGCAGAGCAGAACTGAAATAGCTCAAAAGAAACATGAGATTCGAACATTTAGAGACATCTCCATTCCAAATGTTCATATGGACTATTTGTGCCCAAGCTGTGGTAGAGCTTCCACACCTCCACACAGTGATACCATTTTGGTCCTCTTCACCAGGACCAAAGACATATGACTGACTGATGCCCCAGTGGCCTCCATCCATAGGTGACCCTCCATCCCCAGGCTCCACACCTCTCTCCCCTCTACACTTGGCAGGATCCCTTTAAGGTTCTGCACAACCCTCACCCCTTGCTGACCCCCCCCAAGGTGCTGGTGCCTTCTCCCACCCCCACCCCAGAAACAATCAGCACTGACTCAGCAAAGGTCAACATCCCCCCCCACCCCAGCACCTCGCACAGCGCCTGCCACATTGTCTAAGACCAAGGGACAGACTCCTTTGGTCCAAAGTGTGTCACACAGTCACCTCTGGGCCCTCAGAGGCCAAAGGGTTTTTACCAAAGGAGACAAAGACCCTTCTAGGGCTGAGGAGGGGAGAGGAGACAGTGCCCGAGTTCCAAGGGAAGCCGTCCTCACCCAGGCAGAGCAGATTCTGATAGTTCTCCAGCATCACGTCCCGGTACAGCTCCTTCTGGGAAGGGTCCAGGTACCCCCACTGCTCCTGTGTGAAGACCACGGCCACATCCTGGAAGGTCACTGGGTCCTGAAACACCAAAAGGCTTTATTTGTGCTTGTCCAGGGTCTGGCCCTCAGATGGCCCTGGGGGTCCACGGGAGGGGCCAGAGAGCATGCAGGGGGGCTTGTTCTCGGGGGTCTGGCTTCACCAGGGGCCAAGGCAATCATCACTGCAGGAGCAACACGGCGTGGCAGAGAGAGGGCAGAGGACCCGGGTACAGCCTCCTGATCCTGCGACCCAGCATGCGTAACCTTTCTAGGCCTGTTTCCTGTCTGTAGATAGCTGGCCTGGGTGGTCTCTAAGGTCCCTAAGGTTCTGCAATTCTAATATGTGCCACCTGTGTCTTTCCTCCTACTTGTGCTATAAGTCGGCGTAGTAACCCCATTTCACAAAGAGAAAGACTGAGCCTAGGAGAGATAATTGGCAAGCTCAGGGCCATACAGCTAGCATCTGAGCTGAGGCTCAAACCCAGGTCTTCTCACTCATTGCCAGTTCCCGATCTTTCCACTAAACAAGTCCATGCCCCCCCATATTCGTCTCCCCAGAATAACATGACTGAGCCAAAAGTTTGCTCTGACTCCCCTACACTGGTGTCTGCCTCCTAACCTCTCATAACAGTTGTCCCACTCTAAAGAGGGATTCTCTGTGCGAGGCAAAGTCCTCTGGACACTCCTATGAACAAGCCACCTGAATCAGATCTGGACCGCGGATCCAGACACCAAGGACTGCGGCACAATGATGCACGCAGGGACAGCCCAGGAGATGAAGAAGGTCTCTGGTGCCAGAGGAGGGACATTGTACCTAAGGCTGCTCGTACAGGCTCACTGCAAAGGACCGTGAGTTTGACCCAGAACTGAATGAGGGCAAAGAGAGGAGATCGTCTCTGGGTTGCCGCTGAGCTCTTCTAATGGCCCCAGCCTTCTCAACTGAACACAGCTGGATCATTTTGTCCCGAGGATGCTCCCTACTCATTCTCCCAGGAGCAGGAGGCTGACAACTCTTCATCAGAGTTCTAGGGTTTGGGTTACATCTCCTGACTAACACAAGAATTGGATTTTAGAGAGGAATATTCATTTCAAAGCCACGGCAAGCACAAAAGTACACACAACTCCCCCAACACTTTAGGAGAACACTCATCCCTTTTCCATTTCAGTCTCTGGGGAAAGAGGCATCATCCCACCAAGCTCAGCAGCAGACACGGCCTCATCCCAGCTCCTGTTAGGCTAGGAGCTACACAGAGAATCTGGCAGGCTCACTCTGCTGACCCAGCCAACCTCTTCTAGACTAGGAAAGAGTGAAAGGCCTGGTTTTCCTGGGGCCACAGACTGGCCTCAGAGGGCAGAGGCAGCCACCAAAGAAAGTGAGAACAGGCTAAGGCCTTTGGAAGTCATTCCCAGGTCTGACCGGCTGCTGGCCCAAACATGCAGACTGTCCACACAGGTTCCAATGTCTCTCAGTCATCATGACACTTCCAGTCTCTTCCACGTGGACAGAGTCTTATCAGGGGTGCTCTAGCAACAGGCCAGTCTGTCCCTATCCATTCTTCGGGGATCTGGAGGGACTGGGAAATCAAAAACAGAGGTTTAAGATCACTCCAAGGGCAATGCAGAGGCAGCCTCTGGGGGGGAGCAACAGCGCCACTTCATAAACACAGAACTGGACCCAGGCTGTCATCAAAGAAAGGAATGATAGAGACAGAGGAGGGCAGAGGATAACTGGAGTCCAATGTACTGGGTGAATTTGCCTGGCAAAACCCTCAGGAGATGCAGGAAGGGACAGAGGCAATCCCCACTGACAAAAGAACACCCACCCCAGGGTGATCACAAACCCTTCACAGTTCTCAGCACCAAAACAACATGGCCATGAATCTCCACCAGCAACTGAGTACTCTTCCTATCAGGTAACAAATTCGCTCTAAAATGCACAGTGTCAGACTAATTGCTTCCTATAGGCCCCATCTCCCTCTACCCAAAAATGTCCCCTTTAACCTACGTATCCTGGGCCACCAAAACCAGAAAAGCCAGTTAATGGCACTCTCAGAAACTGACTCGTCACTTCTATGTTTCAGCCACGTATTTGCAGGTACGTTATCAGACCTTGCCCAGACAGAACTGACTATGGGAGGCAGCTTGATGCAGCAGCAGGTGGGGTGAATCGGAGGCCCAGGGCCTGAGTTCAAATGCTGACTCTGAAGCTGGATCCGTGTGAGACTATGGCTAAATTGCTTAAGCCCTCTGTGTGCCCATTCCCTCATCTACAAAATGAGAAGGGCCTTTCTAGCTCCAGAGTTAAGACATCACGACTAAGAATGTTTTCATCTAGGCTCCATCTGAAGCCCTCCAGCACTGGGGAGCTCCCCACCATGAGAGCCCATTCCACCCGCTGGGAGACTGCCATTTCCGTCTCTCTTCCCAAACAGAGCCCATGCCGGCCCCATAGAGGGCCTTGCTAACTCGTCCGGTTTTCCCAGAAGCCCTCCTCAGAGGATCTGCCCAGGAGGGAGGCCAGTGGAGCACAGGAGCTGCCCACCATTCGTGCCAGTCACAAGTCAGTGCACAGAAGGCACTTACAACATGCCAAGCCAGTCACTCCCTGATAACCCTAAAGCCCAACTTGTTTGTGGGTCAGCTCCACTGATGCCCTGGGTTACCCACAACTTGGAACCCTAATCCTGAACCTGCCACATTACCAGATGTGGAACCAGATGGTGCCACGAGGTCTACCTGCTGAAGACGGGTTTTTGAGAGCCTTTAAAAAGAAGCTCAGATGGGCAGCTAGGTAGCGCAGTGGATAGAGCACTGGCCCAGATTCAGAAGGACTTGAGTTCAAATCCAGCCTCAGACACATAACACGTAAAAGCTGTGTGACCCTGGGCAAGTCACTTAACCCCACTGCCTACCAAAAAAAAAAAAGAATAAGCTCAGAAAAGGGCACCAACACCTAGGGCAGCTTTGTGCCTACTGAGTTCGAGGTACTTTTTTAGACCCAGATCAGGACAGAAATTCCGTTTCACAACAGAACCATTTGTCCTGCTCTTTGTGGCCTGTGTTTGCTGGTGACAAAGTTCATAACAACTCATTCCCCTCACAACACTAGCTCAGCATCATGCCACCGTCCATGGTCAATCCAGCTCGTCCTCCTGATTCATCCTCTGCCCTTCTGCGGCACCTTGGCAAAGAGCAGCCCTGATGTGCCCAATGAAGGGGCTGCCCCCACCCCACGTACCTATCTGCACCCTCTTCTCCCAGCACTTGAATCTCCCAGAAGAGGTCCTATGCTTCATGGGATTAGGCCAGCCCTAGAAAATCCCTCAGGCATTTGGACCCTGGGTAGCTGAATGTCCAGGACACAGCTGCCTTTCCTAAGCCTCACCTGACACGAACAGTCACAGAAGAACAAGGTCACCTTGGGGTTTCAGGGATCAAAGAACCATGCATCACCATGAGGTTCTACCCTTAAACCATCAGACAGACAAAGAATGACAGATGTCAAAGGGGCTACATTGGACCAGCCATTCTGGAAAGCAACTGGGAATGAGGGAACAAATTGGGAACTGTGCCCCAAAAGTGTTTACTAAAATGTGTGTTCCCTTTGATCCAGCAAGACTGCCACAGGGCCTATCCCCCAGAGAGATCAAAGAAAGAGGGAAAGGCCCCTATGCACAAAAATGTTTATGGCAACTCTTTTGGGAACAGCCAAAAACTGGAAATTAAAGGGGTGTCTTCCTCCTGGGAAACAGAATATTATTGTGCCAAAAGAAAGGATGAAATGGGCAGTTTTAGAGGAATCTGGTAAGTCCTCTATGAACGGATGCAGAGATAAATGAGCAGAACTAGGAGAACAATGTGTACTATGACCCCACTGAAAGCTTTTCGAACTGCAGTTGGCAAGTCCAGAAGACGGAAGAGCAGTGCCCCTCACCTCCTACTGGAGAAGTTTCAAACTTAAAATGTAGAGGAAAAAGAAACAGCCAGCACTTTCACACAGCTCGGCGGAGGGGTCCTCAAAGGAGAAATCTCACTCTGACTTAGGGCAAGCATAAGGAAATCCTCATCTCTGCTGCCAAGCCACAGCCAGGCAACACACATTTGCCCGATAATCATAACAACAGCTCCATTTATTTTAACATTCCCAGTTTTCTCATAAGCAAATGAGCAACTGTAACATCAGAGGTGGAAAGAGACTTGGCCACAGCCCGGAGAAATTCGTGCTCTTCCCTGCAAATCTCACGTTTCTTTTCATCTTTGACCTTTGTCAACCGTGTGAAAGGTCACCACCCCCCCCACTCACCTCTTGGGCTTTGGATCTGGGAAACAAAGGGGCCATGGCTATTGCCACAAAGTTCACTTCTCTTGAGCGATGAGAAGGCGGAGCGGGAGAGGAGCTCAGCACGGGCTTGGCCATCCCCCGCTCTGGACAGGGCTAGCAAACCAAGGAGGGCTCCAACAGGGAGGAGAGCTGCGGGGCGGGAGGCCCTGGAATTCCATGGGGCTCCAGCTGGGTGGGACACCTCATATCCTCAGCCTCAGTTTCCGCATCTGGACAGTGGCGAGGAGTAGCACACGCCTTAAGGATCACTGTGGTGAACAAATGAGATAAGCAAATCTGGGTGCCGGGGAACAAAGATGCAGAGGAGGGGAGGGGGCAGAGGGTTCTCGAAGGAGCCAAGCCTGGAGCCGAGGCTCCAAGGGCGAAGACGGAGAATGCCCTTCCTGGCACAGCCTGAGCAAATGCACGGAGGCTAGAAACGCAGGTCGTGGAGGCCCAGGGAGTCAGCTAGCGAGGCCAGGATTCTGGGCTTCAAGGAACGGCCTCAGGAGGGGGCGCTCTGCCCTGGACCAAAAAGAGGGAGGGAACGAGCACTGATAGAGCGCCTACAGGTTACGCCAAGGGGGGAGGGGACAGGGGAGGGCGGGCACGGGGCGTGGCCTGGAAATGGCCGCTAGGGCGGAGCCCGGGAGGCGCCCGGGAGGGCCGGAGGCTCAGGCCGTGGCCTCAGGTCTCTCCCAGGAGGCGCCGCCTTCCTCGCCCACCCCACTTCCCGCAGCCGCACGCGGTCCCGCAGAGCCCAGGCCGCTCCGAGAATCGGAGGGGGAGGGGCACGAGGAGGAAGCGGAAGCCACGTGAGGCGCGTCCTCCAATCCCCGCCCCTCTAAGGGCCAGGCGTAGCGCCACTTTCAAGGCAACCATCGTCCTGGAAACGCAAGACCTTCTGGGAAATGTCGTGCGGCGGCGCGGGCAAGCTAGGCGCATGCGCGGAAATCCCTCCCTTGGCCTCGCGCAGTTCGTCTGTGGGATGGGGATGTTCTGGAGGCTGGAAGCTCAGGTCTGGGGCACCTGCGTGCCTGCCACCCCGCGGTGACCACCGCTAGGCGTCGCCTCTGCCCCTGGCACTCTCAGTTGTGGGTGAAGCTCTCAGGGTGCCCTGCCAGGCCTGCCAAGGGAGGAGGGGGAGAAAGATGCCAGGTTTTTTAATCTTCTAAACAAACCTCTTCCCTCTCGGAAAAGTGCGCCGGGATCCCCACCCGGGGAGTTGGACCCCGCCGGCCCTCCCATCGTCCCTTTATTTCTCCTCATTCAGAGCCTTCACTTCGGGCTGCCCGTGTCCCAAAGAAGCTCAGAATCCAAGTGCCCGCGTGCAGGCGTGAGGACCTGCCTACAATAAGGAAAACTCTTACAAAACTACAAAACTACAGACCATGAAGCGGTAAAGCTACAAAACAAAACTACAGATATTTCGTGCGGGGAGCTCTGTGAAAAGGAAAAGACGTCTTCCAGGGGACAGAGCCAAGATGGCAGCGTAAAAGGAAGCAGGGCGCTCGATGGAGAAATCCAGAGTCACCGAGAGTCCTTGGTCCCGCCAGCGTCGGCATAAGGGGACAGAGGGGTCTGCGGACCCTTGGAGAGCCTATGCACAGCACAAAAGGAGGGCCCAGACTCACAGCAGGACACTGTTACGGGCACAGATGCCAACTGGTAACTTTGTTGCCTCCTACACCATGCTAGGTCGAAGATGTAGGACCAAGTGAGGGGGAAGCTCAGAAGTGACTCAGAGTTCAGGTGCAGAGCAAGGTCTGTCTTCCAGTATCTAGCTCAGCCTGCAGAAAAATAACCAAGGCAGAAAACCCATACCAGTCTGCCTCCTTGAACCAACAGAGCTTTCCAGTTGACTGACAGGGTCAGAGTCCAGCCCAAACCCAAACCCAGGTCAGGAACTTGTAGAGCTCAGACCAGGGAAGCCACAGACTGCTCTGGATCAGATCCCTTTGGGAGCACATATCTCCAGCCTGCCCCAAGAAAGCAGTGATAGGAGCAGGCCAGACATTCCCTGCAGAAGATGGCAGAGCCAAGCCCTAACGTCCAATCTGAAGTCAGAAAGTAGGCTAGAAGAATGGGGGGGGGCGGGGAGAGCCACACTATAATGAGGCACGAACTTGGCTAGGTTCCTACAGGAGATGAAGCAAGAGATTTGTTTTGTTTTTTAAGAGTTTAAAAAAAATTTTAATAAATAAAATGGGTGCTTCAGAAAAAAAATGGAAAAGGAAGGAAAGCTATGAAAGAAAGAACTGAAAAAGGAATTAACACTTTGGCACAGGAGGCACAAAACCTCTTGCCTAAGAAACAAACTTGCTGAAAATTCGAATGAACCAAAGAGAAGGCAATAACTTTGTGAGACAACAAAAAGTATTAAAACAAAGTTAAATGGCTGAAAAACTGAGGGGGAGGGCAAGGATGTAAAATATCTCAAGGCAAAAACAACTGACCTGGAAAACAGGTCAAGGAGATTTTTGAATCATTGGACAATCAGAACAAGATTTTTTAAAATTAATTTATTTTGAATTATCAACAATCACTTCCATACGCTTTTGAGTTTTCAATTTTTCTTCCCCTCCCTCCCCAAGACAGCGTGCAATCTGATATAGGCTCTACATATACATTCCTATTAAACATTTTCAGATTAGTGATGTAAGGAAGAATTAGAACCAATAGGAGGAACCACCAGGAAGAGGAAACAAAACACAACAGAAGAAAAAAAATTAGCAAATAGTATGCTTTGATCTGCATTCAAACTCCATAGTTCTTTCTCTGGATGTGGATAGCATTTTCCAACATGAGGCCTTTCCAACATGAGATGTCTTAGATCCTTGTATTGCTGAGAAGGGTTAAGTTTATCAATATTAGTCACCGCTATGTGGCTGTTATTGTGTACAATGTTCTCCTGGTTCTGCTCACTTCACTCAGCATCAGACCATACAGGTTTTTCTGAAGTCTGTCTGCTCAGCATTTCTTATAGTACAATAGTATTCCATTACATTCACATACCACATCTTGTTCAGCCATTCCCCAAGTGATGGGCATCCTCTCAATTTTCAATTCTTTGCCACCACAAAAAGAGCTGCTATGAATATTTTTGTACATGTGGGTCCTTTTCCCATATGTATGATCTCTTTGTGATACAGCCCTAGAAGTGCTATTGCTGGGTCAAAGGATATGCCCATTTTTATAGCCCTTTGGTCATAGTTCCAAATTGCTCTCCAAAATTGGATCATTTCACAACTCCACCAACAATGCATTAGTGTTCCAATTTTCCCACATCTCTAACATTTATCATTTTCCTGTTTTCTCATCTTGGCCAATTTGATAGGTGTGATGTGGTTCCTCAGAGTTGTTTTGATTTGTGTTTCTCTAATCAATAGTGATTTAGAGCATTTTTTTTCTTTCTTTTTTTTTTCTTTAGGCAGTTGGGGTTAAGTGATTTGCTCAGGGTCACACAGCTAGTAAATGTCAAGTGTTTGGTCTGAGGCCGGATTTGAACCCAGGTCCTCCTGACTTCAGGGCTTTTTTTCATATGACTATAGATAGCTTTAATTTCTTCATTTGAAAACTGCCTGTTCATATCCTTTGAGCATTTCTCAATTGGGGAATGACTTGTATTCTTATAAATTTGACTTGGTTCTCTACATATATTTAGAAATGAGGACTTTATCAGATACACTGGTTGTAAAAATTCTTTCCCGGTTTTCTGTTTCCCTCCTAATCTTGGTTGCATTGACTTTGTGCAAAATCTTTTCAATTTAATGTAATCAAAATTATCCATTTTGCATTTCATAATGTTTTGTATCTCTTATTTGGTCATAAATTCTTCTGTTCTCCACAAATCTGACAGATAAACTATTCCTTGCTCTCCCAGTTTGCTTACAGTGTCAGCCTTTATATCTAAATTGTGTATCTATTTTGACTTTATTTTAGTATATGGTGTAAGATGTTGGTCTATGCCTAGTTTCTGCCATAATATTTTTCAGTTTTTCCAGCAGTTTTTGTCAAATAGTGAGTTCTTATCCCAGAAGCTGGGGTCTTTGGGTTTATCAAACAGTAGATTACTATAGCCATTGACTACTCTGTCTTATGTAGCTAACCTGTTCCACTGATCCACCACTCTGTTTCTTAGCCAGTACCAAGCAGTTTTGATGATTGCTGCTTTATAATGCATTTTAAGATCTGGTATGGCTAGGCCACCTTCCCTAGCATTTCTTTTCATTAGTTCCCTTGACATTCTGGTCCTTTTGTTCTTCCAAATGAATTTTATTATTATTTTTTCTAGCTCTATAAAGTATTTTTTGGTAGTTTGATTGGTATGGCATTGAATAAGTAAATTAGCTTAGGTAGAACTGTCATTTTTATTATATTAGTTTGGCCTACTCATCATCAACTGATGTTTTTCCAGTTATTTAGATCTGACTTTATTTGTGTGAAAAGTGTTTTGTAACTGGGTTCATATAGTTCCTGGTTTTGTTTTAGTGGGTAGTCTCCTAAATATTTTATAATTTTTTTTTAAAAAAGAGCCTACAAATAATATTTTATTTTTAAATCTTATTATTTATTTTTGACATTTTGTGTTTTGTTTTGTTTTTGCTTTTTGGTGAGGCAATCGGGGTTGCTTGCTCAGGGTCACACAGCTTTAAGTGGGGCTAAATTTGAACTCAGGTCTCCTTGACTTCAAGGCCAGGGCTCTATCCATTGCGCCACCTAGCTGCCCCAATTTTTGACATTTTAAAAAACAATTTTGAGTTTCAAAGTCTCTTTCCCAACTGCCCTTCTCCTACCCACTGAGAAGGCAAACAATATGATCAATTATATATGTGACATCATGCAAAGCATATTTCTATATTACACGTATCACACAAAAAGAAAGAAAGAAAGAAAAGAAAGTGAGAAAATTACACTGCAACTTGCACTCAGAGTTCAGCAGTTCTCTTTCTGGAGGTGAAAAGTAACATTATTCAAAATGAGTCCTTTGGGTTAGGGTTAGGATTAATTGTCTTGCATCATTGTCTTGATCAGAGTAGCTAAGTCTTTTGCAGTTGATCATTGCTACAATATTGCTGTTGCTATGTGCAATATTCTCCTAGTTCTGCTCATTTCAATTTGCATCAGTTCATCTAGGTCTTCCCAGGTTTTTCTGAACCACCCTCTGTCATTTCTTAAGGCACAATAGTATTCCATCACAATCCTATACCAAAATTTGTTCAACCATTCCCCAATTGATGGGCAACCCCTCAATTTTCAATTATTCACTACTGCAAAAAAAAAAAAAGCATAAATATTTTTGTACATATAGATTCTTGTCCTCCAGAATAGTTAGGCCAGTTCACAACTCCACCAAGAGTTCATTAGCATACCTATTTAACTCATCCCTTCTAGCATTTGTCATTTCTGATAGGTATGAGATGGTAGCTCAGACTTGTTTTAATTGGCATTTCTCTAATCAATAGTGATTAAAAGCATTTTTATATGACTATAGATGGCTTTGATATCTTACTCTGAAATCTGCCTGTTCATATCCCTTGACAATTTATCAATTTTAGAATGGTTCTTATTTTTATACATTTAACTCAGTTCCCTATATATTTGAGAAAAGAGGTCTTTAACAGAGAAACTTGCTGTAAAACTTCTTTTTTCTATTACTTCATTGCCTGTGGTACCTTTTGGTACTTTGCCTAATTATCTCTTTTAATCAGATCTGTTTTTGTTTTGCTTTGTCTGGGACCATGATTGCTCTCTCTGCCTTTTTAACTTCAGCTGAAGCCTAATCTATTTCCCGTGTATCTTTTGTAAATGACATGTTGGATTCTGTTCTCTAATCCATTCTGCTGTCAGTTAAAGTTGAGTTCTGCTCACCTCAGGGTGGGGGGAAGCACTTTGCCAAGCTTCAGGCTTTTCTGTGCTACTGTTTTCAAAGCTAGTTCTAAGGTTCTGCAAGTTTTTGGTGTTCCCAATATGATGTGATCCAGAATGAGATGTGGTCACTGATCTCCTGGTCTGCACTCAGGTCTTTACTCAGAAAAGACTCTTGCTCCTCTGCAGCCACAATCACTAGCGCTCCTCTTGGTCCTGGAACTGTGACCTGGGCCTCTGCTCCCCTGTGACTAGTCACAAATGTTCCTCTCCACCCTGCAATCGTGACCCAGAAATGCACATGGGCAATAGTGTTGCCAATCAGCACCAGCTGTACTCAGTGCTGCAGAGGGTCCCCATTATCTCTTCCTGACCAGCTGTCTAACCCCTTTACCATTGCTGGACTGAGAGCCCCCAAAGCTTCTGCTGCTGCTGTCACAGCCACCTGCAAGACCTGCCACCGCTTGCTGCTGCCTTCACACGTACCTCAGGCTGGCCCCCACCCTGGTGTCACAGACCTCTCTTGTCAACCTCCTAAGTTGTCTTGAGCTGGGAAAATGTCTCACCCTGACATTTTGTTGGCCCTGCCACTCCAGAATTTGATTCAAGGCATTATTTTACGTTATTTGGAGAAAAATGTTGGGAGAGTTTGGCTAGGTTCCTGCCTCTACTCCACCATCTTGACTCTGCCCCTATACGTCCTATTTCAAGAATACTGTCCACATCTGTTACAATCAGAGGGCAAAGAAGAAAGAGAAAGAATATACCTCCTCCTAAAAGAAAACACAAAATGAAAACTTCCAAGAATATTGTAGCCAAAACCCAGAGCTTCCAGGTCAAGCAAAAAATACTACTAGTGGGCAGAAAGAAAGAATACAAGTATTTAAGAGCCAGTTAGAATCACACAAGATTTTGCAGCTACTATTATAAAGGAGCAGAGAACTTAGAATATGATATTCCAGAAGGCAAAAGATAAAGGCATAAAACCAAGAATAACTTATGTAGCAAAACCAAACACAATTTTGCACGAGGAGAAATTAAAGAAACTGAAGTGGAGGACTTCCAAGCATTCTTGATGAAAAGACCAGAGAAGGGGAAAACTTTGAAGTTCAAAAACAGGAGTGCAGAGAAACATAAAAAGATAAACTCGAATGAAGAGTAATAAAGACCTAAATAAAGATAAATTACTTACATTCAAAAATGGGGACATGATCCATGTGGCCCATCTGATCCCTAACAGCATCAGAGGTCATAGATGGAGTCCAATTAGACAAGGCCTGTGAATGGGTCTGTTATGTCTTGGTGATGCTAAGAATAGAAAGAGAAGTACACTGGGAGAGGAAAGGGAATGGAAGGTTAGGGGAAATTTCTCACAAAATCAAGGTACACAAGTAGACATCTATACATACAGAGGAGAGATTGGAGGAGTGGCTGACCTTTGAATCTTACTCTCATCTGAAGTGATCAAAAGAAGGAATACACATTCACACACACAGGGTTCAGTACAGAAATACATTTCATGCACCAGGAAAATAACATGGAGAAAAGAGAAGGGAAATTAGACAGTACAGTAAAAGAGGGATTACAGATCAGGAAACTTGAGGCAAACAGAGGTCAAGTGATTTGCCATGGGTCACATGTCTCATGTCTGAATTTGAAGTCAGGTCTTTCAGACTACATGCCCACTGCTCTATCTACTGTGCCATCTAGCTGCCTCATGCAAACATCTTACAAAGACAATTAAATTGTCTAAGTTACAAATGTCATTATCTCATCTAATTGCAAGGTATAACTTTCACTTTTGGAACTCCTTTCTATTAATTGATTCAGCATCATCAAACATATCAACTGTATTATTAGAGATAGGGATCATCTCTGACTTCTTCATGGAATTGTTGCCAAACGTTCACTTGACAATTACTTTGATGTGTAGCAAAATTCATTTTTTGGCAATAGCATGAACTTCCCCATTTTGAGAACTTACTAAATACGAAGATTCAATTGCTTTTCGGCTTTCCTGTTTTTTCACGAAAATAAATGAATCATTATTTGGTGTTTTCAAATTTTATTCTTTCAACTTAAAAAATCCCACTAGGCTTATTGATGTGACTCATACAAGTGGAGTCAAAAGAGAAGGTTTGAAGTTACAATTTGTAACTTTTCCACAAATTGTACATGGCGGTTGTAGATGTTCATTATTTCCAATAAATGAAAAACTAAATTTAATTACTTCATTATGTTTCCTCTTTTTCATGACCATTGTGGTATCTCAAATATTTTTATCTTATTTCAGAATTATGACTTTTATTCATTTCCCAACCCCTGTGTGCTGAATCTGAATATTTTAATGTGTTAATATATTTTTCAACATTTTTTGTATACTACCAGTATAAAAAATATATTTAGTGATCCATTGGGACTGCTATAATTTAAAAAATAAACTGTACAAAAATTTCATTTTTTATGTTTAGTATTCTCTAAATGTTGTTTAGTACAATTGATGTAAATATGCATTCTTCCAAGTGACTTTGTTTTATAACAAAAGATTGGCATCTGTACTCTCCTCTGTACCTAAACACTGCCATAACCATTATACGTGGACTCCAGAAGTCATGGCTAGCTTACCAAGCCACAAAAAAGAATAGCAAGCTTCCATTTAAATGTTTACTTTTCTACTGGCTTCTGTATCAATGACAAATGTACTTAAACTTCAACTGCATAGACTGCTTCATTTTTAATTATGTGTGTATATCTATCTCTGTCTCTGCCTTTCATAACATCTCAATCACATGAACACCAGCTGATGAGCTATGATTACAGGGGAAGAGAGGGAAATGAGAGAGCAACTCTGGGGCATCATACAGAGATATGGTATAGAACATCAATGAGAGTAGGCACATTGACCCAACCATCCATTGAAAGCCATTTTGTGCTCAAAAAGTTGAATAATTTATAAACAATTTGATGACCAGTTAAGAAACTGAAATAACATCCTACCCTCCATCAGAAGTTAGTCAACAGCAAATCAACATGGATTAAGTGCTTGGTGAACGTCAAGAATTTGCTAAGGAGAAATCCTAGATTGATGTAATTGCTAAACAAACATCAATATTGTGTCCATGATCATAAAAGTTTAGAATCACGACTGAAACAAACCTATAATGCTTCAAACATGCACAAGCTTGTAGTTATAGAGGAAGAATTTATTTGTATAATTAGGTGGCCATTAAAGAATTTTCTGTGAACGCCTTGGACCATCATCATGAACCTTCTTGGAGGTCTGAGAATCTCTAAATGGGAACCATTAGCCTACTATCCCTGGGACAGAAAGTTTGGAGTGGTCGCAAAAGTCAGGCTGAGTAGTGTCCATTGCTTCACCCTGTTATGAACTACTGACCACCTTTCCAAGTCCTTTACAGACCTCTTTCAGCATCCTAAAATGTGTCCATGTTCTTACACTCAGAATCTAATCACCCCTACGATTAAGCAACTTCCTTGTGTCTCTGTGTCTCAAAAAACTTTCCCAAAATTTCTGACTCCATTTTGTTCAAGTATCAATGTGGCAAGTGCACTCTGGCTTGCTACATCAGACCCAGGAAGGCCACATCTCCACTTCAGGATCCTATGGTACCCCAAGGTGTTTGGAGAAGTTGCTCTTTTATTGCCATTGGTTGGAGCACCACTGACTGCATTCCTCTCCATTGCTAGGTGTCAGGGATTAGCACTCTAATTCCATTTAACCAGTTAACATTGAGCAACTTTTAGAAAGTCAGTAAGCATTTAGGAGGTGCTTACTATGTGCCAGGCATTGTGCTAAGCCCCAGAGACAAAAAGAGAGACAAAAGACAGTCTCTACTTTCAAGGAGCTCACAATCTAATTAAGGAGACAACAAGCAAATAAGTATGTGCAAATTAACACACACACACACACACACACACACACACACACACACACACACGATAAATAGTAAATAATTAACAGAGTGAAGGCATCAGAATTAGAAAAGGGTTTGGAAAGGCTTCCTGTAGAAAACAGAATTTTAGTTGAGAATTGAGGGAAATCAAAGACATCAGCAGGTGCAGATGAGGAGTAAGAGCATTCCAGGTGTGGAGGACAGCCTGTTGGGATTCAAATTATCCAATTTGCAAAAAGACCGAGGCAGAGCTCTGAGCCAATGGCGCTTTATTAAAGGTCCATAGTCCCCTCTAATGAAGTGGACTCAGATCTTCCTCACAATCTGAGATGCCTCCTCCTTCCAGGGCCCTGTTTTTATAGGGCTAGATATCTAGACATTCAAGAACAGCTATCCCAAATACAGAATAATTCCATTAGTTGACATATGATGCATAGGCTAAGATAAGCAAAAATGATCTGTCAGCAGGGCCACAAGTTGGGTGAAGCAAGGAATATCTCCACTGACTACTAAGTGGTCACAAGATGGATGGGATTTTCCTTAGTTATATATAGCAGGAGCTATATAATTGCTCCAAGAATATATCAGGGGGACTTTCCATACCATGCCACCACCCATGCTTGCTGTGGTCATGGAATTTAAGCAAAATGGAATCGAGATATCTTTGTCAGCATTCTTCTGGTTGTGCAAATGAGTTCCATGGCTGGTAAACAAGTAATGAACATTACATTAAAATTTGAGACCCATTATAAAGAAACTATATTCCTATGTAACTTACAAAAGTATGGGTTAATACATTGCTTATTCTTACCCAAATATGCGAAAGAGGTTTGGCAAAATACAGACTCTAATTGGTTGACAGACCTTGCTCTTGAGGCCCAAAAAATGACACATTAGCAGAAGGGTCATGGATTGAGTGAAACATGGGGCATTTCCACTGATGTGGTCATAAGACAGTCATAAGGTGACCACCTGCTCATGTTGGGCAAGAGAGAATGGCCCAAAGGTATATAAGTAAATTGGGGGACTTTCCATGTAGCTGAGTCACCTCTATCACACTGGGCTTGGTCACCATGACAAGGAAAAACAAGGGTGGAGGGCCTCTAGTCAACTTCCTATGATTAAGCAAGTGATCTACAGCTGACAGCTCTGGGGCCAAATATACAGAACTTATAATCACTACCCCTATAGAATCATATCAAATTGATACCGATTGAAATAGAGTAGGGGTACTCAACAAATCAATTTTCTCAGCCCGAGATAATGCCCATTCTGATGATGGAGTGTCTTTTTCATAGAACTGCCAGGAGGCCAGTGTCTCTGGATTAAAGAGTATGTAGGGGAATGTGAAGGGAAGCAGAAGGAAAGATGAGAGAGGCTAGGTTATGAAGGGCTTCAAAGGCCAGAGGATTTTAAAAGGATATTGACTTCAAAGATATAGCAAGAACATAGTACAAACATTTCCCCAGCAACCTTGTCTCCTATTCCACCTCAGTCTTGGGAGGTGGGGTGGAGTGTAAGCTCTCTCTTAGCACAGTTCCTGAAAAAGATCAGTCCCACCAAGTTCATGTTCATATGCAACCTGAGTGCTAGATGGACCTTGACTCAGCTTCCATTGAGTTATGAACTACTCCCAAACAAAGGAGTTCTCCTAACTCATGGGAAGAATTCCCTGCCAGGTATCTGTGGGCACCCACTCTTCCCCACAGATCCAGAGTACATTGATGGGAGAGTGTGACTTACATATATGTATGGATTGGCACTATTATTATTCATGCATTTGCTTTAACATGTGAGTACTTGTGGTGTGATTTCCTTTGCCTTATTGCTCAGCAGTTACATATCATATCTAAAAGTGTTGATTGTGAGTGGATGGTTTTTTGTAAATGGAAGCGATTCATTGAGGGCTAGAGAGCTTGAGTAGTATGAGCAGTGTATTAATTCCCTTCAACACAGAGGTCCCCCTAGGACTTTCAGAGAGTCTAAATAGAGTCTCATGGCAGAGATCCTTCCCTGGGAACCTAGACCTGCCAAGGTGAGGGCAAGTTGGAATGAAGGAGCCAATCAGAGAGAATGTATGTCTATACACACAGATCAAAAAATGTGATGCACCATATATGTGAATGGGGTGATTCACAGATTAGACTTGACCAACATGTTGATTTGTTCTGCTTGACTCAACTTATTTGTTGTAAGGAAGGGATCTGTTGGGGTGGACTCAGAAGGGACTGACTTTTTTGAGGAAGAGAATCAATTCAGCTGGGGCAGGGCAGGAGGTGAGGAGAAAAGTGTGATGTGGACACAACTGAGGATATCTCAGCTGGATCTATGATGAGGGGAACTGTCTTGCTCATATCTAGAGACAGTGTTCCTCCTAATAGGGACAGGTTCCCCCTCTGAGTTTCCCTCAGCCTACCGTCTGAGTTGGGGAGACAGCCAGAGTGGCATAGCATCACAGAACCTCAGTCACGCATCCTGTTTCAGAGTCCTGGGGCACTAGCACTGTCTCATACCTCCAGCCTAGGGCATACTGATTCCTGTAGTCAGAGTAGGAGTCTCATCTACATTTCTCCATTCTGCCCCAGGAAAGGGGGTTAGTGTTGCCAGAGGACCTTTATCTGTCTGCAAACATGCAAATACACACAAAAACATACTCAATCCAAACTTGGATTTCAAGTGTTCTCTTGTATCATTCAACACAAGGGCTGAGGAGTCTACAGAAATCCCAGGGAAAAGCTTTGATAGTTACTGAGCCTGGGCAGAATGCCCACTTCCTTGACTGTCCAGCCTCACCCTCACCACATCTTCACCCCTGAGGCAGCCACCAAGGGACCTCAGTATCCAAGGATGTGACTGCATCCACTTCTGACCCTGCTTCTGTGGTGGGAGAGGCAGGGACTCTGACCTCAGAATGCATGAGACTGGAGAGACAGCGACAAGATTTGGAGTCAGAGGGCTTGACTCCCAGCTCAATTCTGTAGGACTTTGGCAAGTTGCTCCACATCTTTAGACTTCAGCATCTATCCTTTTCTATAGAGCAAGGAAGTCTGACCAGTAATTGCTCAAGTTCATTATAGCTCTAAGTCCTGCGGCTCTAGGACATCTGTTGCAGAAGGGAAGCCCAGAAGATTTTATATTTTACATGACTTTGGTAAGTTGAAGCAGTAAGGGTTGTGAAAGTGGATGTTGGATGTATTAGAGATGGAGCCTCAGTACTGTGAAGGGAATTATGATTTTCATATTAACCAATATGATGTGTAATGAATATACTAATAATTTAGATTTTTAAAGGGACTCTGGCTTGGGAGTCAGACTTATAGTGCAGCTTGAAATGATCAATCAAACCCTTGACAACACTCTCACAATTACTGAATTCATGTGCCTGTATACCTTAAGTGAAGTACATCAAAGATTGTAGAACCTGTGCCTACCACAGAACTCTGGTCTTATGCCCCACCAAGTAATGACCCCCAAGGAGTTGAAACAATACTGTTCCCACAGGACTCCAGAACATGTGTATTGCGGACTTGTGGGCTTATCATGGGAAACCACTCAGGCCCTGAGAGATGACTATAATCCACCTCCCTCTCCTCCTTCCCACTTGCAATTTATATATCTCTGCCTTCACTAAAGCAAGGGGGAATTCTGATGAGAATTCCCGATTTGCAAATCTGTTCCACTACTTGATTACAGGCACCTTGTCTCTGGCCTGATGTCTTGTCATTCCCAGGTTAGAGACTGGCTCAGTAAAATTCTGTTAACATTTACCCTTTATGCTGGGCTCTTAAGACTTAACCTGGGGTCATTGGCCTTAGTACAATAACTAGATAAGGGATTCTTTTTTTTTTTTTTTTTTTTGCTGAGGCAATCGGGGTTAAGTGACTTGCCCAGGGTCACACAGCTAGTAAGTGTCATGTGTCTGAGACTGGATTTGAACTCATGTCCTCCTGACTTCAAGGCCAAAGCTCTATACATTGCGCCACCTAGCTGCCCCTAGACCAGGGATTCTTGACTAGGGGTTCTGAGAACTTTTTAAAAAATATTTTGATAACTCTATTTTAGGATAATTTATTTTGTGATCTTATGTGTTTTATTCATTTAAAAACATTGTTCTGAGCAGCCCATAGTCTTCATGAGAGTGACACATGGATCTATGAAATAAAAAAGATAAAGAACCTCTAGCCTAAGTCTATGAAGTTTTTCTCAGATATGAACACAGCATCGGAAAAACTGGATTTTCACATGTACTGGTATCCTAGGCTGGGCCTGAATGACAGCAATCCCACAGTGGTTTAGGTTTGATATTGAAACAAAATGAGTCACTCATACATAGTTCATTCAACAGTTAACAAAAAGATTTACTTAGGAGGCAGATCCAAGATGGTGGAGTGAAAGCAGTGACTTGCTTGAGCTCGCCTCCAAACCTCTGCAAATACTCATAAAAAATGGCTCTAAACAAATTCTGAAGCAGCAGAACCCACAAAAAGACAGAGTGAAACAAATTTCCAGCCCAAGACAACCTGGACGATTGATCAGAAAGGTGTATCACGCTGGGCTGGGAGCTCAGCGCAGCACGGTGTGGGCACGCAGGCTGCTGTGAACCTGGAGCAGGCCTCAGAGGACTGAATCAGAGGTTTCCAGACTCCTCAATCCACCAATGCCAAAGACAACTTAGAAGGTCAGTGGGAAAAGTCTGTTTCTGTCGGTGCTGAGAAAGGAAGGCGGGGTTTCAGCTCCATTCCCCAAGAGCGTGGCCCTGGGGGGGCAGCTGCTTCCCAAGCTTCCAGCCCACAGACTGAGGGGGAATCCAGTGGCTGATCAGAGAGGGATTGCAGGGATCTCTTTGCCAGTGCTGAGGCAGGAATCTCTTCCTTTGCCCGTGTTTGGATCTGGGTCACAGTTCTGGGAGCAGCGCTGGTGTGGTGGAGCTTGTAGTGATTGTGGAGAGTTACACAGAACACAGTTACAGGACAGAAAGGAGTACTTGTAGTCACAGGCCAGGAAAGGAGTAAACATCTCGCCCCTTATCATACCACCTTGGAAGAACTGAAAATTTACAGGGCCCTGCAAGTATCTCTGAAAACAGCTGTACAAACCCCTGAAGCTTGGGACAGTACATTCTCCACATTGGAAGCAGACTCTTACCTTAACAAAGAGTTTAAAACTCAAGTAATTGGCTGGGATCATGAGCAAGCAGCACAAAAAGAGTCAGACTATATTATCTTACTTTGGTGAAAAAGAAGATCAAAATATACAACCAGAAGAAGACAACAAAGTCAAAGCTCCTACATCCAAAGCCTCCAAGAAAAATATGAATCAGTCCCAGGCCTTGGAAGAGCTCAAAAGGGATTTTGAGAAGCAAGTAAGGGAAGTAGAGGAAAAACTGGGAAGAGAAATGAGAGTGATGCAAGAAAATCATGAAAAACAAGTCAACAGCTTGCTAAAGGAGACCCAAAAAAATACTGAAGAAAATAACACCTTAAAAAATAGCCTAACCCAAATGGCAAAAGAGGTCCAAAAAGCCAATGCCCTAAAAAGAAAAACTGGCCAAATGGAAAAGGAAGTCCAAAAGATTACTGAAGAAAATACTTCCTTAAAAATTAGAATAGAGCAATTGGAAGATAGTGACTTTATGAGAAATCAAGACACAGTAAACAAATCCAAAAGAATGAAAAATTAGAAAACAATGTGAAATATCTCATTGGAAAAACAACTGACCTGGAAAATAGATCCAGGAGAGAGAATTTAAAAATTATTGGACTATCTGAAAGCCATGATCAAAAAAAGAGCCTAGACATCATCTTTCAAGAAATTATCAAGGAAAACTGCCCTGATATAGTAGAACCAGAGGGCAAAATAGAAATTGAAAGAATCCACAGATCTCCTCCTGAAAGAGATCCCCAAAGGAAAACTCCTAGGAATATTGTAGCCAAATTCCAGAGTTCCCAGGTCAAGGAGAAAATATTACAAGCTGCCAGAAGGAAACATTCAAGTACTGTGGAAACACAATCAGGATAACACAAGATTTAGCAGCTTCTACATTAAAGGACCGCAGGGCATGGAATGTAATATTCCGGAGGGCAAAGGAGATAGGATTACAACCAAGAATCACCTACCCAGCAAAACTGAGTATAATCCTTCAGGGGAAAAAATGGTCATTCAGTGAAATGAGAGGACTTTCAAGCATTCTTGATGAAAAGACCAGAGCTGAATAGAAAATTTGACTTTCAAATACAGGACTCAAGTGGAACATGAAGAGGTAAACAGGAAAGAGAAATCATAAGAGACTTATTAAGATTGAACTGTTTACATTCCTGCATGGAAAGATGATATTTATAACTCATGAGACCTTTGTCAGTATTAGGGTAGTTGGAGGAAAAAAATTATATGTATGTATATGTAGATAGATAGATAGAGGGCACAGGGTGAGTTGAAGATTAAGGAGTCATATCTGGAGAATAAAATTAAGGGATGAGAGAGGGTAAGAAGAAGAAAGGGAGAGGTAGAATGGGGTAAATTATCTCACAAAAAAAAACAGAAAAGTCTCTTACAGTGGAGGGGAAAGGGGAAGGTGAGAGGGAATGAGTGAATCTTAATCTCATAGGATTTGGCTTAAGGAGGGAATAACATACACATTCAATTGGGTATGGAAATCTGTCTTACCCTACAGGAAAATAGGGGGAGAAGGGGACAAGAGAGCAGCGGGATGATAGAGAGGAGGGCAGATTGGGAAAGGGGTAATCAGAAGTAAATACTTCTGAGGAGGGACAGGGTCAAAAGAAAGAATAGAATAAATGGGAGGGCAGGATAAGATTAAGGGAAATAGAGTTAGTTTTTCACATGTCAACTATGGACGTGTTTTGCATAACTGCACATGTACAACCTATATTGAGTTGCTTGCCTTTTCAATGAGGGTGGGTAGGGAGGGAGGAAGACAGAAAATTTGAAACGTAAAGTTTTAAAAACATGTGTTTTAAAGAAAAATGTTTTCACATGCTACTGGGAAATAAGAAATACAGGAAATGGGGTACAGAAGTCTATCCTGCCCTACAGGAAAATAGAAGGGGAAGGGGATAAGAGAAGGGGAGAGAGGTAGAAGAGAGGACAGACTAGGGGAAGGGATATTCAGAATGCATGCCATCTTGGGGTGGGGGGAGGTGGGAGATAGGGTAAAATTTGGAACTCAAAAACTTGTGGAAGTGAATGTTGAAAGCTAAAAATAAACAAATTTATATTAAAAAAAAAAAGAAAAGAAAAGATTTACTTAGCCATAACGAAAGAAGGATATTCAATAAGGATCAACATTGTGGACATCTCAAGTTGATTCAACTGAGTGAAGCTCCTTTGCCCATCATGGTCCACCAGCTAAGCCCTCAAAAGATATCCCCTCAAATCACTAATAATTAGAGAAATGTATGTTAAAACAATTTCGGTACCACCACACACCTGTCAGACTGGCTAACATGACAGAAAAGGAAAATCATAAATGCTGGAAGGGATGTGGGAAAATTGGGACACTAATGCACTGTTGGTGGAGTTATGAACTGATCCAATCATTCTGGAGAACAATTTGGAACTATGCACTAAGGGCTATCAAACTGTGTATACCCCTTGACCCAGCAATATTATTACTTGACCAAAATTAGCACAAGCAGCAGAGAATCGATCCATACTTCCTTACATCTCAGCTTCAGAGGCTGCACTGAATGCACAATCATCTGCAAACAAAAAATCATGCACCAACACTCCCTCCACTTTGGTCCTGGCTTGTAGCCTTTTCCAATTGAAGAATTTACTATCAGCACGGTAACTGACCTTGATGCCATGCTCCTCCTCACTGAAGGTGTCTGACGTGGCTGAAAACACCATGAACACACACGTGCTCCATCAGCCAGCACCACAGCAGCCCGACAAGAAACCAACGGTTACAGCAGATGGAATTTAGAATGCTATGGATAAATCTGCTTACCTTGGCAGTGTACTTTCCAGGGATGTACAAACTGATGAAGTTGATGCATATACTCACACATTGCCAGAGCTAGCTCAGTGTTTGGGAGGCTCCAAAGGAAAGTATGGGAGAGAAGAAGTATTAGACTACCAGACTGAAGGACTACAGAGCCACTGAGCTATTGCTGACGTTGTTGTACGCCAGTAAAACCTGGACAGTCTCCCAGGGCCATGCCAGGAAACTGAATCACTTCCATCTGAATTGTCTTATGAAGATTCTGAAGATCACCTGGCAGGAGAAGATAACAGACACTGAGACCCTTTATCAAAATAAACTGCCAAGCATTCTACGGCAGAGTGCAACTCTGATGGGCTGGCTACGCTGTCTGAATGCCAAATGTATGCTTGTCAAAAAGACTATCTTATGGAGAACTCACACAGGGCAAGCACTCACATGGTGGTCAGAAGAAGCGATACAAGGACACTCTCAAGATCTCTCTGAAGATCTTTGGAATCAATTGTGTGGCACAGGACCACCCAGCATGGCTTGCCCCCATCACAGTAGGTGCTATTTTATGAGCAAAACAGAATTGAAGTAGCTCAAAAGAAATGCAAGATGAACAAATTTAGACAATCCACTTCCAAATGTTCATATGGATTATTTGTGCCCAATCTGTGGTACTCTGAGCTTGCACTGGTCTGATCAGCCAGTCAGATGCACTATAACTTGACTCTAGCATAGTGACGTCATTTTGGTCCTCTTCTAGAACAAAGAACAACCACCAAACATTACTAAGTCTGTACCCTAAAGAGATCAAAGGAAAAGGGCCCCTATGTACAAAACATTTATAACAGTGTTTTGTAATGCCAAAGATTGGAAGTTGAGAAGATGCCCATCAACTGGGGCATAGCTGAACAAAATGCGGTTTATGAGGAAAAACAATTGTTAATAACTGACTATTTGGGGAGATGCAGTTTCCTCCCTTTTTCTTAAGTTCTCATTTCATGGCTCAGCCTCAGAAGGACAGAACTGATTGATAACAGATAGGATTGACATTCTCCTCAATCTATGCATTGCTACCCAGGTGGGGGGATATAGATCCTTAGTCTAGATTTCCCTAGGCTGAGGGTGATTTGGAACGAAATGTGATGATCAAAGTCACATCCCCAATCCCCTCATTAGGACAGGTCCTCTCTTTATTATTTTCACTCTCTCTCACTGTTAACCAATCAGAGTTGATTATCACCCTCAGGAACATCCACTCTCACAAGGGCATATAAACTGTGAGCCCACTACCATGAGTCATCTTTGGATTAAGAGAGATGGTCAAATGACCATCCTTTATATTAATAATATGCTAGCATGATTAATAAAATAATTACCCAGAAAGTATGTCTCTCGAACATTTTAAATGTCATAATAGTGTCAGAATACTGTTGTGCTATAAGAAATGATAGAAGATGGTTTCAGAAAAACCTAAGACTTATATAAACTGATAAAGCAAAGTGAAGTGAGCAGGACCAGGGGAACATCATACACAGTAACAGCAACATTGTAACATTGATCAACTGTGAAAGACAGCTACTCTGATCAAGACAATTATCCTCAAGAATTCCAAAGGACTCATGAAGGAAAGTACTATCTGCCTTCAGAAAACAGATAAACTCTGAGTGCAGATTGAAGTAGATTTTTTATCCTTTCTTTTTCTTTCTTTTTTTTTTTGCAACATGCCTAATGTGGAAATGTTTTGCATGATTTCACATGTATAATGGGTATCATATTGCTTGCCTTCTCAATGGGTGAAGAAGGGACTGGAGGAAGAGAATTGGAACTCTAAATTTTTTAAAATGAGCATTAAAAAATAAACATTTTTAAAAAGACACACTCCCCCCTTCTAGGTCTTCATGACTGCTTTGTACTCAGAGGCTGAGGAAGTGACATCAGTAATCAAAAGTCCTTAGTCCCCTGAGCCAGCCAAGACATGAGAAATGTCCATTTTTAAAGGAAAACAAGCCTAACCTGCATGGGGGTGGGAGCAGAGGTGTAATATAGTGCTCCCACAATCATCAGCCTTTCCATATTACACTCAAAAATTTCTCTATGGAACTCTCCAATGTTTGGTAAGCTGTGTGCTCAGAAGATGGGCTTTCCTGCATAAATTACATTATGAGACTTCACTCCAGTATGAATACGCTGATGTTGAGTAAGGTGTGTGCTCTGGCGGAAGACCTTCCCGCATCGATTACATCCATAAGGCTTCTCTCCAGTATGAACCCTCTGATGTCGAGTAAGCTCTGTGCTCAGTCGGAAGGCCTTCCCACACTCATTACATCCATAAGGTTTCTCTCCAGTATGAATTCTCTGATGTCGAGTGAGCTCTGTACTCAGTCGGAAGGACTTTCCACATTCATTACAATCATAAGGTTTCTCTCCAGTATGAATCCTGTGATGTACAGTAAGATGGCCCCTCTGCCTGAAGGCCTTCCCACATTCATTACATTTGTGAGGCTTTTCTCCAGTATGAATACGCAGATGTTGAGTAAGCTGTGTTCTCACTCGGAAGACCTTTCCGCATTCTTTGCATCCATAAGGTTTCTCTCCAGTATGAATTCTCTGATGTTGAGTAAACTGGTCTTTCTGGTAGAAGGCCTTCCCACACTCATTACATTCATGAGGTTTCTCTCCAGTGTGAATTCTCTGGTGTCTAGTAAGCTGCCCTCTACGGCGAAAGGCCTTCCCACATTCATTACATCCATAGGGTTTCTCTCCAGTATGAATCCTCTGATGCCTTGTAAGTGATTCTCTCAGGCAGAAGGCCTTCTCACATTCATGGCATTCATAAGGCTTCTCTCCAGCATGAATTCTCTGGTGCTGAGTAAGCTGGGCACTCCAGAGGAAGACATTTCCACATGCATTGCATACTAAAGGTTTCTTATCAGTATAACTCCTTTGATGGGAAGCAAAAGAGAAGCTGTGATTGAGAGGCATCACACATTCACTATATTCATAAGACTGCAATCCAGTGTGAATTCTCTGACACTCCATGAACTGAATATCCTGGGTAGAAATTTCCCCCAATTCATTACAGTTAATGGTTTTCTCTTCAACCTCATTTGTCTCAAAAGAATGAATGAATTGGCTGAGGCTGACAGCTCTCTCGAAGTCATTATAGTCATTAGGCTGCTTTCCAGCACATAGTCTATGATATTCAATAAAATCTGGGTTAGAAATAAAGGATTCTCCACACTCATTATCATGGGAAACTATCTCCTTTGAGGATATTCTTTGACATTTACTTGGGTCTGAAGACACAATGAATTTCCTTCCATGTGCATCACATTCGTGAAGACTCTCTGCTATAGAGATCCTCTGTTTTGAGAAAAGCATTAGTTCTAGCCTGATGCTTTGGCCACAGTCACAGCCTCTCACTTTAGCAGGAGTTTTCACCTGGGTCATTTTTACTTCTTGAGAATTCTTCTCTTCACTGCTCTGCTTGAGTCTATGCTGGGATGAAGGCTCCATAAAAATAACCATCTCTGGAGGGAAGTCCTTGGTTTCAGGTCTGGATTCCACATCTGAAAGATAAAGAAAATGGAAATATTGTCTGTATCCATCTGCTGAACACAATCCTATTTCATATCTCTTTTTGACAGAAGAGGAAACTAGGCATCAGATTTGCAATCAGGAAGACCTCAGCTCGAATCCAGCCCCAGATGCTTACTAGTTAGATGACCCTGGGCAAGTCATGTAATTGCTGCCTTCCTCAATTTCCTCCTATGTAAAACAGGGATCATAATAGCACCTGCCTCTCAAGATTGCTGTGAGGATCAAATGAGATATTTGGAAATCATTTCATAGCGCCTGGCAAATAGTAGGCATTAATAGATTACAGCATTCCAAACCACAATTATTGCCACAATTTAAAGGATAGAATTAATGATACTTAGCTGGTATTATCACTCATAGGTTTTGAATGCTTCCACTGATCCTCACATCAGTTCTTGGGAGGTAAAGAAAACAGTTACTAAAGTGTCTAACCCTATCCTCTGGCTCAGAACAATTCAGTGATTTGCTCAAGGTCACACAACTAATTAGTAGTAGAAGTAAAATGAAATCGTTCCGCTTCTGGGAGCCAAGATGGCGGAGTGAAAAGGTAGTTGCTCTCACTCTCCCTTATCAACCTCTGAAAACCCAGAAAAAAAACCCTGGAACACCTGAACTAGAAGACAAGGAGCAGCAGTGCAGCAGCCCAGCAAACGGGTCTCCCAGTGCCTCAGCAAAAACAAGGGGCCCCAGGCAGATTAGTACCCTGTGGCATTCATCTGAAAGGAGGTGAAGAAAACAACCTAAAGGCTTCCTAAAGCCCCGACCTTGCTGATTCCAGCCCAACACCAGGTGAGCTGTAGGAGCCCTGAAGCCCCCAATTGTGAAGAGATCCTGAAGCCCAGGTGGTAGAGCAGGCAAACACCAACACCTGGACCTCCAAGTGCCTCAGTGAGGGTGGGAGGAACCGGTGGAAACCAGCTCAGAAAACCACCAGGAGTCTCGGCAATCCACCGCAAAGGAATCTCCTGGTGCATTAGCAGAAACGAGGGAGACAACACTGCAGGGGGCCCCAGGCAGATAAACATCCTGCAGCAGCCATCTAAAAGGAGCGGAAGAAAGCTAAAAGAAAGGAAAAGCAGGCAACCTAGAATTGCCTGAAAGTTCCAGCCTTGCTGATTCCAGCCCAACATGAGGTAAGCTGCCAGAAACCTACAGCCTCCAATTCCCAGCATAAGAGGCCCCAGAACGCAAAGCCAGTGACCAAAACCTAGGCTCCCAACACAAGAAGCTTGGGTCAGTACCCTCTGTGCCCCAGCAGGAGAGCTCAATCTCTTTAAAGGCCAGGGAATAAAGAAACACCGTGAGTAAAAAGAAACGTACCATAGATTCGTATTATGAGAAGAGTGAAGATCAAGACAGAAATTCGGAAGAGGACAACACTGTCAACAAACCCACATCTGCAACAACAAAAGGGAATATGAACTGGTCTGAAGCCCAAAAAGCCTTCTTAGAAGAGCTCAAGAAGGATTTTAATAGTCAAATGAGAGAGGTAAAAGAGTCCTTCAAAAATACAACTGGCCAGTTGGAAAAAAATACACTGAAGAAAACAAGTCTCTAAAAAACACAATTAGCCAATTGAAGGAGGAAAGACAAAAACTAACAGAAGAGTACACTGAAGAAAACAAGTCCCTAAAAAACACAATTGGCCAGTTGAAGAAGGAAGTACAAAAACTAACAGAAGAAAACAATCTGTTAAAAACTAGAATTGGACAAGTGGAAACTAATGTCTCTATGAGAGAGCAAGACTCAGACAAACAGAAACAAAAAAATGAAAAAATCGATGAAAATGTAAAATACCTCATCAGTAAAACAACCAACCTGGAAAATCGACTCAGGAGAGACAATTTAAAAATTATTGGACTACCTGAAAATCATGATGAAAAAAAGAGCCTGGACGGTATCTTTCAGGAAATCATAAAGGAAAACTGCCCAGAAGTCCTAGAACCAGAAGGGAAAATAACCATAGAAAGAATCCACCGATCACCATCTGAAAGAGATCCCAAATTGACAACGCCAAGAAATATAATAGCAAAATTCCAGAAGTAGAATGAAATCCTGGGAAGTCTCCTAACCTCCACCCTCCTGGTCTTCTTGCCACACCTCACTGCTGCCCCACCATGAAGTCAGCTCACAAGACCTAGAAATATGCAGAGCCTGGGTGACCATCACTTAGGGAGAATACGGAAAAGATGCCTGCATTCAGTGTCCTTGCAAAGTTCAGATTCTAGGTCTTCTTTTTGCTTACAATGATAGGAATTAATGGCTGATTCAGCCTGTTTCTTTCCCATGTGGATGGGGACTCAGGATATGATATTTGAAGGCAACACAGATTATCAGTTAATTTAAGAGACACAAATTAAAGCCTCATTGAGATCTGATGGATACAGAGCAAGGATGGAGACTGGGATAATGACCAAATCAAGCCTTATTGTAATATGACTAGGTTTCTGCTCATGTTTTCCTTTCTCAATCTTATATTTAATGACCTTCCGCGTATTTTGTATGTATCCTAGATCTAGTTAGTATGCACCTCCTTAGCTATGTGCACATTTCCTCCAATACAGAAGCCCTTGAGAGCAGGGATTATTGCAGTTTTCACATCCCCAGCACCCAGAACTTTGCCTGGCACATCATAGGTGCTTAATTAAAAGGTTCAGAAACCGATAAGTATAGTCAATTCTGCTTTAACTTTGGAAAGTTCAAATTTGTTCCAACATACTAGTGAATATCCTGACTTTTACTCAAATTTCACATTTACTTATGCAAGATTTTGTCCAGATACAGTGAAAATGCAGAAAATAGCATTTTATAGTAGCTCACAAAACCTGCAAACTTCTGAGGCCCACTTCCACATGCAAACTTCAGGTCTTTTTCCAGGTAGATGTCATAGTCCATATCTTCTGGTGCAGTAGGAGTGCTGATCTGTACCCACAAACTCCACCCCCTCCTACATGCTGCCATGGCCAAGGCCCCTCCCTTTCACTCTGAAGTTATGGCCCACTGAGACCATCCTCTTTGACTTCATCAGCATGGATCCTGTGGGACCCAGGGTGCAGGCTGAGCAGCAGCCTGAGACCTCAAATACCAGCAGTATTGTATTATACGTATTTTTCAATCATTTCACTCATATAAAGCTATGTTACCGTTATTGTTTGTATTTTTTGTCAGTGACAAAGTTTTGAGTGTTGTCCCCATAACCCCCATAAACCCTGTAGTTTTTACTGTGATTTGCAAAGCACAGTGACTTTTAGGAACATCTATGTTGAGTTATAGTACTAAATATCCCCCAAGTTACTTCAGAAATACATAGCTTAAACATTAGACTGCTAACAGATTTAACATGAAGATTTTTTTTCCCACCAGTTTCTTTACATTGTTTTTTCTTGGCTTAAAAGTTTTAAAATTTCATGGGATTAAATGTTTCTTACTTTTTTATTTGGTTATGAATTCTTTCCCTAACTATAGGTGTGAAAGGGGCATCATTCCATCCAATGACAATTCTTTTTTTCTAGCTTTTTTTTTTTTTGGCAAGGCAATCGGGATTTAGTGACTTTCCCAGGGTCACACAGTGAGTATCATGCATCTGAGGCCAGATTTGAACTCAGGTCCTCCTGACTCCAGGGCCAGTGGTCTATCCACTGCGCCACTTAGTTGCCCCTGATAATTCTTTTTCCCCAAAAAATATTACTTAGGTAAGAGATTCATTTGAAATTTGCTACAGTAAGATGCTGGTCTGTCTCTCTTCTCAGTCAGGATACTGACCATTTTCTCCAGGATTCTCGTCAAATAAGGAAGAATTTCTCCAATTGTTTGTGTTTCTAGAGTTGTATTACTTTTGCAGGAGGGAGAACGCTTCAGTGGAAGGAGATAATAGCTGATGTGAATGAGATGATAGGAGAGAGTCCCCGGCTCTTATTTCTGAATCCCCATTTCCAAGTCCACGTGAAACTTGAGAGATCTGGACATTGGGCATGCTAAGTCACTGGCAGAGATGGCGGAGACATGACAGAGATGGCATAAGAGGGAAGGGGATCTTCAAGAATGGGAAGAAGGCCAATCTGAAAATTCCAGGCCAAGGAGGTTGACTCCGATTTCTGGCAAAAGTCCAACATACATTTTCAAAGTAGCATTGAGTGCCCAGACAGACCACCAGGCTGTGAGGATCACATGGACAAGCCCGCCAGGGCCTTCTGAATTCACCGTATTTCCTCATTTCTCTCACTGGAGACTGGAAGAACTCCAATTACCAAACAGGGCTTACAGAAATAAAGAGCAAAATAATTGGGGAAGACTGTTGGCATGTGTGGTTCATGCATCCCCTTGAAAAAATGACATGACTTGATCTAAAAACTGAGTGTCACAGACCAATCAAATCAACACAGAGATGCCTGCCAGAACCTGAAAATCAATGATAGAAGTCACAGGAATAACTAGATGAGGAATTCAAGGAAAATAATAAAAAACCTTGGGATTAAGGGACCCTAAGCATTCCCCTATCTCGAGTTATCAATCAATGACCAGTTTAAAGCTCTAATTCTGCATCAGGCAGTCTGAGATGTAGGCCTGGAGCACAGAAGGGAGACAGGGATAAACACTTAAACCTGAGTCATCTGAAGAGATGATGAAGATAATGATGTAAACCATGACAACCAATGAAATTCCCCCAAGTGAGAGAGTATAGAAAGAAAAGAGAAGATGGACCAGGACAGAACCTTGAGAAAATCACAAAACCATGTTGACGGGGTCCACTTCACTTTTGTGTTTCATAACTTCAACTGAGCCATCACTAAAGAGGGGCAATGTGCTTTACACTTCCCTAATTAACTCACTCTCCTACTCACCATTACACTTCTAAACCTTTACATCTTTCCTCAAACCTCCCTTGGCTCCTGCTGTCCCATAGCCCCTCAAATGAGAATCTTGCCTATTCTAGTGAAAATAATGAAGTCGTTTACCATGAGCCTCTCCTCCTGCACATCTCACATCACCCAGATGCCTTTTGCCACTCTCTCCTTAAGCCATCTCACTCAAAGAGGCAATCCTTCTCCTTGTTAAGATAAACCCCTCTACACACACAAGTGTTCCCATTCCATCCCATCTCCTCCAACAGAATGCCTCCTCTATCATCCCCACTCTCTTCCTGCCTACTGGCTCTTTCCCTACTACCTACAAACAGACCCATTATCTCCCTCATTCTCAAAAACCCTCCCACAATCTATCCCCACTATCATCCCATATCTCTCCTCCCTTTTGTGGCTAAATTTGGGAATGCTGTCTACAGTAGATGCTTCTATTTCCTTTCCCCTCACTCTCTTCTCAGTTCTCTACAGTTTAAGCTTCCAATTTCATCAATCAAAACCGCTACCTCCAAAGTTACTAGCAATTATCTTTATTCCCAAATCTAATGTCCTTTACTCAGTCCTCATCCTTCTTGACCTTTTAACAGCTTTGACAGAAATAAAGGAAGACCAAAATAATTAGGGAAGACTGTTGATATGTATGGTTCATGCATCCCCTTGGAAAAATGACATGACTTGAAATGATCTAAAAACTGATTTTTAGGATGTTATTCTCTTCTCCTTTATACTCCTTTTCTCTGTTGTCTGTGATCCAACTCTTTCCAGAGTCTCCTCCTGACAGCTCCTTCTCAGTCTTCTTTACTGGACCTTCATCCAAGTCATGGCTACTAATTGTGAACGGTCCACAGGTCTTTGTCCTGGGCTGTCTTCTCCCTCTATACTATTTTGCTTGATGATGTCATCAGTTCTCATAAATTTATCATTTCTATGCTGATGATTTTGAAATATGTTTATTCAGCCTTAACCTCTCATCTCCAAACACTTACTGGACCTCTTGTACTGGATGTTCCTTAGATATCTCAAACTCAGTATGTCCCAAACTGAACTTAATATCTTTCACTCTAAGCCCTCCCCCACCACACACACACAAGGTCACCTCTATCCTCCCAAGCCCCAAGCTCATAGCCTTGATGTCATTCTAGACTCCTATGGCATCCCCATAGCCATTCTGTTGCCGAGTCCTATCTCTCCAACATACCCCCTTCTCTCCTCTTTCAGGTGGGTCTGTCTGCCTATCTCTCCTCACTCCAATCCATTCTCCAGCCACCAAAGTGATTTTCCTAAAGCACAGGTCTGATCATGTCACATACACCCCCACTCAATAACATCCAGTGGCTCCCTATCACTCCTAGAATCATAGAAAGTACTCTTATTTGGTGTTTAAAGCTCTTCATCAACTGTCCTTCCTACCTTCTGGACTTCCTGCACTTTATATTCTCCCGTATGCTCTTCAATCTAGCCTCCTCGTTTCTTTAACAACAAACTCCTGTCTCCTGACTGGGCATTTTCACTGACATTCCCTCCTGCTTTCCTTCAAGTCCCAGCTAAAATCCCCCCTTCTTTCCTATTCTCCTTAATTCTGGTGCCTTTTCTATGATTATCTCCAATTTGTCTTTTCTACAGCTTGTTTGTCCACATGTCATCTCCATCAGACTTCGAGCTCGAGTCTTTTGCCCTTCTTTGTAGCTCCAGCAGCCAGTGAAGTGCCTGGAACATAAGTGCTTAATAAATGTTTACTGACTGATACTCGTGGGTATGACAAGAAACCACAAAGACTACTGAGAAGGAATGGTCAGACAGGAAGGAGAACCAGGAGATAACAGTGTCACAAAAACCAGGTGAGGAAGGAAACAATGAGTGTCAGAGGCTGCAGAGAAATCAAGGATGAAGTCTGAGAAAAGACCATCACATTCAGCAATTAAGAGAGCCCTGGCAACTTTGGAGACACCAGATTCAGACCCAAAAAATAAAGTCAGAAGAAAGACTGCAGAGGGGTGAAAGGGAGAAAGAAGAGGCTCTAAGGGAGACAGGAGCTGGGAAGGGGAGAAGGAAGAGACAATGTACAGCAGGGATATCTAGCAACATAATCTTAGTAAAATATATACAAAAGTGAGCATTCCAATGGGGGTTTGGAGATACAGAGGTAATGTGTTATTTCCAGCCAAAGTTCCTATACACACTGAGAGACAAGTACAGAGAGGAAGAGAAGAGAGAGACATAAAAAGGAAGGAGAATGGCTACTGGGGATGTGCCATTACTCACAGGTAGAAAAGAAATACAACATAACTTGAGACCTGGATAATGTGTTTGGGTCATTGGGAGCAGGCAAATGATGAGAGCTGAGGATGAATAAACACAAAACATCAAGTGCCATCATGGGCTGAGGACCTGGCCAAATAAGACAAAGGCTTACTGGTCAGCAGCCTCTCAGGACTTCTGGGAACCCAAGTACCAAGAAGAGAGAGGGCAACCCTGCTGGGAAGTGCTAAAGCTGGGTCTTCCCTCTATTAACCACCTGCACATTTTCTCTGACTGACTGTAATGATTCCACTGAATTTTCTCTTATGACTTCTTGAAATGTGGTATTCAGGTGTTTTTGTCGTATGTGTCTGTGTTTGGTTTGGTTTTTTTTTTTACACAATGCTCCTCTGTTCAGCTAAGTGGTGCAGTGGAGAGCGCTGGTCATGGAGAAAGAATCATCTTCCTGAATCCAAATCTGGCCTCAGACACTTACTAGCTGTGTGACCCTGGCCAAGTCACTTTGCCCTGAGGGCCTCAGTTTCCTCCTCCGTCAAATGAGCTGGAGAAGGAGATGGCAAATGCATCCAGTATCTTTGCCAGGAAAGCCCAAATGGGGTCACAAAGAATCAGACACAACTGGAAATGACTGAACAACAGGCTCTTCTGGAAACACCATGATTCTTAAGATTTTCCTCAGCTCTCCATAATCATGAAATACCCAGAAAAAAGGCTTCTCACCACCAAGCTACTCAGAATCAGCCAAGCCACTCAAACTGACAGATAAAATCAAGCCAATCCGTGGAGTGCCTGATATTGCTGACGGGGGAATCAGCCAAACTCATCCCTCCATAGCCCTAAACCTATAGCTAGGAAGGAATGGCAGACATTAGGCCTCTTCCCATCTGGCTCCTTAAACACCACCTTCAAGGTCCCTCCTCCCCAAAGGTGAAAAAATACACACACACACACACACACACACACACACACACACACACACACATGTACATGTGTAAAATAAATTGAGCCACACTTACTTGGAGCTACAACCATGAATCTATCTCCTCCCCACATCTTTATATAATACCACTTCTAGACCCTCATTGAAATAAATGGTTTCCTCAGCAGAAACTTCTCCTTTCTTAGATGATTATTCTATAAATCAAGATCACTAAATCCACAGGTTGGCTCCTCCTACATACTACTGTATCATTCTTTCATTTCCATTTTTATTGTGACTTTAACAACATATATGAACATTCCAGTATACAAAGAACACAGATTGCATGTGAAACTGTAAATCTCTAATATGAATAGATTGTTTTTAAAGTGTGTTAACTGAAACATACAATGTCACACCACACAAAAAATAAAAATCCTCCCTTGTAAAACATAATTACAGCAAAACAACTTCACATGTTGGCTCTGCCTGACACCAGACAACATACACCTCATCCTGCACATCCCTTTTCTGCCAAAAGGTAGGAATAATGCTTCATTACCAGTCTTCTGAAGTTGATTGGTCATTTCACTGATTAGTCTTTAGGTCTTTCAAAGCTCTTTCCCATACCATTTTCTCTCATCATACTTAAGATGTGGTCTGACCAAAGGAAAGTAATTTGAAAACATCTCCCAATTCTTTGAAGCTCTGCTTCTAAGCAAAATGCTGACTTAAAGATTCTCTTCCAACCACATCTCCCATTACCACATCAAAATTGTGAAAAATGCCATGAAACCATGTTTGATGACCCTCTAGAGTTACTATCAGGTGATACACAAAAGAGGGAGACAAATCCTCCCAAAAGGCACTTATTTTTATTACTGTCATGAAGAACATCCAGCACCAAGAGTCCAAGGTGAAGAGATTCCTGGAAAGTGCTAGCTGCATCTAGCCCCTCAACCCTGCAGAGACACTTAGATAAGATCTATAACCACTCAAGAGTGTAGTCTAAGCATTCATAGTGAAAAACCATGTGGATGAAGAACACCTTTTGTCTAAATGCTAAGTTAGGTGGCTAGCCTATACAGCTTGACCATCAGTGTATGTGCACATGTGTGCATTTATATATGTATGGTTATATACAGACACACAGACACACACACACCTTAGAAAGACGCTGCAAGTACGCAAATGGATGAACTGGGCCCAGAATTATACAACCTAGCACACAGGGTATCATCTCTTCCTAATCAAATACATGAAAATAAACAGCACTTCTGTAGTGGTAAAATAGTGGAAACTGGATCAGTGTAAATTGACTGGAGGAATGGCCAAACAGTAGCACTAAAATGTAATGGAATATTATTCCATGGCATGAGAAATCATGAATATGAGGAATTCTAAAGACTTGTAGGCACTGCTGCAGAGAAATAAAAAAATGGAACCGTTGAAACTGACAAAACAATCTTCCCAGTCTAGTCCTGCCTTCTACAGCAGAAGTTCTAAACCTGGGGCCAAAGAGCTTCTAAAATTTTTTTTTCATAATATTTCAATATAATTTATTTCCCTAGTAACCCTATGGATTTTATGTTATTCATTCAGCAACATTATTCTGAGGAGTCCATAAGCCAACAGGTACCCATGTCAACACAAGAGATCCATGACATAAGAAAAAGTGAAGAATTCCTGGGCTAAAGGAACATCTCCAGAACATTTGATATTTATAAAATTTTTATCAAGAATGAATTGCCTTGTGTGGAATGACGCATTCATTCAAGCAGAAAGTCTTCTCAAAGTCATTACAGTTAATACTTGAGGCCAACAAAGTTCTGTATTTGGTAAAAGATCTTCTGTTATCCTTGTCCTTCTGTCTACTGTGGCATTTGTGCCATTGGGTGAGCTGTCCAGTCAAGCACGTGGCCTTTTCACAGTGGTTTCTCTCAGCTATAAACATAATTTTGTAAGTTTTCTCTCCAGGATGAATTCTCAAGTATAGGTTGAACAGCCTCCATGTAAGTCTTCCCACAGTCATCACATTCATAAGGTTTCTTCCAATACAAATTCTCTAATGGCAAGTAAACCCTGTGCTCAGATGGAAGGCTTTCTACCTAGATTTTTCATTAAGTTCTTCTCCAGAAGGAATTCTCTTCTGCGGAATAAGGTGATCTTTGAGGTGGAAAGCCTTCCCAAAGTCATTACATTGATGTAGTTCCTTTCTTGTTTTTGTTTTTGTTTTTTTAGGCAACTGGGGTTAAGTGACTTGCCCAGAGTCACACAGCTAGTAAGTGTCAAGTGTTCGGTCTGAGGCCGCATTTGAACTCAGGTCCTCCTGACTTCAGGGCTGGTACTCTATCCACTGTGCCACCTAGCTTCCCCTGATATAGTTCCTTTCTAATAAGAATTCTCTGATGTGGAATAAATTGTGTGCTCAGATGGCAACTCTCCTACATATATTTTTAAAAGGTTTCTCTGTATATAAATTCTCTGATGTTCAGTAACCTGTCTTCTGAAGCCAGAGACCTTGTCAATTCATTAGATTAATAAAGCATAATTCTGGTATGAATCTTCTCATGTTGACAGTGATCCCTCTGGTGGAAGACCTTCCCACATTCACTCATAAAGTTTCTCTCCCACAGGAATATTCTGATGTCTGATAAGATTTATCTTCACATAGAAGACTTTCCCCTCACACTCTCTGCAGTCATTAGGTCTCTACCCCATGAATTCTTTGATGTTGGATAAGATGTATTTAAAAAAGACACATAACACTTACTAGCTGTGTGACCCTGGGCAAGTCACGTAACCCCAATTGCCTCAGACACACAAAAACAATTTTTTAAAAAGATGAATTTAAAAAGAAAGTCTTCCTCACATTAATTGCATCTAATAGGTTTTCCTCCAATATGGATTCTATGGTGTCAGGTACATTCTGTTTCAACAAAAAGTCTTCTGAAATTTGTAACATTCATTTAACACTTCCCTCCAGTATGTCTCCTCTGATGTTAAAGTTAAACTCTCTGGCTGAAAGACCCCCACCCCCATCCCCCAACATTCATTACATTCCTAAGATTTCTCTTCAGTATGGATTTTTTCATTCATACTGTCCTCTTCAGCTAAAGACCTTTTCATACTGATTACATTCATAAGTTTTCTCTCCAATATGAACATGTTCAGTAGGCTGTCTTCTCCCACTGAAGGCCTTCCCAACTTGATTACATTCATAAAATTTCTCTCCAATATGAATTCTCTGGTGTCTTGTACACTCTTTGCTGAGGCGGAAGGCCTTTCCACATTGTTTACATTCATAGGGTTTCTCTCCAGTATGAATTCGCTGATGTATAGTAAGCTGTGTCCTGTGGCCAAACGCCTTCCCACACTGATTACATACATAAGGTTTTTCTCCAGTATGACTTCTCTGATGTATAGTAAGATGTGTACTGTGGCCAAAGGCTTTCCCACATTCATTACATTTATAAGGTTTCTCTCCCGTATGAATTCTCTGATGTTGAATAAGGTGATGTCTCAGGCGGAAGGCTTTCCCACAGTCTTTACATTCATAAGGTTTCCCTCCAATGTGAATTCTCTGGTGTCGGTTAAGATCTCTGTTCATATAAAAGGTCTTCCCACATTCCTTACATTCATAAGGTTTCTCTCCTGTATGAATTCTCTGATGACGAATAAGATCTGTACTCACAGAAAAAGTCTTCCTACATTCTTTGCATTGATAAGGCTCCTCTCCAGTATGACTTCTCTGATGCTGAATAAGGTGATCTTTTAGGCGGAAAGCCTTCCCACAGTCATTACATTCATAAGGTTTCTCTCCAGTATGAATTCTATGATGCCCAATAAGATGTCCTTTACGACTGAAAGCCCTCCCACATTCAGTACATTCATAAGGTTTCTCTCCAGTATGAATCCTCTGATGTCGAGTAAGATGTCCTCTCCGGCTGAATGCCCTCCCACATTCATTGCACTCATAAGGTTTCTCACCAGTATGAGTCGTGTGGTGTTGAATAAGATGTCCTCTCCCACCAAAGGCCTTCCCACATTCATTACATTCATAAGGTTTCTCACCAGTATGAATTGTCTGATGTCGAGTAAGTTGTCCTCTCCCACTGAAGGCCTTCCCACATTCATTACATTCATAAGGTTTTTCTCCAGTATGAATTCTTTGGTGTCGTGTGCGCTCTTTGCTCATGCGGAAGGCCTTTCCACATTGATTACATTTATAAGGCTTCTCTCCGGTATGAATTCTCTGATGCTGAGTAAGATCTGTTCTCACACAGAAAGCCTTCCCACATTCATTACATTCATAAGGTCTCTCTCCAGTATGAATTCTCTGGTGTAACGTAAGCTTGGTTTTGTAGCCAAAAGCCTTCCCACATTCTTTACATTCATAAGGTTTCTCTCCAGTATGAACTCTCTGATGTACAGTAAACTGTGTCCTGTGACCAAAAGCCTTCCCACATTCTTTACATTCATAAGGTTTCTCTCCAGCATGAATTTTTGGATAGGATGAACTATGAGCTAAAGATTTCCCACATTCATTATGTTCATAAAGTTTCTCTCCAGTGTGAACTCTCTGGTGTCCAATCAACTGTATATTCAAGGGAAAAGTCTTCTCAAATTCATCATATTTAGAGGTTTTCTTTTCAATGTCAATTGCTTGACTTAAATTAATGGATGGGCTTAGTTTGATGGCCTTCCCATATTCATTATGCTCATGAGGTTGCTGTCTATTATACAGTCTATGATAGTCAACACAATCTGATTTAGAATTGAAGGAATCCCCACATTCATTATACTTAGAAAATATCTCCTTTGAGCAGACTCTACTACATTCCGTATCACATTTGTGGAGACTTTTTTCCATAGACACTCTCTGCTGTGAGAAAAGTTTTGGTTCTGGCCTGGAGCTCTGGCCATAACTGTGCCATTCAGGGCCCCTCACTACTTGCTGAGGATTTCTCTCCTCAGTGCTCTGCTGCCTCCCTAATCTGGCACCACGTGCCCAGGCTTCTTCCAGCTGGAGACACAGAGACCATGCCTCCTGAGTCTGTCCTGGCCTGATGACTGTTCCACAGAAATGCCCAGCTCTGGGGGTGACTCCTTGGTTTCAGGCCTCACCTCCCCATCTGAAAGAAATAAAGAAAATGGAAACATCACCTGTACCCACCTGCTGAACACTTAGCAGTCCTCTTTTGTGTCTCTTCCTGAAATAATTATTGAAAAACTTTAAAGAATAGGAAAAAAATGGGGTCTTTCTTATGTTTGTCAGATTATGCAGAGTTTAGGAAAAACTTTCCCACTGGTCCACACCACAGCTTTGGGAGGAACGGACGACAGCTAGTACATTAAAAGAGAAACCTGAGGCTCAGAACGATTCAGTGATTTGCTCAAGGTCACACAACTCAGTAGCAGAGGCACAGCACAATCCTGGGAAGTCTCCTAACCTCCATCCTCCTGGTCTTCTTGCCACACCTCACTGCTGCCCTACCATGGAGTCAGCTCACAGGATCTGGAAATATGCAAGCAGAGCTAGATGACCATCACTTGTGGAGAACAGGGAAAGAATGTCTGCATTGAGGGGGAGGGGCTCACTGGCCTGCCCCTCAGTGTCCTTGCAAAGCTCAGATTCTAATCTTCTTTCTGCTTAGAATGATGACAGGAATTTATGGCTGGTTCAGCCCGTTTCTTCCCCATGTGGACGGGGACTCAGGATATGATACATGAAGGCACCTCAGGCTGTCAGTCTGTTTTAAGAAACACAGATTAGAGCCTAATTGAGCTTATTGATGGATACAGAGCAGGGATGACAACTAGGGTGTCAAAGAAGGTTAGTGGCACTAGCTGACATCTCAACAGAACAAGGAAACGCCAGTTCGTCTTCAGTCCCAGGACTCATGGCTTATTAACTGCACTGCTCAGAGTTCTGACTCTTTTCAAAGTTGTTCTTCTCTACAGTGCTGTTGTCAATGTATAAATTGTCCTAGTTCTGCTCAATTCCCTCTCCAACTGTTCAGAGAGGGAACTCTCTTTCTCCTGAAACTGTCCGTTGTGTCATTTCTTAGACTATTCCACTCCATTTATTCAACATTTGGCCTTTTCCCAATAGCTTCCCATTTTCAGCTACCACTAAAGAGCTGCTACAAATATGTTCACACACATGAGTCCTTTTCCTCTTTCTTTGACCTCTTTTAGTATAGGTCTAGTAGTTAAGTCAGTCAAATAAACATTTATTAAGCACTTACTGTGTGCTAGGCACTCTGCTATGCACAGGGGACACAAAAAAAGGGGGAATGATAGTCCCTGCCCTCAAGGAGCTCACAATCTAATCTTAGAATCACTGGTTCAGTGTTTAGTCATTTAGGGGGCATTGTTCCCAATTCCTTTCCAGAAGGGTTAGACCAATTCACAACTCCACCAACCACGCCGGGGTGCATGTTTCCCCATGGCTCCTCCAACACTCACCATTTTACTCTTCTGTCATCTTTGCCAATCTGACTGATGTGAAGCAGAACCTCAAGGTTGCTTAAATTTCCATTTTTCTGATTATTAGTGATTAAGTATACCTCATCATAGCCTTTGACCATTTATCAATTAGAGAACGGCTCTTGGTTTTATAAATTCCAATCAAATTCTGATCTATGTTTGATAACACACAAATATATAATTTATGATGACCTTTTTTTCTGTTGTGAGTTTCCCTTCTAATTTTAATCACATTAGATTTGTTTGTATGAAAATTTTTACATTTTATATAATCAAACTTGTCCATGTTATCTTCTCTGACCACGTTTTACCACTTGTCAGGCCACAAACCAACTCCTTCCCTCTCCACAGACCTGAGAGGTTACTCCTTCCTGACTCCTCTACTTTATTGGCGATGACAGCTTTTATATCTTGGTCATGTATCTACTTGCAAAGGACATTTCTCTGATTATTATTGCAAAATGAACACAGGTAATTTGGGAAAGTTAATTTTGTATGTTGGCCGCAACATTGATCACCTAAGTTGTTGTCTCCATTAAATGTTTTGGTTAAGATTAGGGCATTTTTAAGATATTTTTTATCAAAATATTTTACCTATGAAAATTTTACCTTCAAGTATCCTGGCCTCTTCATTTCCAATGTTAAGCAAGCTAACAGGTCTTTCTCTTTTAAATTGGCACTCATCTTTTTTTCTGTTAAAAAAATATATGTTTTGTTATATGGAATAGCTCTCTGAGTGGAGGTAGGGGAAAAGAAAGGGATGAGGGGGAAACTTGGGTGATGTAACAACAAAAATTATCAACAAAAAACTTTTACAATTAATAAATAGGCACTCGGAGATATCAATTTAAGGATTGTTTTAGCTACGTGCATAAATTTCTACATGTGCCATTACTGTCATTCTCTTTTAAATATTCTGTTGTTTTCAATTCTTTATTTAACCCTAAACATTTAATAAACCATTTTCAGTTCCTATCTAGTTTTTGAACTTTTATTCACATAATTTCATGCTGATTTCATTATAGTCTGAAAATAATTTGTCTCATTTCTCCCTTACCAAATTTTGTTAAAGGACCTCTCTTTGAAATAGCGTTTGGTTCTTAGAAGCATTCCATTATCTGCCTTGTTTTTTTACATACACAAACCAAGTCTAATCGAATAGTCAGATCTGGGAGTTCTTTGTTGTTAATACAAATCGTTATAAAATGATAGCAGAGTGCAAAAGTCCAAATGTGTGTGTAAATATATATGTACATGTATCATCGATGTTTCTTTGAATTTATCTGTCAAACTTTTGAATACATATAACTTGAGAACTGTTAATTTATTTGCTATTCATTTCCCTTTGGCTATTTTGGAACAGTCTTAGTCAACATTTTCTAGTTTGAATTCCACATTTCAATACCAATATTACTACTCCTATAATATTACAACTTAAAGCAGTATGATGTACTTTGGACCAGTGGTATCAAACTCAAGTAGAAATAGGGACCACTAAACCATAGGTCAAGATCCTTGAAGGCTGCTTATTGATTTAATTTTTAAAGGTACTATGACTTATGTTTTACTGAATTTTTATTTTGTTAAATATTTCCCAGTTCAGGCTGCACTTAGCAGTCTTATGGGTGGCATGTGACCCGCAGGCCACGTGTTTAACACCTCTGCTTTAGAGCAACCTCTTAATTTAAATCTACATTCACATATGTGTGTGTATACTTATATACACACACACACAACACACACACGTACATACACATGTATATGTATATGTGCACATATGTATTTACATATCCTTTGATAGCAGATGTTTCTCCCAGCAGGTAACATGATAGATGGGCTTTGTTTCGTGATTGTCTGTAACTTGTGCTCTCAATGGGAGAACTCAGACCATTCACATTTCCTGTTTTAAGACCTATACGGGATTTGTCAACTAACATTTTATTTTCTAGCTGTTGTTCTTAGTGTTTTCCACAGTGGAAGCTAGTCTACTTTTCTAATTCTATTTCAACTGTTAAAACTGGGAAGCGAAACGATGGTGGTTCTTGGACTGTGTTAGACATGTTTTCAAAAACAAGATCTAGATGCCTAATCGTTTCTCTTATACATTTTAATACAGATTCTATTCTAATCCTGCCAAAACCATCTATTTTATTCTTATGTGTCTGGATGTATCTTGTTATTGAAAGGAGTATGTCCATTCATTAAAGTGACTTACGCCTTTTGATGACCATCAAAATCATTTCCAAATACGCCCACACACAACAAACCCTCTCATAAAAAGGAAAAAGTTGAGCACAATCCAAGAGACTAAACGCACAACCACTTCAGAAAGTGTGTGCCCCAGGTGACACCCACGGCCAGCAATACGCACCTGCCGAGAGGCCGGCACCGCCACTCCTCTTTCCTCCAGCACAAGACTGGCCCGTATAATTTGTCAGAGCTCCTCAGCCCTCAATCTGGGTTTAGCTTTCATTTACCGCTTACCCCTGTTTGCCGGGTAGGTTTTCTCAGTATCTCTCTCTGAAGTCCTCATATTTTTGTCATAGAACTCCTTGGCAAATACACCCAAGAGGGGGATCATGGGATCAAAGGGAATGTAAGAACCTAAGAGAGATTTCTTGCATAATTCCAGAGGTTTTTCAGAATGGCTGGACCATTCCACAGTACCTCCAACAGTGAGCATAACCACCAATTACTGTCTCAGCTAATCTGACAGGAAGATATGCCGTCACGGGGCTCTGACAAAGGAGGGCTGAGTCTGAATCCTGTGACCCTGGACAAGTCCCTAGCCCATCTGGGCCTCTAAAGTGAGGAGGTGGGGCTCGATGGCCCAACACCACACCTAGGTTCCTCACTCCTCAGAGATGTCAGGAAGCTGGACTTGTTGAGGTGACAGTGAAGGAACAGCCTGGGCTGTTCTCCCCGGTCTGGGGAGATCCCTGTCCAGTATGCTAAAGGGGCTTCCCCGACTGACTGGTGGAGATGCTGTCCCCATGGACTCACCTGCCTGGTGCTCAGTCACTCACTCACCTGGACAGCTGCTCTGTGGCCCTTTCTCTTCTGGCCTCCAAGGAGCCTCCCCTCGCTCCAGCTGGTGAATCACTTCAGGCTTGGACACAGCCAGCCCTGCCCAAAGGAAATGGGAGTCCTGGGGTAAAGCTGGAGGGTTCAGGTAAGGTCCCAACCAGGCCCAGCCCCCCACCCCACACACACGTAACTACTCCCCAGCAAAGAAGAAAAAGAACCCAAAGAAGAAAACCAGGGAGCTCCCCCTGCCCAGTCCAGAGCTTCTGAAGAGAATGAATGAACATTTATGGGAGATATGTTTGGGCAGGAGTCTCGGGAGCTGGAAGGCAGCGAGACCTTGGGCCCATCAAGGTGCCCCTATTCCAATGCTACATGGCCCTCCAAGAAATGCCAAGTCAATGTGATCCCTGACCTTTGATCTCTCTGGACTGCAGCAGGGGTCCAAACAGAAGGACTTCCAGGAGGTCACCCCTGGGGCCTAGGCCAGTGTCCATGGTGGGACACAAGGGAGAGAGGCCAAGCCAGGGATTAAGGCAGACCCTCATGAAGCTGAGGCAGCATGGCAGCAGGGAACAGGCCTCATCCTGGGAAAAGCAACCCAGGAACAGGCACTGAGCTGAGCACTAGACAGAGAAGACCAAAATCACGGTCCCTGCCTTCAAGCAGCTCACATTCCGACAGGAGAGACAATGCATGAAGAAGGGGGCACATGCAAGATGCAGCCAGAGTTCACGTGAAGAATGTGAAGAGAGGGAAGGGGGGAGGGAGGAGAGGAAGACAAGGGGGAAAGGAGGCAGAAGAAAGGGGAGGGAGAAGAGGGGAAGGAGGTAGGCAGAGAGAGCAAGGAGGAAGAATGGGAAGGAAGGGGAAAAGGGAGGGAGGAGAGGAAGAGAAGGGGGAGAAGGTAGAAGAAGAAAGAGGAGGGAGGAGGGAAGAGAGGGAAGGAGGTAGGAAGAGAGGGCAAGGATGGAGAATGTGAAGAGAGGGGAGGGGGAGGATGAGGGGGAAGAGGAGAGGGAAGGAGGATGAGAAGGAAGGGGAGGGTGAAGGGGGAGGAGAGGGGAAGGAGGAGAGGGAGGGAGGACAAGGACGAGGGAGGAGGGAGAAGGGGAGGTGAAGGGGGAGGTGAAAGGGGAGGCGAGGGTTCAGGTAATCCCTGAGGAAAGGACTAACAGTGTGGAGGCTAGGAAAGGCCTCTTGCAGAAGGTTGGACCTGAGGAAGGAAGGAAAGAGACCAAGTCACTGAGCTTCAAAAAGAACACTCTGTGAATGGAGGGGAGGAGGGAAAGACGGAGGAAGAGAGGGCAAGGAGGGAGAATGGGAAGAGAGGGGAGGGAGGAAAGGGGAAGGAGGGAGAAAGAGAAGGAAGGGGGGAGGGAGGAGAGGAAGAGAAGGGGGAGAAGGGGGAAGAAGAAAGGGGAGGGAGGAGGGGAGAGAGGGGAGGGAGGAGAGGGAAGGAGGTAGGAAGAGAGGGCAAGGAGGAAGAATGGGAAGATAGGGGAAAGGGGAAGGAGGAAAGGAAGAGAAGGGGGAGAAGGGGGAAGAAGAAAGGGGAGGGAGGAGGGAAGAGAGGAGAGGGAGGAGAGGGAAGGAGGGAGGAAGAGAAGGCAAGGATGGAGAATGTGCAGAGAGGGGAGGGGGGAGGATGAGGGGGAGGAGGAGAGGGGAAGGAGGATGAGAAGGAAGGGGAGAGTGAAGGGGGAGGAGAGGGGAAGGAGGAAAGGGAGGGAGGACAAGGAGGAGGGAGGAGGGAGGAAGGAGAAGGGGAGGTGAAGGGGGAGGTGAAAGGGGAGGCGAGGGGAGGGAGGAGGGAGAAGGGGTGACACCTAGGTTGTGACCCTCAGAGAAGAGGAAGAGTCTGACGTCCTCGACAATAACAGGGAAATTCAGAAGCAGGGAATGGAAGGTTTTGGAGAAACGACAAGATCTGAGCTGTCTACAGACTATCCAATTCAAGATGCCCAACAGGGAGCTGGTGGGGCTGCTAGGAATGATCCAGAACCCAGGGAGAAGGGAGGGAGCACAGAGAAGGGCCTGAGACACAGCCTTGGGAACAATCCCAGGTACAGGGTTAACGGAGAGGAAGGGGATGGACAGGAGATCAAAGAGGATGAGGGCTGACAAGAGGCCTCTCAGGGGTCACTGGTGACTTTGGAGAGGGCAGGATGAGGCTGGGACTGCAGTGGGCTGCTCATAAGGGAGTGAGGGGAGAAAAAGGGGATGCAGATGGCCTCCTCCAGCAGTTCTACAAGCCAGGGAGCTGAGACACTGGATGACAGCTCCCAGGGAAGACAGACCAAGTGAGGGTTTCCTAAAGATGGGGCAGACCCAGGGGTCACCGAGGCAGTAAAGAAAAGAGGAACATAATGCCTATGCCTACTTTCAGGCTTTGTCTTAAAGGAAGGGTCTTAGCATTTCTCCTATAATTAGGGTGTGCCAAAAGGAGAGGCTGGCCATGAACATGAAGCATCCTCTCCTCTCAATGGCCACAGGAAGGCTAAGCACCCAGGAGCACAAGGGGTGATGCAGAAATAGGTAAGAAGAGTTATAAGCCAATGCCCTCTGTCCCCGGCGGGGGGGGGGGGAAGAGGGGAAAGAGTGCCATTCCATCTCTTTCCCTACTTCCTTTTTCTTTATAAAGAGAAGGGCAAAGAGCATAGAAAGGAATGTGATGTGAGAAAAAACACAATTCACAATCACAAACATGGATGTGAAGGGAAGGGACTCACTCAGAAAATGGAGAAAGACAAAAAACAAGCTAAAAACAAAGAATTCATGCCGTGTTGAGGGGAGGGGGTAAAGAGCAGCACATCAAGTCTCAGGTGACTGATCAGGAAGACAACAAATGCTGCAATAGAGACCAGGCCCATACCCCTCTTCTGCAACTACTGGTCTCTGAGCTGCCTAAACAATCTGAGTTCTGGAGTCACAGAACTCACAGGCATCAGAGGCAGAATTCATATCCAGGTCTTCCCAGCTCTAAGGCCAGTCCATTATCATGAATCTGTGAAGTCCCAGTATACTTATGGGAAAGCTAATCAAACTATGGGGAGCAGACAGTAAAACAAAAATTCTTGGGGACTTCAATGTACTTCTTTGAGCTTCAGACAAATCCATCAAAAAGATAAATAAGAAAGAAGTTAAACACTTAAAAGGATTTTTAGAAAGTTAGACATGAGGGTGAGAAGTGGCACAGTGGATGGAGCACTAAGCCTGTAGTGAGGGAGGCCTGAGTTCAAATCCTGTGTGACCCTGGGATAAGTCATCTCATCTCCCTCTGTGCCTCAGTCTCCTCATCTGTAAAAAAGGGATAGAAAAAGCACCTACACTACCCAGGGTTGTTGTGAGAATTCAATGGCAGCATACATATCCGGCACTGTGCAAATCTCAAAGCACAATAGAAAAATGGCCACTATTACTGTTCTGATTGGATGGACCTCCAGCCAACGAAACTGAAAGGAGTCCACATGTTTCTCAGCAGTGGGTGAATTACAAAAACTGAGCATATGAAGAAAAACAAATGCCAAACATGCCCTTTTTCAACCACAACACAATAAAAACTAGACTCGGTTTAGGGGGCATGAGAAAAAAGGGTTCGAGTGTAAATGGAGACCAAAGAAGAGAACTCTAAAAAAATGTGTGGGTGACACCTCTGGGCCACCAGGGAATGGAAGGGATGAGAGCTGCAGCCAGTATGAGTGTCTGTTTTGTTTGACTAAAGTTTGTTTGCTACAAATGAGGGCTTCCGGAAGGGAGAGGAAGAGGAGGAGGAGACAGTGAGAATGAAGCCCTTTTAAAACCATAAAGAAAAAAACAGCAATACAACATTTATCTCAATGGACATAAAAGAAAAGGAGGGCATTTGAGGCAAGGGGCGGGGGAGGGGGAATGACAACATCAGTATAGCTTTGGAATCTGCTTTAAATCAGTAATAAGAGAAATGCATATCCAAACAACTCCGAGGTTCCATCTCCCACTCAGCAGCCTGACAAAGACAACGCAAGAGAAAAATAGTGGCTACTGGAGGGGCTACGGGAAGACGGGCACACCAGGGCATGGCAGGAGCTGGGTTTGCTCCTAACATCAGGAAGCTGTCCAGATCCCAGCATAAGCAACACCGCCATCAGGCATCTACTTCAAAAAGGGCAGAGCAAGAAGAAAAGGACCTCCGGGGAAGAAGTGCTGACTAAACAAAGATGACAGACGACCAGAAGAGATGAAAAGAAACTGGACGATTTGATGACATCAGGTTCAAAAGCTTTTGCTCATCCAAAACCAGAGCAGCTAGACAGGAGATGATTAACTAGGAAAAATTCATTGCAGTCAATTTCTGTTAAAGGTCTGACAACCAAGCTATATAGGAAACTCATGTGAAAGTTCATAGGAGTTACTAAGTATAAGGCCCAATCCTCAATAGACAAAGGACAGTTTTCCAAGGAAGAAATCTAAGCATCAACAAAGATACTGAAAAATGCTCTAGTTCACTCAGAATTAGAGAAAGGTGATTTTAAGGTTCCATACTTACCTGACTATAAATTACACAAAAGGAAAATGACAATTGTTGGAGGGGCTATAGGAAAATGGGCCCAATAGTGCATTCGCACTGGAGCTAGAATTGGTCCAAACATTCTGTAAAGCCATTGGGAATTATGTCCCAAATGTCCATTAAACTATGGACAACCTTTGACACAGCAATTCTGATATCGACCATAGACCACCAAGAAACCCAAGAAAAAGGAACAGGACCTATAATGAGAAAAAACTGATAGCAGCTCACTGTGTGGTGACAAAGTCCTGGAAATTAGAGGAATGGTATATGAGTGTCATGGAATAGTACTGAGCTGTTGGCAAGGATGAAAGCAGAGTGGGAGAACCATCCCCACACTAATGAACAAACCACACCGGCAACTGTTTTCTAAAATGGTTGAGCCAACAACTGACCATGATGTCAGGGGACTGTGGCAATTAAAAGGTTCATGAGACAGTTTCTTGATAATTTAATCATTTTATTACGAAGGCTGGCACGTTTATTAATAAAAGGATGGTCATTTGGCTGTCTCTCTCTTAGATCAAAAACCATCATGGCAGTGGGTGCACGGCTCACACATCCTTTTGGAAGAAGAGTGTTCAAAATTTATAAGAATGAATCTTACAACGAGGGACTGGACCTGAACTTCAATGATGTTATCCACTTCTAAGTTCCTCCCAGCCTTGGGCAACCTATTAAAAGAATTTATGCCCTACCCAAGCCTGAGCAGAACACAATGCCTTACTAGAGAGGGGTTCTGAATAAGAAAGTTAGTCCACTCTCATTCTCAGCAATGTCCTTCAAGAGACTGAACTGTTTAAAATCAGGACTTCAGAAAAAGGGGAAAACTCTGGATCTCCCCAAATCATTGGTTCCTAATAATCATTTCTCTCAGGGCCAAGGAGGAGGAAGGCTGCCTATTTCCTGACAGAGGACTGAGCGATGGACACTGTCTTACACAGCCGACACGTGAAACAGACCTTTACTTGTAATGAGACTTTTTCCCCTCTTTTCCAAGAGCGAGGTTGGGGTGCCCAAGGAGGGTAAGGGCCGAGTTCCAAAAAGCGGGTAAGAGGGCCCTTGAAACAATTAAAGGCAAGAACAGGAGCTTGGACCAGCAGGGCTGCTCTGGAAGCTTCATGCTGAACTCAACCCTATAACCAGGAGGAAAAGGCTCCAGGTTCCACTGTCTGTGGGAAAGGTCACTTGAATTCCGTTGGCCCCACTGTCACCTCAATGACCACCCCATGTCCATCATCCACTTTACAGCCAAACCGCCCACACCTCGCTGCTCTCCCACATCACCAGAGGTCTCTCACTGGGCAAACTGTATGGTCTATGCTCACACCTCGTTCTCCCTGAACCCACGGCAGCCACTGGTACTGTGACTGAGTTCTCTGGAAACTGCTCCTCTCTCCCCAATCTGAAGTAACACTCATAAGGTACAGGTTAGACCGTGATGCTCCTCCAGGATGAAAGGCAAACCCTGATGACCTCTCCCAGGCTGATGCCCCACTGGTCTCCATCTGTAGGTGACCCTCCATTCCCAGGCTCCATGCCTCTCTCCCCTCTATACTTGGCAGGTGCTGGTGTCTCCTCCCAGCCCCACCCCAGAAATGGTCAGCATTGACTTAGCAGAGGTCAATGTCCCCCCCCCAGCGCCTCGCACAGCGCCTGCCACATTGTCTAAGACCAAGGGACAGACTCCTTTGGTCCAAAGTGTGTCACACAGTCACCTCTGGGCCCTCAGAGGTCGAAGGGCTTTTACTAAAGGAGACAAAGACCCTTCTAGGGCTGGGGAGGGGAGAGGAGACAGTGCCCAAGTCCCAAGGGAAGCCGTCCTCACCCAGGCAGAGCAGGTTCTGATAGTTCTCCAGCATCACGTCCCGGTACAGCTCCTTCTGGGAAGGGTCCAGGTACCCCCACTGATCCTGTGTGAAGACCACAGCTACATCCTGGAAGGTCACTGGCTCCTGAAACACCAAAGGGCTTTATTTGTGTTTGTCCAGGGTCTGGCCCTCAGATGGCCCTGGGGGTCCACGGGAGGGGCCAGAGAGCATGCAGGGGGGCTTGTTCTCGGGGGTCTGGCTTCACCAGGGGCCAAGGCAAGTCAACATCAGACTTCCTGTACCCCAGGTGCTAACAGTCATTTAATAAGCATTTACCAGGTGCCCACTATGTGCCTGGATCCAAAGAGAAGCAGAGATCTGGTGGGGGAAGCAGCCTCCCTTCCATCCCGTGTCCCCCAGCAAACCGCCACCCCCCCAACCTCTCCTAACCCTGCTGCCTGCAAACTCACCCATGGCTCTCGCCCCCATCCTTTAGCCCACCAGCCCCAGCCCCATCATCTTTCCTCGGCCACTCCTTAATGATAACCAGAAAGAGAACTCGCATTTATACAGTGCTTCGTAACTATCCTAGGAGGAGGGAGGATCCCGAAATTACAGCTAAGGAAACCAAGGCAGGGGTGAAAGGGACATGCCCAGATTCATCTGGCTAGTGTCTGAGGCTGGATCCCTGTCACAGCTATGAGTGGGCGCTGTGTTGTTAAGCAAATGAGATGGATATTACCAAAGGTCAGTAACAACTCTGATTACTTCACACTGAAGAGGTTCTGCACAGACAACATTAATGCATCTGAGACAAGGAGGGAAGAAGCCGAATGGGAAAAAAAACCTTCGTATCAAAGTCCCCAGACGAGGGCTTACAACCAACAAACATGCACAAAGCTAACAGCCAGTAAGTAGGCAAGACAGAAATCATTCTCAAAAGAACAACTCCAAAGTCTTCACGCGAAAGACTGCTCCAAACCACCAATGGTAAGAGAAATGCAAACTGGCAGGAAGATAAGTACTGGCAACAGTCCAGGTGGAGGGGCTGTGGATGGACAGGCGCACTAACACGTCGTTGGTGGAGATGCAAAACGGCACCGCCACTCCAGAAAACAATCTGGAATTATGCAAAGAAAATTACCACAACATCCATAGCCTCTGAACCAGGGACTCCAAGTCTGGGCTCATACCACAACGAAGCCCTCAATGACAACTCTGCCATACACTCCACAACATTGATGGCAGCATATTTTGTGAGAGCCAAAAACTGTAAACAGAGGAGATGCCCGTGCACGAGGAATGGCTCAACACACCATGGCACATGAACATGATGGAAACTTAAAAGCAACGATACGCGTGATGGAGACAGGGAATCCAGGGAAGAGTCGTGTGAAACTCGCAGTTACACAAACCACACACACCAAAACCAAAAGGGAACGCTGCCAAATCCCAAAGCACTCTGCTGGCTCCAGAGGAGAAATAAGAGAGGGCCCCCCACTGCAGCACCCCCACTGCAGGTGCGGAAGCATGGCAGGACACGTGCAGCACATATTTTTTCAATTTTTCTTCCAAGTATTGATCAGTTGTTGGTTGGGTTTTTTTTAAATAGCACTTGTTATAGGGACCAGCTCTCTGGAAGGGGGAGAGCACTGGAAGAAATTCTGGCAATATAAAAAAATCAACAAAAGATGATTTACAAAGGAAACCAGAGACAAAGAGCATCTGTCTATGGATCACTGGGACCAGAGGCTGCTTGAGGCGGGAGTATGCACACCATTCCTCTGTATCTACATGTCTTATCATCACCAAAGGACCACAAATTTGGTCCAGAATTGAAGAGGAGGAACAGGCATAGATGGCACTACCTTCCCCTTGGAATCATGTCCCCAAGCCCCTCAATTAAACATGGGCCCCCCCTCTGAATTCCATTGCTGTTCTGAACATGGAATGGAGCCCAGGCAGGTGGGGAAAGGCCCACGGAGGAAGGGGTGGGCCAGAAGACCCAGCCAGAGATGATTCCATGAAGTATGCTTTATTCCCATCAGGGGGCTGCACCCTCTTTTCAGTGGTGACTTCAGGGGTGGGTGTGACTCAGGAGGTGGCCACAGAGTGAAGAGCAGAGAATGGAGAACAGCTGGAAAGGACCGTGAAAGGCTTCAGCCCCGGGAGGACATCATCTCTGTCTCCACGAATCCTCCAGGCAGTCCCATGGTGGAGCAGTGGGTGAAAATGACCAATGGAGGCCAAGGAAGGAAGAGATACTAGACAAGCAAAGGGCTCTCTGCTGACTCCAAGCCCAGCTCGATTCTAGAGGCTCTTTATCCAAGGACTTCTCTGTCAGGTTCTGGTTTGAAGGCCAGGAGCCAGGAACTTTTCACTCACCTGGAGAGCCCTGGCCATCAGGAGCACAGATGCCATCCTCCCTTCCACAAAGGCTGCTCCTTCTGGGGAGAGAGGGAAACAAACCATGAGAGGGGCTGATCTTGGCCAACCTTGGCTAGAATCCCCCCAAGGACCCTCCTCCCCACTTGGCCGGCGCTTGCTAGACACACCAGGCACAGGGCCAGACACTTGTAGAAAGGACACTCAGGGAGCACCTTCTCCACACACTATATCCTTACAGTTACCCAGAGCAATGAGAAGTGACCACCACCACTCTAAGGCAGAGAGCCCTAGCCTACATGATGAGGCCTGCCCTCAAGAGGCTTCCACAATACACTGTGGGATGGACAGTATTAATCCCCCCCCCCGAGCCTCAGTTTCCTCATTCAGAAAATGGGGGTAAGTAGCACCTACCTCACAAGACAATTCTGAGGAACAAATGGAATACGTGCAGGGGCCAGCACCATAAACCGCCCGCTGTCCAGTGCCCAGGAGAGCTGGCAGAGGCCGACCCGCCAAGATAGATGGAAGAAAGAATCGACTCCAGCCCTAGGGGGCAGGGAAGGTCCAGCCTACACCCCAGTGGAGTGGGGCCCACAGCACATCGGGGTCTTTCCAGAGATGGGGGAAGGGAGAAGACACGGAGTCAGGGACGGAGCGGGAGGGGAGGCAGAGGAAAGCCTGAGAAAACTGAGGAGGGGGCTGTGGTTGGGGGGGAACCATCAAGGAGAGAGAGGCTAGTGGAAGGGGACTGGGGGAAAGTCACTGGTGGGAGAGGAGAGAATAGGGGAGAGGTAAAGGAGGAGGGGGAATAATGGAGGAGAGGAAAAGGGGAGGAAGGTCACTCGTGGGGGAGAAGAAGGGGAGGTGTAAAAGGGGGGGAGAACAGGCTAGCGGGAGGAGGAGAACAAAGGGGGAGGGAAAAGAAAAGGGCAGTGGGGGGAAGAGTGGGGGAGGGGGAAAGCAGGGGGAAGAAGAGAAGGTCCGTGGAGGGAGGGGCGAGGAGGACAGTGGGGAGGGGTATGTGGGGTGGGGTACGCGGGGCGGAGAGCAGGGGGAAGCCACCTCTCCGCGGGCACCGACCACCCCGCCTCGGACCCCGGAGAACAGCTCGAAGCCACAGGGGTTCCACGGTGGCCCAGTGAGCGGAAGAGCAGGAAGCGGAAGTCACGTGGGCTCGCCCTCGCCTACGCTCCGCCGTTGCCCCGACAACCGACCTGGGAGTGCCGCTATTTTCCTCCGGGTGCCCAAGGCCTTCTGGGAAATGTAGTCCGTCGGAGCCTACCTCCCTCCCCCTTTTAGGCTCCTGGGAGCAAAGCCTGCGGGCACCCTCAACCCGCCCCCTAGCACGTTCCCCAGAAGTCGTCCAGCCTGTTTGTTTTTCCATATGGCAAGATAATGTTCATAACTCTAAGAACTTTATTCCTGTAAGAGCAATTAGAAGGAGTATATGCAGACAGAGGGTGTGAATGTAAGGTGACTTTGATGGGATGATGCGCCAAAAAGAACAAAATAAAGAGGTGAGAAAGAAAACTGCATTGGAAGAAGAAGGGGGGAGAGATTGGATGGGTAAATTATCCCACATAAAAGAGGCATAAAGAGCTATTGTAATGGAGGGGAAGATGGGGGGAGGGCAAAGCTTAAACCTGACTCTCAGCAGAATTGGCTCAAAGAGTGATAACATACACTCAGTCAGATGCAGACATCTGTCTTACCCCATAGGAAATAAAAAGGGACGGGGATAATAGAAGGGGAGGGGGACTGATAAAAAGGAGGGCAGATTGGGCAAGGCAGTGATCTGAAGCAAAATGCTGGTGAGGAGGGAAAGGGGGGTAAGGGATGGGGGCGAGAAACAAGAGAAAAATAGCATGAAGGGAAATACACAGTTAGTTATCATAACTACAAATGTAAGTGGGACAAACTCACCCATGAAAGGGAAGCAGAGAGCAGAATGGATTAAAAGCCAGAATCCTACAATTCGTTGTTTACAAGAAACACATGTGAAGCAGAGGTACACACAGGGTCTATTATGCCTCAGCTGAAGCAAAGAAAGCAGGGGTATCAATCATGATCTCAGACAAAGCAAAAGCAAAAAAAGTAGATCTAATTAAATAGAGATTAGGAAGGAAACTACATCTTGCTGAAAGGTACCATAGACAATGAAGTCCTATCAATACTAAACACATATGCACCAAATGGTCTAGCATCTGAATTTCTGAAGAAGTTAAATTTAAGTTACAGGAAAAAATAGATAATAAAACTGTACTAATGGGGGACCTCAACTTTCGCCTCTCAGAACTAGATAAATCTAACCAAAAAATAAACGAGAAAGAAGTTAAAAAGATGAATGAAATTCTGGAAAAGTTAGATATGATAGATCTCTGGAGAAAATTGAATGGGAATAGAAAGAAATATACCTTTTTCTTAGCAGTACATGACACCTACACAAAAATTGACCATATATTAGGACATAAAAACCTCACAATCAAATGTAGAAAAGCAGAAATAGTAAATGCATCCTTTTTGGATCATAATGCAATAAAAATTATATTCAGTAATAGGCAATGGAAAGAGAGATTAAAAACGAATTGAAAATTAAATAACCTGATCTGATCCTAAATAATAAGTGGGTCAAAGGACAAATCATAGAAACAATCAATAATTTCATTAAAGATAATAAAAACAATGAGACAATATGCTAAAATTTATGGGATGCAGCCAAAGTGGTACTTACAGGAAAATTTATATCTCTAATTGCTTACATCAATAAAATAGAGAAAAAGCAGATCAATGAATTGAGCATGCAACTAAAAAAAAAAGCTAGAAAAAGAACAAATTAAAAATCCCCAATTAAACACTAAATTAGAAATCCTGAAAATCAAAGGAGAGATTAATAAAATTGAAAGTGAGAAAACCTTTGAACTAATACATAAAACTAGATGCTCGTTTTATGGGGGGGGGGGGAAATAAAATGGATAAACCATTGTTTAATTTGATTTTTTTTAAAAAGGGAAGAAGAAAACCAAATTGCTAGTATCAAAAATAAAAGGGGTAAAAAATGAAGAGGAAAGTAAGACAATTGTTAGGAGCTATTTTGCCCAATTGTACGCCAATAAATTTGACAATCTAAATGAAATGGATGAAAATCTGCAAAAATATCATTACCCAGATTCACAGAAGAAGAAATGAAATAAATAACCCAGTCTTAGAAAAAGAAATTGAACAAGCCATCAATGAACTTCCTAAGAAAAAATCCCCAGGATTAGATGGATTCACAAGCAAATTCTACCAAACATTTAAAGAACAATTAATCTCAATACTATACAAACTATTTGAAAAAATAAATTAACAAATAAAGAGTCCTACCAAATTCCTTTTACAACACAAGATACCTAAACCAGGAAGAGCCAAAACAGAGAAAGAAAAGTACAAATCGATTTTCCTAATGAATATTGATTCAAAATTTTTAAATAAAATATTAGCAAAGAGATTACAGCAATATATCACAAAGATCATACACTATGACCAAGTGGGATTTATACCAGTAATGCAGTGCAGGTTCAATATTAGGAAAACTATCAGTGTAATCGATCAGATCAATAACAAAACCAACAGAAATCATATGATTGCTTCAACAGCTGCAGAAAAAGCCTCTGACAAAATACAACACCCATTCCTATCAAAAACACTAGAGAGCATAGAAATAAATGGAACTTACCTTAAGATGATAAATAATATTTATCTAAAACCATAAGCAAGCATTGTCTGTAATGGGAACAAGCTAGAAGCCTTCCCAATAAGATCAGGGGTGAATAAGGATGCCCATGTAACTATAAATGTGGGGCTCATTTTATTACCTTTGAGTCTCAGGATATATCTTTATAAATCTTTATCAGAAATTCAGATTAGTTCTAACTTATCATTATTTATGAATTAAAAGAAAATTTGTATTTTCCCTTGGACAGACTTCTAAAATGCCAGGATTAAAAGAAAATAATTAAAGATATCAACATTAAAAGAAAGAGAGAAATGCAAGGATTACATTCTTAGTTGCATATTTTCCTCATTCAAAGAGAAGAAAGTTTTAGTAAAATGAGAAACATGGAGGAAAGGAAAATGCAATGATAGGTCTTGTATGAAATTTCCCATTATAGTGATTTCTATTTATCATTCCAATGATGGAAAAAAAAACACCATAGAATATTGGAGTTGAAATAGACCTAAGTGGCTAATCAGTACACTATTTCTCTTTTTGCTAACTTTGTTTCCAAAGTTTATTCTTGAAATCTATACATGGAGAGTACAACAGATCCCAAATCCCACTATGACAAATGTCAGGTTCAGAAATCCCTTAAATATGTATGAAACCAATATGAATAATATGACATTTTGGCAAGAGGATAAACCAGAAAACCTTTAGGTTTTCTTGAAGAATCTGTTTCTGCAATTTCCTTTTTCTCCATCCCGGATCTTTTCCAGTGGCTTGATTCAGAGGCTCTAGCCATTGTCACCACAACATTACCATCCCTTTTAAGTCATCAGCCTACTTAATCTCACAGCAAGGTCTCCTTCCAAAATGAATTGTCTATGGGAAAGGGCCCTAAGTGTATTTCTATAGGAATTTACAATAGAAGCAGGATTGATTCAGTCCTCTGAGGCCTGCTCCAGGTTCACTTCGGCCTGCTCACCCAAGCCCAACTGTGCCCCTCTCTCCGCCCAGAGTGATATGTCTTTCTGATCAACCATCCAGGCTGTCTTGGGCTGGAAATTTGTTTTACTCTGTCTTTTTTGTGGGTTCTGCTGCTTTAGAATTTGTTTAGAGCCATTTTTTATGGGTATTTGGAGGGGTTTGGGGGAGAGCTCAAGCAAGTCACTGATTTCACGCCACCATCTTCGGATTTTGAACTGTCTTTAGAAGCAGGATTGAAAAAGCTGTAAAAATATACAATTCAATTTCAAGATCTAATTTACACGTGGAAAATGAGAATTAAAGGTTAAAATTTAATTGTACTATTTTTCTACTGGGAATAGCACATATTAAGTGGGAATGAATACTTAAGAGTGCAAAAGAAATATATATATACATACATGGTGTTGGAACTACACGGCATGATCTGAATGATGTTGGCTTCAAAATATCTCTCCCTCCTGCCACTAATCCCTGTGCCATTTGAGATTAATTCCTTTTGTCTTTTTGTTCTTCCAAAATTTTTCCTGGATGGGCAGTTCTTTTCACCCTTATTACCTGACGTGTCACCCAAGGTTAGTTTAGTATATCACTGAGAAAACCTTAACAGGTAAGAGGCTTGATGGGGACTCACTGGGAGCTGTGAGAGAGCTCTGAAGACAAACTTTCCGAAGAACATAGATCTGCTTAGAAGAGTACAAGCAGGTCTTAAATCTCTCTACAGTAAACATAAGTTTCAGCTATTGAAATGATGATTTAAAATTGATCAGTTGTGAGTAATTTTACATTAGGAAGACACTATAAAAGTTTATAAAGGAATCCAACTTTTCAAGTACTCCTACACAGACCTAAAAAGGGCACTGGATCAAATAGTGATCAAGAAATTAGGAATGAACCACAGAAGCTACTTCATTCAGCCCAACCTGAATGCACAAAAAAAGGATGGCACAGAAAAGACAGACTCGGATGGTAAAAAAGGAGCTCGACCTCAGCTTAGGTAAATGGCTGAAAGTTGTCTAGCCCTCTAATCAAAGACAATCTTGGAGGACTTGAAGTCACCAGCACTCAAACCACTGATGACCTAAAGGACCAGCAGCTTTCTTTTAAAAAGCTCTGAGAGGTCAAGAAACCTTTAGTGAAAAGATATTCCTTGGGAGCCTGAAGCCTGCCAGTGTCTTAAGTCCGTATATTCCAGAAGAGATGGAAGCTAGAAGCAGGAACCCAAGAAATTGGGAACAGCACCAAATTAGGTCTGATTTCCCAATCTCAGATAATGGAGAAGGGGAGGCACCAGGCTCAGAGACAAAGTCCCAGATCAGGAACTGAGGATAGGGGTATGAATAAACAAATAGAAATATGTAGGCACTCATGCACACACACACACACACACACACACACACACACACACACACACACACACACACACACACACAATTAGAAAATACTCAGGATCAAGAGATGCCCAGAAGAAAAGAAGCCCATAAAAAAGTACAATCAGATCATTGGAGTCGGGGGAAGGCATGGGCACAAGGAGTCCCAGAGAAAGATTTCAACTACCAAGAAACAAGAGTCAGGCTCACAAAAGACTATGTTGTGACTTCTATAAAAGAGTGAAAATCTAGGAATAACATATTCCTAATGACAAAAGACAAATAATGTTCCTTTCTGAATTGAGTATAATCCTTCAAAGAAAAGTGGCCCTTTAATAGCGCAGAAGTCATTCAAACATTCCTTCCTGTTGAGGGCACCTGTTTGCAGTGTTCCTTTGGACTAGAGTGCCTCAGAGGTCCCTTCAACACAAAGACTCAGCTCATCACAAATTCACTAAGCATGGGTTTTGTACTAGGCACTGGGCACCTAGAGGGAGATCAGTCCCTGCTTTCAAGATACTTACATTCTACTGCCATTGTTTGTGCATGGGATGGAGGAGCTGGCCTATTCTCAACTGACTCCAGGTCCCTGACAGTCCTGTCTGGAGGCCCCACAACAGTCCACCATCTTCCTGCCATATTCACCAGTAACCCAGAGAAGAAGAGGGCCGTCCTGGGGTTGGGCTGTTCACACTGTAAGGGATGAAATCCCTGGAACAGTGAAGTCTCCTCAGGGATTTAATATAAACCATTAAATCTTGTTGCATATTTTGGAATAGCATATGCCCTACCCCAATCTCCAAGAGAGAACATTGTGCAAACTTTGCAAACATTGAAACTGTTCACCCTTGCAAGGCTAACATTTGCAAAAACAGCCAATCTGGCCTTGAAACTGCCCAGATCCTGTTTTTGAGCCCAGAGCAAACAGCTATTAAAAGACTTCCCACCTTTTCTTGTCTCTGTGCAAACCTGTGTAACCACCTTTGTTCTTTGTTGCTGGGGGAGATTTCCTCGAATAGATTGTGCACCCTGAAGCCCAGCCAATGGGATAAGGGGACGGGGGTTAGGGAGGGTGAGGAGCTCGCATCAGGGTATAAGAAGACTTGCTTTCTGTAACCAATTTGCGCTCCCTGGCCAGCGCTTCTCTAGCAATGAGTGGCATGCCCTTTTTCATGAGAAAGTAATAAAACTCTTTTCTGCTTTTCAATAACTCAGCCTCTGAATATTTTATTTAAGTAGTGGTCTCTCTCCCACACAACACCCTTGCCCTGGTGTAGGTGGAGACTAAGTGCTGTGGAGTCAGTAGCTCCCCAATGGGGAGGCACAGAGCGGGTGGGGGGGGGACAAGGTATGGGGTGCTCCCCCCTTCATTGTTCAGAGTGGTCAGTCAGCCAGGCTGCTGCAAGGTTCCTCCCTAGCATTATGTGAAACAAAGACAGAGAGCTGGGTTAGCTTGGGAAACCCTAGAGCTCCAAACCTGGGCATGGAGGGAGGCCTCTCCAAAACCCTGCCCCCTTTCCTAGGGCAAGCAAGGCTTGATCTGGAAGTGGGGGAGAAGGGTTCTGGAATCAGCCAAAGGTCTCGCTCTAGGGAGCGAGCAGCAGGAGGCCAGTGGAGAAGAGAGGTCCCCCAGTGGTTTACCAATTTCAGTGGCAGTATAGTCCCAACCACCCTCAATTTAGTGGTGATAACCTACCAAGGTGCCTTGGCATCTGAAATGTCTTTCTAAGGAGATTAACTTGCAAAACAAGGCATGGCTCCAAGGAAAGTTAGCCAACAATTGCATCAAGCGGGTTTTTGTTTGTAGGAATGGCTATAAGTTAGTGGATGAACAGAGCTCTGGTCCTGGAATCAGGAAGGGCTCATTCCTTGTGAGGCCACCAGGGGGCTCTGCAACAAGGGGAGCACAGGGTCTGGGGTCAGGAAGACACATCACCCTAGGTGTGTTGCTTCACCTCTGTCTGCCTCAGTTTCCTCATCTGTAAAATGGGGATCATAGCAACAGGGTTGTTGTGAGGATCAAATGGGATAAGTCATGTCAAGTGCTTAGCACATCTTAAAGTGTCATATGAATAGTGCCTGTTCTTGCCTGAGGAACTCCATGCTCAAGGTTATTGACACAGGGGATGAGGGATGACCCATCGGGCCTGTCTGTCCAGAGCCCTCCTAGCACATAGAAGAGCCCGTCTCATAGCAGAGCCTGGATCGACATCCGCCTGTTACCAGCCCTCTGCAGAGAGAGGGGGAGGCAGGAAGAGGGCCCTGAAGAAGCATCTGCAGACACCTGTGTCCAAACTCCTAAAGCCAGGGTGAAGGAGGCTCTGGAGCAGTCCCTGTGGGAAAGAGGATGGCATGGCTTCATCTACAGGCTTCCCTTTAGTGAGAATGCTCTCCTTTTCAGTGAAGTCTGTGCTCTGACTAAAATTGTTCCAGTGTTCATTATTAGGCTCTAAATTAATAAGATTTCTATTTGTGTGATTTCTCCAATGTTGAGGAAGCTCTGTGTTCAGGCCAAAGGCCTTCTCACACATGTCACACTCATAGTTTCTCTCTAGTATGAACTCTCTGGTTTTGAATAAGTCCTACCCTGTGGCAGAAGGGACTCCCACACCCATTCCACCATAAGATTTCTCACCAGTGTGAATTGCCTGATGTTGGGTAAGGGCTGTGCCCGGTGGAATGTCTTCCACATTCATTACATTCATAAGGTTTCTTCCCAGTATGGAATTGCACAATGTTGCCTGAAGTCTGACCTCTAGAAGAAGGCCTTTCCACATTCATCACGTTCAGAAGGCTTCTCTCCGGTGTGAAATCTCTGGGGTCACCTAAGTTGTGAGCTCTGCTGAAAGGCCTTCCCACATTCATGACCTTCCTAAGGTTTCTTGCCAATGTGAATATTAATGTTGAGTAAGTCCAGTCCACTGGCGGGTCTTCCCACATTCATAACATTCATGTGGCTTCTCCTCATTCTTAATTCTATAATGTCAATTAAGAGTAGAAGGAAGGGTGCTTGGAGACCTTTCCACATTCTTTGCACCAATAAGGTTTTTTTTCCAATAGAAATTCTCTAATATGGCACACGTTTTCCAGTCTTCACACACTTGTATGGTTTCTCTGCAACAAGAAGGATCTCTCTGTGTTTCCCACTTTTATGGAGACTCCTCTCCACAGACAGGCCCTCCTGTTCCCCCGGAACTGGCCCCAAACTGAAGTTTCGGCGGCTGAGATTATTGCATTTTTGGCTTCTCACTTGGTTGAGAGGTTTTCTCTAGGTTGTTTTTGCTCCCCCAGAAGCTTTCTCCTCATCACTCTGCTGCCTCTCTGGCTGGGGCTTCTCTCAAGTTGGAGACCCAGGCTCTGGTCCTTGGGAGTCTTTTCTGGGATGGTCGTGCCATTGAAATGCCCAGCTGTGGCACTGCCTGTTGGTGCCAGGCCGTAGTGTGTCCTCTTGTCCCCTGGGTTGTGGTTTTAGTCCCATTGTCTGTCTCTTCCTTCAAGAAAGATGCGGTCTTTAAGTTCCCCCACCCACCCACCCACCCATGCTGCCTCCCTGTAAGGGAGGTAAGCTCACTCCATCTGGAAATACGGTAGCAGCTGCCCCTTTAGAGATGATGGGGAGAGGACACCAGCATGTGGGGAGGTGGCCGCGGACAGTTCCTCCATTCCCTTCTAAGTCTGAAGCTCTACGTGTCTACACCTTTTTCCTGCATCACAGACACGCTTCTGAGGCTCCGAACAAGGAAAGGAAGAGCCAGAAGGCAAAGAAGGACAGATGGACGCCTGCGCCCTTCCCAAGCTGCATTTGGCCTTCCCTCTGCCCTCGGGGCTCTGAGCCGCTTTCTGCCGCCACCTGCAGGAATCGGCAGCAGAGAACGAGGAACGAGCCGAACGCAGAACACCAGAGGGGCACAGAGGAATTGGGGAATCAATTTCCAAAGGCTGTTGAGGAAAGATCCACATTAGGGAGGGAGGGTGGATACCCCAAAAAGAAGAGAGGCTGGGGCTGCTCAGCTCTTCTCCACGACAGAAGAACGCGCCGGTTCTAGTCTCCGCTAGGACCTAAAGGTTCTGACCAAAGGGATGGCCACGTCACTGTTGGCAATCTCGGGAAATAGCGGCGAAAAAGGAGAGGAGCCGAAGGAGAAGGGCCGCCACGAAGGGAGGAGAACAAAGCACAGAGAACAGAAGCCGATGCCCAGAAACGTTCTAGAGCTTCCGCTGAAAGACGACTACGAACAGCCCATAAATGACGGCAGGGGCGAAAAGAGCAGGTCACGAGAGACTCCTATCCTTTGCCGACAGGGCTGGGAGACTGGTCCAAGTGGTGCCCAAGTGAGCAAAGATGGCCGATGCACGGCCAGTTACTAATGTGGACAAATAGTGTGTACACGACACACACTAGGTATGCATGCACACCCGTATACATACGTGCGTATGCCAGTGTGTGTGTGTGTGTGTGTGTGTGTGTGTGTGTGTAGCTGACTAGAATAAGGTCTTTGAGGGCAGGGAGTATTTCCTTTTTGGATTTGGACTCTTAGTGCCTAGCACAGTGCTTGGCTCCTAATAGGCACTTCAATGCTTATTGATTGGTGGATGGATACACACAGGAGGCTCATGATGTCAGCACCTCGAAGAACAGTCCGGAAAAGAAGAGAAGCAATTGTGGCCGCCCTCAGATTCTGAGAAATAATTCAGTAGGACCCCTCCTCTGTTCCAATCAGTTGGATATTTTACAGAAATCATACAGTGATACTTATATGAGATAAGTTCTTTTGTAAGCCTTTATAGTGGCCCTCAAACCTTAAGGTCATGTTCACTATTTGTTTACTAGTTATGAAGCGTACTTGTACAACCACAAGAATGCTGACAAAGATATCTCCATCCTGTTTCACTCAAACTCCACCTCCAAGCCCAGCATGGGCGGCATGCCTTGAACCTTTGGAAAGTCCCCCAATTTATTTATATACTTCTGGACCATTTTCTCTTGTCCAACATGAGCAGGTGACCATCTCATGACCATCTTATGACCATTTAGTCAGTGAAGATGCCCAATGCTTCACCCAACCTGTGACACCCCCCCACCCTCCCTCCCCCTCCCCCATATCATTTTTCGCCCTGAACAGCAAGATCTATCAACCAGTTAAATTCTGTATTTTACCATGCCTCTTTTGCATATTTGGGAATCAAAACCTGTAATAACAAGGTCCCAGGGACCAAGGGTGTTAGCAACACAAGTTCATGATGCTTTTGGTGAACCAAAAAACAAACAAACAAAGCCATTTTATTAACGGCCTAGCAAGGCCGGGTGTCCCATGTGGGAGAACACCTTACAGAAGAGAGAGCAAGGCTTTTCATTCCTAGGCCTGAATCGCAGTTCCCTCCCCTGTTTCCCCATTGGCTGAGTAATGCAGGGTTTACAGCCTATCCAGAGTGCCTGATTTCCCCACCTGAGTCTCTGTCCCTAATTACATCTCCCACTCCCCACATTTCCTTGTCAGCAGCCCACAGCTGTCAATACCCCAGCAGCTACTCATCACCCTGATGATGATATGCAGAAGCAACATTCCCAGCCACATTTTCTACAAGGCTGTCTCAGATCATGAGGAAGATCTGAGGTCCACTTCACTAGAGGGGACCTTTTAATAAAGTGTCATCGGCTCAGAGCTCTGCCTCAGTGGCTTTTCTCGAAGACTGGGCAATTCTAATCCCCACAGAATCCCCTCGAAGCCAGTAGAAGCCATTGGCAACAACAGGTCCATACACCTACTTTGCCATCCTTGGAAGATGTGCATGAGCTAATCTCACAATCTGCACCATGTCTGTTGTGGTTGAGGGTTTCCCAAGCAGGCTTTTACAAATTATCTTGGGGCAGCTAGGTGGTGCAGCGGATAGAGCACCAGCCCTGGAGTCAGGAGGACCTGAGCTCAAATCCGGCCTCAGACACATAACACTTACCAGCTGTGTGACCCTGGGCAAGTCACTTAACCCCACTGCCTAGCCAAAAACAAAAAAACAAGTTATCTCAATCATTTCCCCTAAAGGGCCTGAAAGAGGTAGCAGAACCAAACTCTCATTGGGCCCACTGTCTGTGACAATAAATGAGTATTTTATTCTAGAGCAGAACTCTACCCTCAGGGCTCTGTCACCAACCAAGCATCTCCCATGCACATGAAAAAATCATATTTTAAAAAATCGTGGTTAGATGAAAAAATCAGAGCAGGGGTAAACTTTGCTACACTCACTGGTCATTAACACTAAGTAAAGCAGAAAGCAGGAAGACCTCTGTGTCCTCCCCGGAGGTGCTTAGCAGGGTCCTTGCTCAGCTGATGGCCCCAAGCCCCAGAACATTTCAGAAGCTCCCACGTGAGAGCTGTACCCGCTCCAAAGAGTTTGGCCCAACCATCCACACAGAAATAGTCAAGTGGACAAAGAAGGCTAGTCTAGGGGATGCAAGACCACCTATGAAGCTCTTCCATCAGTATGTATAGGCCTTCTTGGGCAGACTTTATGTGTCAGGTACTGCTAAGTGCTTTACAAATATTAATTGTTTAATAAACATTTATTAAGTGCCTCCCACATGCCAGGCACTGAGCTAAGTAATGTGGATACAAAAAGAGGCAAAAGACAGTCCTTGCCCTCAAGAAGCTTACAATCTAGTGGAGGAGGCAACATGCAAACAAATATGTACACACAAGCTATATACAGGATGAACAGAAAATAATTAACAGAGGAAAGGCACTGGAATTAAGAGGGCTAGGGGACTTTAGTTGGGACATTGGGAATTGAAGGAAGCCAGCAAGGTCAGTGGGCAGGCAGAGGAGGGGATTAAGAATTATCTCCTTTGATCTCCACAACAGCCATGGGAGGTAGGTGCTGTTATTATCTCCATTTTCAGATGAGGAAACTGAGGCAAATACAGGTGAAATGACTTGCCCAGAGACATAACTGGTAATATCTGAGGCCAGATTTGAACCTAGGTATTCCTGACTCCAGACCCACCACTCTATGCACTGTGGCAGAGCCTCTGTAGAAAGTGGGAGAGGGAGTTGATGAGGGAGGGAGAGCAGGATTGCCTGGTAGCCGTGAGGGCTCACTGATGTTGTGTGATATTGCTTTGTAGTGGACCTGATCAGAATGGCTGTGTGATTTTCTCCAACTTCATTCAGCAGCCTGAGTAGGCATGAAGGCAGCAAGCAGCAGGTGGGAGGGACCCAAGGCAGAAAGCTGGCAGCAGTGGAGTTGGGGAGGGTGCAAAGGAGTGGCAAGAAAGAGGCAAGGTCGAGTTGGACTGGTTCGCCAACAGATTGAAATGAGGAAGGAGTTGCATCTGAGTACCAAGGGTGGCAGCTATGGGGTAGAGTGACTGGAGTACCAAGAACCCAGGGAGATGTGGAATGACGACAAATCAGGTTCAGATAAGAGGAATTCAGAGTTCATGCACATGGAGGTGGTGTCTGTGTCAGTGAGGTTAAGGTAGGACCATCTTTGGGCATGGCTCAAGTTGGGGAGATGAGCAGGCTGAGGATTGTTAGGGTGTTCGAGAGTCAGTCAATAAATAGGTTGAAGTCTCCTAGTATGAGGGCAGGAGGTGGGAAGGGGAGACAGACCTGTGAGCCTTAGTCTCCTCTTTTGTAAAAATGTAATACCATTGACCTCCCCAGGCTGTTCTGGGGGTCAAATGAGATGACTTCAAGAAAGCAATTTACTAACCCTCAGGCACTGTAGAAACGTGAGCAATTATTAGCTATTGTGACTGGTCAGGTGCTGGCAATCCCATGGTCACCATGGTTGTTGGGAGCTCCAGCTAACACCAGGAGGAATTTGGGGAGAACACCAAGTGAGGCAGCATGGAGCCATGGACACCAAGAAAGCCTGTGTTCAAATCCTGCCTCAGACACTCCACTGGACAGATGACCCAGGGCAGGTCACTGCCTCTCCTGATCTCAGTTCCTCATCTGTGAAAGGAGGGTGAGATGAGAGGGCCAATCGACCAATATTTGTGAAGTGCACACAATGGGGCGGTGCTGTGCTGTGCTCTGGAGATACAATGAAAGGTAAAATACGGTCTCTGCCCTCCAGAAGCTCCCGTTATAATGGGGGAAATAACATGCAAAAAACTATATACACACATAGATAATATACATTTTTGTTGTTCAGTCTTTTCAGCCATGTCCAACTCTTTATGACCAACTCTTCATTTGGGAGTTTCTTGGCACAGATACAGGAGTGGTTAGCCATTTTCTTCTCCAGCTCATTTTACAGATGAGGAAACTGAGGCAAACTGGGTTAAGTGACTTGCCCAGGGTCATACAGCTAGTAAGTGTCTGAGGCCAGATTTGAACCCTGGAAGATGAGTCTTCCTGACTCTAGGCGACACTGTATCCACTGCTCCACCTAGCTGCCCCACACATTACATACATGCATGCACACACACATACATGTGTAGCAACACAGGTGTGGGCCTCACACATATGGTAAGGCTCATATGTGGTGGGGAGGACACTGTCCTTGGGTGTGGCTCAAAGGGAGGCAGAAGAGACATCTCCAGCCTTTTCTCTCCCCACCCCCCTTCTCCAAGGGAAACTTTCATTCCTGCCAAGAGGGGAGGTGAGAGGTTGGGGCCAGAGGCCACTACTGTGCCCTCGTTAGAGAGAGGGGGGACCAGCCTAGAAACATATCTAAATGCTCCCTTGAATATGATTGGGTTCTGCCATCTTGTTATCTCTGGGGGTAAGAGGAGCCCCAAGCTCCATAGCTAAGGCTCAACTCCTTTCCCACCTAAATACCAGTTTCACAATGACCACATACATAGCAAATGGCAATGAAGCCCATTTATCCAAATCGTCACAGAACAGAGAAGATATACATAGGAGAATACATACATACCTACCTACCTACATACATACATATATATATCAGACAATGGAGAGTAAAGGAATTCTCCCATTGGGAGCAAGGCAACAGCTCCACCAAGAGGGAGGGCCCTGGATTTGACCCAAGGTGAAATCCCCCCCCCCAGTCTCAGGGGTAGCAAGCTGGGAGTAGGGACATGATGGAGACTGCCCACTCTTCTCATGACTTCCTAGGGTATTCCTTCGGCAGCCTGAAGGGGGATGGCCTCTTCCATCTTCTCTTGAAGCTGGAAGCCAACTGGACACTACCTGTGAAGAAGACTCTTGCTTGGAGAGTCCTCAAAGTGGGAGGGAGGGGCTGTCCTAGAGCTTCTTGAACATATGTGAGGCAGGGCCTTCATCTCTACCATTGAGGACAGTGTTCCATGGCAAGGGGCTTTGGGACAGGGGTTACACATACATGCATACATTCATACATACGTATATACATGCATACCTACATATGTACCATATATGTACATGCAGAGAGATATATGCAGGGTAGAAGGAAGGCACCAGCAGTTGTGCTTGGGGTGGGGAAGGAAAGGATCTCAGAAGCAGCTGCGGTGTGAGCTGAGTAGCTAACAAAGCTGGGGAAGGCAAGAAGGAAAGGTGAGCAGGGAGAGCTTTTCAGACATGGAGCACAGCCATCAGGAGATGATAGCAAGAAGCCTGGTGTTGCTGGATAATACAGTACATGAGACAAGGTAAGGTATAAGAAGACTGGCAAGGTGGGGAGTCCCAGGCAGAGTCTCTTCTGTTTGATCCTGGGGGTAATATGGAGCCTCTGGAGTTTATTGAGTAGGGGTGGCAAAGTCAGACCTGCATTAGGGCTGTTACCTTGACAGTGGGGTGGAGTATAGATTAAAGTGGGCCCAACCAAAAGGCTACTGCCAAAGTCCAGGTGTGAGGTGATGAGGGCCTGCCCCAGGATTGGAGGAGAAGAGGCATCAAGTACTTAAGCACAAGCTCTGTGCCAGCACTTTACCAAGCACTAGAGATACAATGAAAGGCAAGAAACAGGCCCCACTCCCTAAGAGCTCAGTCCAAGGCAGAATTGATAGGACCTGATGCCATGATGTGAGTAGGAGAGAAGAACTGAGGATGACCCCTAAGTCGTGAGTCTCGGTGACTAGAAGGATGGGGGTGCCCTTGAGAAGTTGGGAAAACAGTGAAGTTATCTGCACATAGATGATAATGGAACCTAGGGAAATGTTGAGGTCAATCAAGGCAGAAGAGGGCCCAGGTCCCCTGATGTTAGTGGGCGTGACCAGGAGAAAGAAAGAAAAACCAATAAAGAAGACTTGGAAGGAATAGTTAGGCAGGTAGGAAGAAAGCCTGGAGAGGAAAGAGGATCTAGGAGAAGATGGTGATGGGGCTCCTTCTAAATCTACAACTCTTGTCAGTTTCTTAATGGTTCTCTAAGGAGATATAACCACTGTCATTCACCATACATATGGTCAGTATGGACTTGTCAACTTAGAATCTTGGTCCAAGGCCCCATCTATCAGAAGAACCACCCTTCTCCTTGGTCAGATTTATTCAATAAACCTCATTCACAAGAACATTTCATAATATAGTGAACCACACAAACTTTGCTTCCCTGTATGTAGTCTTTATTCATGACCAAAGAAGTACACACACACACACACACATGTATATGTATATATAAAATCAAACTGCATTACTACAAACCTTATGTGGGCTATATGCCTCCCACTTGTCTTGCGACAAAGCAGCCCTCAACCAATTTACAAGTAGAAGCCAAACCAATACATTTCTGGAAATTTCTTACAGACTTGCCCTCCCCATGAGTGCTTGGCACACAGTAGGTGCTTAATAAAGACTTTTTCATTTATTCATTTGTTCTAAAGCTGTTCCACTTCTTGGTTTCTGTACATTGAGGGATCTCCTGCTCCCAAGTGACGTGGCGGGTCTCTGGTCCCTCCTCTGGGCAGCCATCAGCAATCTGAGTTCAGACACTGAATCTGTATTCTTCTCTCCTTTTTCCTTGATGTTGGCTACTCTGCTCTAGCCACTGCTCAAGCCTCTCCAACCTCACTGGAGTCACCCTTTGAGTAGGGAAGAACAGAATGATGGGCCAGGAAAAGGAATTAGCCTTAGCAAGCAAAGCGTGGAGAGCTATTCCCCAGGGACTAGAAGGGAAAAGAGGCCAGATAATGATGCTGAGAATTTTTTAAAATGGAGTTGAGGAAGCAAGTTCCTGTCACATCAACACAATCTGCAAAGCAAATTAGCTGAAATGTGGGAGTTGTTGGAGTAAGGCGATGGGGGGCTTAACACAAGTGAAAGGTTTAGAAAAGCTAGCATAGGAAAGTCGACCACCATTACATGCATTGAATTCCCCAATTTTCCCTGAAGTACATGACCTGGCCAAAATTCTTATAACCATTTCACTCATAAGGATTTAAATTAATAACATTTCTCTTCAACATGAATCGTCTGGTGTTGGATAAGCTGCTTGTTCAGGCAGAAGGCCTTCCCACACTCATGACAAATGTAAGGTTTCTCCCCAGTGTGAATCATCTGATGGCGTGTGAGTGTCACACTTCGGTTGAAGGCCTTTCCACATTCATTGCATTCAAAAGGTTTCTCCCCGGTATGAATTATCTGATGTCGAGAAAGGGTAGTGCTACAGTTGAAGCCCTTCCCACACTCATTACATTTATAAGGTTTCTCACCAGTGTGCATTCTCTTATGTTGGGTGAGCTTTCGCCTCTCAGAGAAAGCCTTCCCACATTCATTACATTCATAAGGTCTCTCTCCAGTATGAATTCTCTGGTGCAAATTAAGAGTTGAACTGCACCTGAAGGCCTTCCCACATTGATGACATTCATAAGGTTTCTCTCCAGTGTGAATTGTCTGATGTCGAGTCAGAGCTGAGCTGCAATTGAAAGCTTTTCCACACTCATTACATTCATAATTATTTTCTCCAGTATGAATACTCTGATGCAGAATCAGCTGTTTGCTCAGGTAGAAGGCTTTCCCACATTCCTTACATTCATTTGGTTTCTCTCCAGTGTGAATTCTCTGGTGCTGGGTAAGTTCTGTTCTCTGTCGGAAGGCCTTCCCACATTCAGTGCATTCATGAGGCTTCTCTCCCGTGTGGATTGCCTGATGATGGGTGAGCAGGGTGCTGAGGCGGAAGACCTTCCCACACTCATGACATTCATAAGGTTTCTCTCCAGAATGGATTGTCTGATGTCAAGTGAGCAGTGTGCTTAGGTGGAAGGCCTTCCCACATTCCTTACACTCATAAGGTTTCTCTCCAGAATGAATTCTTTGATGTTGAGTAAGCTTAGACCTCTCACAGAAGGCCTTCCCACATTCACTACATTCAAAAGGTTTCTCACCTGTATGAACTGCCTGATGTCGGATAAGCTGTGTGCTCAGACAGAAGGCCTTCCAACATTCATTACATTGATATGGTTTCTCTCCAGTGTGAATTCTCTGATGTACAATTAGTTCTGCCTTCAAGAAGAAGGCCTTTCCACATTCATTGCATTTATAGGGTTTCTCTCACGTATGAATTGTTTGATGTTGAGTAAGATGTGCCCTCTGGAAGAAGGCCTTCCCACATTGACTACAGTCATAAGGTTTCTCCCCAGTACGAATTCTCTGGTGTCGAGAGAGAGTTGTGCTGCAGGTGAAAGCCTTCCTACATTCATTACATTCATAAGGCTTCTCTCCAGTGTGAATTCTCTGATGCTGAGTAAGCTTTGACCTCAGGCGGAAGGCCTTCCCACATTCATGACACTCATAGGGTTTCTCTCCAGTATGAATTCTCTGATGCAAAGTAAGAGTTGAACTGCACCTGAATGCCTTCCCACATTCATTACACTCATAAGGTTTCTCCCCAGTATGAATCACATGATGGGAAATAAGAGATGAGCTGTTGTTGAAGGCCTTCCCACACCGATTACATTCATAAAGTTTTTTCCCCACTATCAATTCTCTGGTGATAAATCAGGCATGTTTTCTGACTAGCCTTCCCATTCCCCCTGAGTTTTTCTGAAGTATGAAGACTCTTTATGTGTTTCTCACTTTTTTGCAAACACCTTTCCACAGAGACTCCTTCTTTGGGAAATAGGATGTGCCGTTGACTGAAGTTTCTGTCATACATATTAGATTCCCGGCCTCTCACTTTAAGAGGTGTTTTCCTTTGGGAAATTTTCACTTTCCTGTAATGTTCCTCCTCAACCCTCTGCTGCCTCATTAATGAGGCCTCAAGTTCCCAGGATTCTCTCAGGTTGGAGACACAAGAACTGTGCTTTGCTGTATCTCCTGGGATATTTGATCCACTAAAACACCGTGCTTTGGAGCTGACTCCTTGGTTTGGGGATCAGCTGTGCAATCTGAAAGAAAGAGAAAGTGTCAATAACCCTTGTACCCTGCGCTGTACTCTTAGGAATCTACCGTCCAACTGTAAGGGTACAAACACAACACCACCTTGTTTGTGGCGTCAGCTGCCATTTATAAAAAGCTTCTACCTTCATTTCACAACAGCCTTGGAGGTCAGTTATTACACTTTGCAGAGAAGGAAAGCGAAGCTGAGAGTGACTTAACGACCGACTGAAGGTCGTGCAATTAATAAGCAGCAGAGGAAGGATTGGAACCATCATCTCCTAACTTCCATTCTTGGGGTCTTTTTCCCACAGCCTGAATTTTGTTCTCCGGCCTTACCACTGTCTCTGCCATTTAAAGAATGACATCCAATACTGGTGAAAGAAGGGGGTGCCCTTGCTTTGGCCTCGTTTGTGCGGAGAAGGCTTCTAATAACTCTCCATTGCAAATCATGCTGATTCTTAGTCTTAGCAATAGACTTGATCTTAAGAGAAGGGCCTTTCCATGCCTCCAGTATAAAGGAGGGATGTATTTGGTCCGAGGCATTTTCTGAGTCTGTGGTCAATCTGTCCTGTGGTTCCTGTTGTTTAGATGATTGCCTACGCGTTTGACCTTGAGAGGCAGCAGGGTAAAATGAGATGCCCTTAGGGCTGGGGTGACCAGACACAAGCCCTGGCTCCATCATTTGGCTGAGTCACTTCAGATCTCAGGCAATTCTCCAAGACCGCAAGCTGCAGAACAATTGATCAATCCACAAGGACCCTAATAGGCATGTCCCAAACACGGCTGAGGCCAAGGTAAAAATGAACCATCCCTACCTTGAGGAGGCAGGGGTGAGGAGGAGGCACTTCCATGGATGGGATAAAGGCATGAAGATGGGACACTTTGTGGGAGGAAAGGGGAGAAAGTGAGTTTGGCTGGACCACAGGCCAAGGGGTGTGTCAAGAGGAGGAAAGAGGGACTGGAGCCCAATTATGACGAACAAGGGGCTGGGCCTCGAGGCAGGAAGGAGCCATGGAACAGGGGATGACCTTGCCCTGGTCAGACCTGGGCTTTAGGGAGATCCTGGCCTCCATGTGGATGCACCAAGACAGAAGAAAGCAGAAGCAGGGGGCACAATGAGCCTCGGGGTGCTCCAGGGTAGCCCAAAGAGGGTGGATGCAGAAACGTTAAGAAGGCAGGATCAGTGAGACCTGGGAGAGCTGACCATGACTCTGGCCTCCAGAGAAGGGTGGAGGGGTAGGAAGCCAGACGTCACTAGAAGGAGTTTCTTCACGAGGAACCAAGTCCTCACCTGACACCAAAGAAATCACAAGTCCAGGTGAAGCTGGGGTAAAACTTAAATTCCATAGTTGGGTTCAAAAATCAGTGTCACAGGGGGCAATTAGGTGGCACAGTGGATAGAGCACCGGCCTTCCCATTAAATCGTTGATAGCTGAAAATCACACAATGAAATGTTGCCTGAATTGTGGGAAAACGAGACAACAGGCCGCTGGTAGGAGAGGTGGAAAGCTGACCAGGGCCTCTGCGGCCTCTAAGCCAAACGGCCAGAACAAGACCACCTTTAGCACCTCCAACGGGGCCTGCCTGGAGAAGACCATGGGGAAATGCAGTGACTCTGCTCTGAGAATCACACCCAGCAAGAAGTCACTGAAAGAAAGCAGGGTCTTTCCTCTAAAAAGATACTCACAGAAGCTTGACCAGGAGCAGGAAAAGCCTGGGAAGAGGCCCAGAGACTGACAGCCAGACGAAGGCACCAGGCCAGTCAGTGGGGCACACGCTGCCCCCACCCAGTATCGGCCAGAGCCTCAGCCCTGCCCCAGCTTCCCACGTCCCCAGGGCCGGCCACTGGCCTTTTGGCTGACCCAGCCTCAGACGTGATGCTGGGGGCCATCCTTAGGTCTTGTGTCCCTGCCCCCTGGGACAAGAGCTCCTGCAGAGAAGACACAGTCTCCCTATTTGTGTCCCCAGCCTCTGACACAGGGCTGGTCACACTGTTGCTGGTGGTGCTGTTTCAGTTGCCCCATTTGGGGTTTTCTTGGCAGGGACACTTTGTCATTTCCTTCTCCATCTCGTTTGACAGATGAGGAATGGAGGCAAACAGGGTGAAGTGACCTGCCCAGAGTCGCTAGGGCGCTAGGAAACGTCCGAGGCCAGATTTGAACTCGGGTCTTCCTGACTGCAGGCCCAGCATCACTCGGGTAATGTCCTCTATAAGCACAGCCCCTCCAGGGCCAGGGACTGACCCTCACCAAGTCAGGGGACTGACCTGCTAAGGGGAAGGAAGAAGCCTCAGTCCTTCCTCACAAGCCTGGGGACCTTGGACAGCTCCCAAGCCAACACTTTGCAAAGCTCCCACCCACAGGGCCTCCTCATATCCCTGGCTTTCAGGCACTCACCTGTTCGACTGCTTCTGGGGCTCTGTTCGTAGCAGTGGGGGAGAATGACCCATCACAGAGGGCCTTCCTCTGACCTCTCCCTGCCAAGTAGAAACCTCTGCCCGGAGGACCTGCTCCGGGACTCTAGGGGACAACGTGGGGCCTGAGGGAGGAGAGTAGGAGAGATGCTCTCAGGCTGCCAATGTCCAGCCTCACAAAAGCCTCTCCCCCAGGATCGGGCAGCACTAGCGCCCCACCTGGTGGACACAAATGGACTGGGAATCTCCACATGCCAAATGACAACCACTCAACACCCACATAGCCCTCAGCATTTACTGTATGGAAGAGAGGAAGCCCACCCTCCCACGGGCTCGACCCGGGTCCCAGAGGCAGCCATCCTCACCCAGGCACACCAGGTTCCCATAGTTCTCCAGCATCACCTCCCTGTACAGGGCCTTCTGAGGAGGGCCCAGTTGCTCCCACTCCTCAGGGGTGAAGGTCACGGCCACGTCTTGGAATGTCACAGACTCCAGACCCAATGACCGTCTCTGAGGGGAGATTGGCAGAAATTTCAGGGGAAGGGGTCCTCGAAGTAATACAAGTTGAGTATGGAGTGGTTGCTCTGGGGCCCTCCATCGAGGGAGCCCCAGACTGTGGAACACATAAGGAACAGTGACAACAGTCTGGGAAGCAGGTGTAGAAGCTAAGGGAGAAGGGAACTGAGCAGAGGAAGTATTCATTACAAATACAACCTCACTGGATCCTCATGCCCATCAGGGACGGAGGTGCTGTGATGAGCCCCATTTGAAAACTGAGGAAACTATGATCCATGACAAGCCCAAAGGAGCAATGATGAAGCCAAAAGAACTGATATGGACTGACTTCAGACTGAAGCAGACTAGTTTTCATTTTCTTTCTTTATTTTTTTTATTTCAGTCTTCTCGTATAAAACGACTAATATGGAAATGTATACATAACTGCACATGTATAACCTATATCTGATTGCTTACCATCTCAGGGAGAGGGGAGGGGACAGAGGACGGAGGGAATTTAAATTAAAATGTTTAAAAAATTGAAAAAAAAATTGAGGAAACTGAGGCCAACAGTTAAGTGACTTGCCCAGAATCACACCACTGGGAAGCATCTGAAGTTGAATTTGAACTTGGTCTTCCTGACCCCAGGCCCAGGGCTCTATGCACAGTGGCACCCCTAGCTGCCTATATCAAGGATTCTAAATATTTGTAGACTGATTGTTTTTTCCACTTGATCAAGGGTGAGCTCAAGAGATATTTATATTCATTGACTTAATCCAAGACTTCTTCCCTCTCTTGGTCTGGGAAGAGTCCTTTCTAGACTGATCAGACCTCTCTTTAGAAACTGGCTAGATGGGGCAGCTGGGGGCACAGTGGATAGAGTACTGGCCCTGAAGTCAGGAGGACCTGAGTTCAAATCCAGCCTCAGACCAAACACTTGGCACTTACAGCTAGTGTGACCCTGGGCAAATCACTTAACCCCAATTGCCTAAAATATACATTTAAAAAAAAGAAACTGGCTAGGCCTTTGATGAGAATGAAGTAAAAATATTTCAGGAGACTGTTCCAGAATTCCTAGTTTAAGACTGTTTCCTCATTTAAATTGGGCTTTGGCCCAACTGGACTTTAGACTAAAGTGCCATTTTTACATTATTTGTCAGAGGGAAGGCAGGTGGTGGGAAATGGTGGCGCTTTATATATTTTATGTATATTTTTCTGAGGGATTCAAATAAACATGGGAAAAGTTATATGAACGGATACAAAGTGAAAAAGTCAAAACCAAAAGGACAACATGTACTCAATAACTAATAGATAAAAAGGATTAAAAGGAAACCAAACTCCCAACAAGTGGAAAATCCATAATGGTCCTACAGAACAGATAATGCAATATGGCTTCCATGTCACAGAGGTGGGGGACTACCAGGACAGAATGTTGTATACACTGCTGGTACGGTCCCTAGATCGGCTATGTTTGTTTACCTGCTTTTCTTTGTTACCAAGAAAGGTTCAAACTGGAAGTGGGAGAATGGGAAGGGTATTCCCAGAGGTGACTGAGATGTGAAAATGAAAGGTGTTAGTAAAATGGATTTTTTTTAAGGGGGAAAGTGGTCTTAGGCAAAAAGATGTAAGATTAGTGGCACTATCACTTCATAAAACAGAAATGTCCTGCAGTGTTGGGGGTCAATCACACTCACTTGTAGCCTCTGTGGGATGGTCATGCCTCAGGCTACTACAAAACTGTTCTCTATTCATTCTCTCATCCTGGGTTCCAGGATAATCCAAGGGCATATTTTGGTATTTCCTCATTACTTGCTAAACTACAATACTGCTTATTAAATAATAAATTAGCTCAGAGCTTCCCCCCACCAGTTTATTAAATATCTAATAAACTGGAGAAGCCTCCTTTCCCATAAAGAGTTGAAGTTCAGAACTCTTGACAAATCAAACCTTCTAATCTCTCAAGTTTACATAAATATCAAAGGTACTGGTCATACCATTTATTAACAATATAACCAGTAATCTCACAAAGCCATGTCATTATTTACAAAGCTATAGCTTCAAAAACGATCAATTAGATTCACCCCTAAACCTTCACAGTGACTACAGTGGTCATCCTCACTTCTGGAAACAAAGTCCCATCATGCAGTTCACTCTGGATACCAATTCAAGTCTAACCTCAATAATCCTCTTCCTAAGTTAAAGGTTAATTACAGAACAGGAGCCAGTATCTGAGGTTTACAAAGCCCTTACAGATGTTATCTTATTTTATTCTTGCCACAATCCAGGGGGTGAGGGGTGGGGTAGAGAGGTAGGAGATTTAATATCCATTCTCTTAGGAATGAAGCTTCTCCTCATTTTTTTCCTGAGTCTTCTCCCATTTTATCTCTTCAGCCAGGACAGGCATGTCTCTTCAGAAGACCTGTTCCATACAGACCCTCCCGTCAGGGGCTGTTAGGCTGGGAGCCCCTCAGCAATCTGCTGCTATACTCGAAGATACAGCCTAAGGGTCTCTGATCACTGTGGGACAGTTTGATGAGGCCAGTGTTACAGGAGCAACACCCCCCCAGGGCAACTCCCCCAAACTTACACCAGACCCCCTGAAGGTAGCTACAACTTCTGTCCAGGGGCATCCCAGAAAGACCGCGGTTCCCAGCACTGCTGCTCGCAAGCCCCAACCAGTGGGATCCCCATTGACAATCAGCCATTACCAGAGGTAATGAGCTCTTTAGAAAAGATATTTATTGAGAAAGTATAGCAAGAACTTCAGGTACATAAAGCAGCTCCCCAAACCTGGGCTACATGTGGCTCTGTGTGGGAGCCATGCTCTGCCTCTGTAGGACCCTCAGGCTCAGAGGTGGGGGAGGGTCACCCTCCCTGAAGCTGCCTTTCGTTGATGGCTTTAGCTTGTCCTTTGTGTCTCTCAGCTCCCAACACAGATGCTGTCATCAGCCCCTGCTGCTCAGGGGGTGGTGGAGATAGAGAAACAGACACACAGGGCAGGTCTGGAAACTCTGGATCTTGGGTCCTTTTGAGGTTCACAAGGTCATAACCTGGACAACTGGGGTAGGAAGAAGAAGACAGAGAAAGAAGGGAAGAGAGAGAAACAAAGAGAGATAGGGAGACAGAGAGAAAGAGAGGGAGAGACAGAGACAGAGGTAGACAGAGACAAAGAGAAAAAGAGAGACAGCTACAAAGAGACAGAGAGAGACAGAGACAGAGACAGAAGAGACAGAGAGAGACAGAGGTAGATAGAGACAAAGAGAAAAAGAGAGACAGCTACAAAAAGACAGAGAGAGAAACAGAGAGACAGAGATAAAGAGACAGAGAGACCAAGAGAGACAGAGACCAACAGAGAGAAGCAAAGAGAGACAGACAGAAACATAGGAGACAAATAGAGGCAAAGAGACAGAAAGACAGAGAAAGAGACAGAAATGGAGACAGAGAGGCAGCAAGCAAAACAGAGAAAGACAACAACAAAGCTAGAAGCAGAGAGTCAGAGACAGAGACAGAGAGACCCTCTCCTCTCTCCAAGAGCAAGCCCCTCTCCCAGCCCTTTGGCTCTCCACTAAGTTTCCAATTAGCCTAGACCCAGAGTCCTTTGGGCCTGACTCTTTAGGCTACTGGGAATTTTCTCCAATTGACAGAGGACTTGGTCATTCCTGGTCTGGCCTTTGGATTACCTCATTCAATAGAGGTATAAGGCCTTTGGTCAGCAAGTGAAGCATAACTTCACCCTTACACTAACTTGGAGACCCACTTCAACAAGGGAACCAGGGGCCATTGAGGAAGACACTGGAATGGAAGGCTCAGGGCTAATCCCCACCTCTGCCAGGACTTCGGTGACCTTGGGCCAGCAGTGTTCCCAAATGCGAAATGAGGGAGCTGGATGGCCAGCTCTCATACCAGGAATCTCAAGTTCCTGGCCTGCCACAATCAAAAGAGAAAAAACAGAGGCAGGGAAAAGGACACTCACCCTCAGCTGGTGGGTCTTAGCCTTGAGGACCAGGAGGGCCATAGAGTCTGGCTGAGCTCACACCTGTTGGGGGCGAACAGAAGCTTCCAAAGGCAGAGCTGGGGAGGAAAAGGGAACACACCATGAGATGGCCTGGCCCTGTCTTAGAGTCCCCAGAAAACTACTGTGTCCTTAAGTGCCCCATGGAGGTCACTTCTCCTTTACTGGCTGCCTACTCTATACAAGGCATACACTCACCCACTGGGCTCAGTACTGGGTGAGCAAAGACAAAACCATTCCCTGCTTCTCAGGAAGCTTGTGATCTAGGGCAAGGAGTTTGACACATTAACAGGGAGAAACAAGATAGTGGAAGGCAGGGAGAACACCAGGAACTCAGAGGACCAGACAGCCAAAAAGGAATCTAAGAATTCTCAGAGCCAGAGAACAGCGGTGGGCATCTCAGAGGCAGTGGCAGCAGGGCATGAACACCCAATAGGCTGGAACATGGAGCTTAGGAAGGTTAGTCACCAGGAGAAAGAGCTGAAAAGCCTGGGCTGGAGCCAGAGGTGATGGGAACCTCTTGTCTAACCCATGGGCAACAAGGTACTATGGAAGGTTTTAAAGGCCTATCAATTTCATCTCTGCAGAATCTCTGGTCCATTTCACCTCTGCAGCATCTCTGGCCAATTTTACCTCCCTGTCTCTCTGGCTGATTTCTTCTACAGCATCTGCCAAATATGCCCCTTTCTCTCTTCTGCCTCCCCACGCTAGTGCAGAACCTTAACCCCTTAAGCCCAGGCTATTGCAATAGCTACTGGGGAGTCTGCCTGCCTCAAGTCTCTTCCCCATTCCAGTCCATCCTTCATTCAGACACCAAAGTGATTTTCCTAAAATGAGATCAAGCACGATACCTCCTACTCAATAACCTTCAGTGGCTCCCTACTGTCTCCAGAAGCAAATACAAAATGCTCAGTTTAGCATTCAAAGTCCTTCATAACCCAGCCCCCTCTTCCCTTTCCAGTTTTCTTACACCTTATTCCCCCCACATATTCTTCAATCCAGCGGCACTGGCTTCCTGCCTGGTATTATTTTGACTAGTTATGATAGCTGACATTTATATAGCACCTCCTATGTACCTGGCACTGTGCTAAGTGCTTTACAAGTATTTTCTCATTGGATCTTCAACACGGCCCTTCAAGGTAGGTGCTCTTTATCTCCATTTCACAGATGAGGGAACTGAGGCATAGAGGTCAAGTGATTACCTAGGATCACATAGCTATTAAGTGTCTGAGATTGGATTTGAACTCAGGTCTTCCTGACCCTGTTCTCTATCCACTGAGCCACCTACAAGAGCCTCCATCTCCCATCTCCACAGCATTTCCTCTGGCTGACCCCTTACCGCCTTCCCTGCTTCCTTAAGTTCCAAACCAAACCCCACCCCCTGGGGCAGGAAGCCTTCCCCGGTCATTCTTCCCTCCCCGTCCTATTTAGAGCTGGCCTTGTATAGACTTGTTTGCATTAAACGGTGAACTTCAGGAGGACAGGGACTGTCTCTCACCTCTTTTTGTGTCCCCAGCCCTTCTTGGCACAGCGCCTGGCATACAGCAGGCATTTAATAAATGTTTATGGAAATAAACCGAATTGCCCATTAGGAAGATCTGGAAAGGGAGAGGAGGAGGAGACAGAGGAGGGGGGCGGAGCAGAAACAGGAGCAGTTTGGGACCAGAGGAGGAGGAGGAGGGGTGAGAAAGAGGGAGGGATCAGAGGCTGAGGTCGGACCCACCTCTGACCCCTTCCGCACACACCTCCGAAGCAGAACAAGGTCACAGAGCAAGAAAAGGAAGTGACGTCGTAGAGCGCATGCAAAGAACCCCGACTTCCACAGGCCTCGCCCTCTTCGTTTCCATATCAACCCGCCCAAAATCCTAGAGGAAAAAGGGGCCAGGATGAGGCAAGGCTTTCTGGGAAACGTAGTTCAGTTGCCTCCCCCTCTTCCCCTTTCCCCTCCTCCCCTTTTCCCTGCCCGCTCACACCCACCCAACCAGACTGTCACAGGCGGGGCGGGGAGGGGGGGCGGGGTACAAGTATCCTTTGGGGCTCATTGGGTGCGAATTCTGCAGGGGGGTGGGGAGCGGAGGGGTAGCTGGACCTGGGGTCAAATAAGATCTATTACTTACAAGATGGGTGACCCTGTTTGCCTTGGTTTCCTGAACTGTAAAATGGGTATAATAACAGCCCCTCCCTTCCGCAGTTGTGGGGATCAAATGAGGTCCTATTTGTTTAAAGGAAAAAAAAGTGCCTGGCACATAGGCCCTCTATAAATGCTTTGTCTTCCTCCTTGGCCTTGACCTTGCTGCCCCTTGAGCTGGTCAGAGGCCCCACATGATCCCCAAGGATCACGGGGTCATCACTTCTAAGTGACAGCCTGGGAGCTCCCACTGGTACAGCTGCCTTTAATGGTCAGCCAACAGATACTATAGTAGAATGATTAGGGGGCAACTAGGTGGCGCAGTGGATAGAGCACTGACCCTGGAGCCAGGAGGACCTGAGGTCAAATGTGGACTCAGACACATAACATTCATTAGCTGTATGGCTCTGGGCAAGTCACTTAACCCCAAATGCCTCATAAGAAAAAAACAAAAACAAAAGCCTATAGTAGAATGATTAGCAGCTACAAAACATTCTCCTCCAAATCTGGGGAACGCTGCCCCAGATCCACCCAGCACAAATTTAGGGTCACCTGCACCATGGAAAGAGTGAGCACCATGGTAGTAAGGGACACTTGTAGAGAGTTGCATGTGGACACAAGAGGGGAGAGAAGGGGAGGAAGAAAGAGGAGAGGGACACGAGAGGAAGAGGAGGGGACAGAAAGAGGGAGGGGGCACAACAGGGGGAGGAAGAGGGGCAGGGGAGGAGAGGAGGGGGGCCTCAGGGCCTACCTTTGATCATTAGGTCCTCACAGGGCTTCTCCTTGGACACAGCATCTCTGCTGGCAGGGGCTGCCCTGCCTGGGCCTGCTCTTGAACTGGCTAGCTCCAGGGAGAGTGTATATCTGCTCCCTGCTGGGCATTCTTAGACTACCCAGGCTACTTTTTTTCAGCCAATGGCCAACTCCTCTCCCTATCGTTTGTACTTCATGTAGGGATGAGAAGGCATTAAGTACACTCATAACTCAGTACTTCTGCTGTCTGCTCCTTCCTTTCCGTGATTCCATCAACCAGCTAGGTGGGGCCAATTCCCCCTCAATGTGTACTTAGGGTTAGGCTTTGCTAGAATCTCTTTGTTAGGGCAGAGCTCACCCTTCTCCTACCCTGTCATCCGTGTTCTCCCATCCTACCTCCCAAATGTGTGGGGCCTTCCTCCTGCAGTCCTGCAGATAGCTACCCCCAAAGGTAAACGACTAAGGGCTGGGAACACACTGGTCATCAACAACTTGATGAAATTATTCCCTTGATCCCAAAGAATGAGAAAAAGGCAAATTGTAGCTACTCCCACCCATCAGACTGGTAAAGATGCGGGAAATGTGGGAAAACAGCCAGCGAGTGGGAACTGGGCCCAGAAAGTTCCTGAGTGGCAGTCCCAGCTGCTGTGCTGAGGCTCAGCAATACCACTCCAAGCTTAAGCCTGGAACAACCAAGAGAGAGGAAAAGGACGCAGGTGTACAAACACTCAATGATGGCCAGCCGCAGGCTGGAAGCAAAGGGTGCCCAGAGAGGACCTGAGAGGGCAGAGAAGGGGGCAGCTGCAAGGACACACCTTTGATTCAGGCTGGCACCAGCCAGTGGGAGAGGAGAGGGAGGGGAGTGAGAAAAGGAAACACAAAGCATTAATCGCATGGATAGCGAGAAAGGAAGGGCGCTACTGGCTGATGGGCAGCCATGTCCCCCAGAAACTGGCTCAGTGTTTTACTTTAAAAAAAAAATGCATCTATTAATTTGAGGGTGGGGCAGCTAGGTGGTGCTACAATGGATAGAGCACCCCCCAGCTGTGTGACCCTGGGCAAGTCATTTTGCCTCAGTTTCCTCCTCTGTAAAATGAGCTGGAGAAGGAAATGGCCAACCACTCCAGTATCTGTGCCAAGAAAACCTGAAATGGTGCCTTGAAGTCTCATTCACAACTGAAAATAACAACAAAGCTATTAATTTTACACTTAATGATAATTGGTCCCACTGTCCTCACCACCCCCACCCCCAGAACCAAAAGGAAAAACTCACCCTGAAATGAAAAAGAAAATTCTCATCACAAACAAAACCCACTCCCGCACGGGCCATGCCCCAAATATCTGGCTCTCGTCTCTGTTCGCGTCCCTGCCTGCCCTCTTCCCCTCTGTCTGAACTTTCAGTCCATCTCCCCAAAGGCAGGAGATGAGTGGCTAGTCCGTGTGAGGAGTGACCAGTCCATGTGACGAGTGGCCAACCACGTTCAGTCCTCCGGATTCTGAGAGCGCCATTGCTGCACGTTTTGGTGACCCCCAAAAAGAGCCGCTGCTTTTGTACCGCTCTCCCTTAGCGGAACAGTGGCGGCAGGGTCAATGGACCGCAAAGAAGGGACTTTTGCAGAGGTGGGGAGACCGCTAACCCATCAGAGAGTGTTCCCCCAGGAAGCGCAATGAGGCAGGACTTTCCCTAAGGAGAGTACTTCGGGGACCTGGGGTGGGGGGAGATCAGCCGCACCGGGGGTACTGCGGGGCCCCAGAGGACTTTTATGGAGGTGGGCGGGGCCAAGATCAAGGGGAGCCTAGGGCATGTGCACACGATGACTAGGATATTAACCACATTTCCCAGAAAGCCTTGCCCTGCGCCAGCGGCTGTGGGTAGTCATGGAAACAGGGGACAGGTGGGCGGGAGCGCTTATTTCTTGCGTCACTTGTGCTGCTGCCCCACCTGTCCTGAGTCTGGAGCCCTGACTTTGAGGAGAGAAGGCGGCATAGCAAGGTCAGGGTGGGCATTATTCCCGGAGTCCTAAAGGGACACTTGGAGGAAGAGGAGGGACGTCACGCTGAGGTCACCCTGGGGTGAGGTGCAGGAGGGGTCTGTCCTCGGGGGTCACTTAAGGGTCAGATGAAGATCAATTCCAGAATCACCATGAGGTCACTGGGGAGTCACCTGGGGCAGTTCAGTCCCAGAGTCACCATGGGGTCACTATGTGGGGGAAGTCATTACCACGGTCACCATGTTCATTCGGGTCAGAGAGTCAGTCTTAGCTTCAGCAGTCACTAAAGGGTCAATCACAGGGGTCACTTTGGGGAGTCATATGGGGTCAATCCCCAGGTCATCACAGAGGTCAGGTGGGGGGGTCAGTCTCAGGGTCATTCAGGGGTCAGGTGGTGGTCCATCACTGGGTCACTTAAGGGTCAAGTAGAGGGTCAGTTCTAGGATCACCACAGGGGTCAGGTGGGTTAGGGTTAGGGAGGGTCAGTCCCAGTGACCCAGGGGTCACCATGGGCTCTGCCTCCAGACCTACATCTGTTGTCCATGGCTTAGAGCTGAACAGGCCTGGGGATCACTCACTGAGACCGCCCAGGGAGGGGAAGGAATGTGCCCTTGGGCCCAGAGGTCAGGGAAGGTGAGGCTCCTCCTCTTGAAGCCTGGGGTAGGGCTCATGGCCCTCAGGTCTCCCAGAGGAGTGACCCTTCCATGGGTGACAAAATGGGTCCAAGGGCCCGCCCCCCCAGGTTAGTGAGCTGAGCAATGAAGCCCTGAAAATGGTGCTGGGTCCTCACTACCACCCAGGAGAGAGATGCTACTGTTGTACCCTTTTTACAGATGAGGAAACTGAGGCTGACAGGGGCAAAGCAGCTGACTAGCAGCAGAAAGCCTGAGATTGAGTCCCAGCTATGATCCTAACTGATCTTGTGACCAGGAGCAGATTCAGCTGCAAGAGAGGCCTGGGCCTGGAGACAGGAAGACCTGAGTTCAAATGTGACCTCAGACCTTTATTAGCTGGGTCACCCTGGGAATGTCACTTCACCACTGCTTGCCTCAGTTTTCTCATCTGTAAAATGGGGACCCTAACAGCACTTGCTTCCTCCCAGAGTTGTGGTGAGGATCCAATGAGGTGATCATTATAAAGTGCTTAGCCCAGTGCCTGACACACAGGAGGCTGTCACTATTCTTATCCGTTCCATTTTCTCTACTTCCTCACTGGTAACATAAGAAATGGGAAGCTTGGTGGCACATTTAAGGTTAGCAGATAACAGTGGACAGAGCGCTGGGTCTGAAGCCAAGAGACCTGAATTCAAATCTGGCCTCAGAATTGTATTAGCTGTGTGACCCTGGGCAAGTCACTTCACCCTGTTTACCTCAGTTTCTTCATCTGTAAAATGGGCTGAAGAAGGAGCCAGTAAACCCCTCCAGTATCTCTGCCAAGGAAGCCCCCAGTGAGATTGCAGTCAGACACAGCTGGAAAACAACTTAACAACAACATGGGGAATAAGAGAAATTCTCGAGGGGAGCCCACAAAGAAAGGGGCCAGTAGCCTTCTGATACCCCCCATGGTGCGCTCCCCTCAATATACACCATCCCTGATATCCATCTGAGTCAGCTATACTCAGCATCAAGAAATAGGTGTTGGTACAAAGGGTCCATCCCACCGGGGCACACACAGTTCACAGCTCCTGCCTGCGGCCTCCAGGGTTCACAAGGTCAATCTCTGGTAGGGGCAGAGGGGGAGGCTGTCAAGGCTGGGCCAGACACTCAGGTAAGACCCACAGGGCATAGCCGAGTCTCTGGTGCTCCCCAGAATTACCCAGGGAGCTCATCCTTAGCAAAATGCCTTTGATTGAATTCTTGGTGGATTCAGTATCGTGTGCCTTGTTCACACCTAGGTCATCTCTGTGAGGAGTGCTAGGGGTGTGGGTCCCTCATGTCCTTATCTTGAATGTAGACTGAAGTATATTATTTCTTTCTCTTTTCTTCTTTCCTTCCTTCCTTTCTTCTTTTCTTTCAATCTTCTTGCACAAAATGACTGAGACAGAAATGCTTTACATGATTGCACACGCATAACCTGTATCAGATTACTTACCATCTCATCCTCACGTCTGAATGTGAGGGACCTGCTCTGAGGGATTGTCCAGGGTAACCCCTCCCCCATTTTACAGAAGAGGCATAGGAACTGCCCTAAGGTCACAAAGGCACAGAGCTAGGGCTGGTCTTTGGCATCTCAGGAGTCACTGGCCTTCAAGGACATGGCCACAACCACCCCAGAGGAGTGGGGGCATCTGGGCCCACCTCAGAAGCAGCTTTACCTTGAGGTAATGCTGGAGAACTACAGCAACCCTGTAGTTGAGGCTCCCAGGCTGCCCTGGAACAAAGAATCAGGCCAGGGAGGTGTCTGTGTCCTTCCTCAGTGTGCACTGTGGGAGCTCTTGGGTGCAGATGGGCTATTCACTGTTTAGAAGGCAGAGACCAGGGATTTGGGAGGAGTGGCCCCCACTCATCCACCTGTTTCCAGGTGGAAGGGCTTTGCTTTGTAAAACTGGATTGTTTGGCCTTTGAGATTATACCTGCCCCTTATCCCGTTTGGAGTTTTCTTAGCAAGGATACTTAAGTGGTGTGCCATTTCCTTCTCCAGCTCATTTTACAGATGAAGAACTGAGACAAAATTAGGTGACTTGCCCAGGGTCACCCAGCTAGTAAGTGTCTGAGGCCAGATTTGAAATCAGGAAGAGGAGTCTTCCTGACTCTGGGCCGGTGCTCTGTGCGCTGTGGTGCCCCTACCTGCCCCAGTTAGGGGACAGTTGCCACTAAATGTGGAAAATAATATGAATAGGACTATCTATTAAGTTTCTCTTTTCAATTATTTTCTGTGGAGTCCCAAAATAACCCTAACTCATTTGTTTTATTTTATTTTCAAATTATATTTTTCTCCTAATTACATGCAAAAACAATTTTGAACATTTATTTTTTTTACATTCTAAGTTCCAATTCAATCCCTCCGTCCCTCCCCTCTCCCATCCCTGAGATGGTAAGTAATCTGATACAGGTTACACATGTGTAGTCATGTAAAGCATTTCCATCTGAGTCATTTTGTGCAAGAAGATGGAAAGAAGAAAAGAGAAAGAAATGACATACTTCAGTCCACATCCAGATAACATCAGTTCTTCATCCTGAGTCCTTTGCTGAGAGGAGCTAAGTCATTTGCATCTGATCATTGCTACAATGTTGCTGTTACTGTGTGCAAGGGTACAATGTTGTCCTGGTTCTGCTCACTTCACTTTGTATCAGTTTGTGTAAGTCTTTCCAGGTTGGTTGTTTTTTTAATCATCCTGCTTGTCATTTGTTACAGAACAGTAATATTCCATTACAATCACATACCACAACTTGTTCAACCATTCCCCAGTTGATGGGCATCCCCTTGGTTTCCAATTCTTGGCTACCACAAAGAGAGAGCTGCTATAAATAATTTTGTAAAAATAGTTTCTCTCTCTCTCTCTCTCTCTCTCTCTCTCTCTCTCTCTCTCTCTCTCTCTCTCTCTCTCTCTCTCACACACACACATACACACACACACACACACACACACACACACACACACACACACACACACACACACACCCCTCTTTGGGATATACCTCTAGCAGTGGTATTGCTGAATCAAAGGGTATGCAAAGTCTTAAAACCCTTTAGGCATAGTTCCAAATTACTCTCCAGAATGGTTGGATCAGTTCACAATTCCACCAACACTGAGTATCCCATAACTCCACCATTAGTGCCCCAGTTTTTCCACATCCCCTCCAACATTTATCATTGTCCTGTTTTATCATGTTAGCCAATCTGATAGGTATGAGGTGGTTCCTCAGAATTGTTTTAATTTGCATTTCTCTAATCAATAGTGATTTATAGCATTTTTCCATATGACTATAGATAACTTTAATTCCTTCATCTGAAAACTGTCTGTTCATATCCTTTGACTATTTATCAATTAATCCTAACTCATTTGAAGGGGGGAAAAAAGGCAGGGAAAAGCCAAGTAAATACAAAATATCTCCCAAGCATGGAGTGTCAATTCTGCTCCTGATAAGTTGTGTAGGCAACCCTTAGGCAAATCTTCCCCTAGTGTAGGGATCCATGGGAAAGCTTTCTATACACCAGAGATGATGCAGATGTAAGGTGGCAGTATCTAACTTGCATTTCATTTCATGGAAGAACCAGGAAGCAGGACTAATTATACACAGTGGTGAGTACAGGGGAAATTTGCCTTCACTGTGTCTTTCAGATTGGGAGACAAGGCCTGGGACCAAGGAGTCACCTCCAAGCAGAGCATTCTTTAGAACATCCATCCCTAGGGGGACTCATGATGGATTGTCCCTGCATATCCAACCTGAGTGACTCTGAGGGATGTAATGCCAAGTCACAGAAGATGTAGAGCAATGGGGAAGCTCACCCAGAGGCCCTGAAGGCAACACATGGGACAGAAGTGGCAATCCAGGGCCAACTGTTCCCATCACAGAAAGCATCTCTAGGGGGCAGCTAGGTGGTACAGTGGATAGAGCACCGGCCCCAAATTCAGGAGGACCTGAGTTCAAATCCAGCCTCAGACATATAATGCTTACAAGCTGTGTGACCCTGGGCAAGTCACTTACCCCCAATGCCTAGCCTCCCCCAATAAAAAAGTATCTCAGAAGCTCAGATTCAAATAAATGTAATACAGTCGATTCCAAGAAGATACTTTTGTTACTTACAAGCATGATGAATGTGATAAAGGCTTCAGTCACAGTTCAATCATTTCTGTCCACCAGACAATTACTACTGGAAAAAACAACATAAATATGTGGAATGTGGAAAGGCTGCCAACTGCAGTTCATCCCTTACCTGCCACCACAGGATTCACACTGGAAAGAAATCTTACCCATGTAGTGACTGTGGGAAGGGCTTTCACCTGTGGGCAGGACTTATTGAATATCCGAGTGTCCATCCTGGACAGAAACCATATAAAGCTCATGAATGTGGGAAGGCCGTCAATTGGATCTCATCCCTTACTTGTTGTCACAGGATTTGTACTGGCAAGAAACCTTATGAATGTAATTAATGTGGGAAAACCTTCTGCCTGAGGGCTGAACTTACTAGACATCAGATAATTCATAGTGAATAAAAACATTTTGAATGTAATGAATATGGGAGGGGATTCACCTACAGCTCATCCCTGAGTTCCCATTAGAGGATTCATACAGGAGAGAGACCACATAAATGTAGTGAATGGCCTTTGGCCAGAAAACAGTACTAATTTATCATCAGAGAAGTCATACTGGAGAAAAACCTTATAAATGTAATGAATGTAGGAATGCTTTCTTCCATAGGTCAGAACTTATTTCCCATCACAGGATTCACACTGGGGGGAAACCTTATAAATGTAATGAATGTGGGATAGCTTTCAACAGAACCTCATTCCTTACTTCCCATTTTAGGAGTCATTCAGCAGAAAAAAACATATGATTGTGGGATAGCCTGAGCGGATGGATGGGTAAGTGGGCAAAACAAAACAAAAACCATTAATCATTGACCACACGCTAAATGCTGTACTGGGGATACAAAAGGAAAGACAGCCCCTAACCCAAGGATCTTATAATGAGGTGAGATAGAAGGGTAGTGCCCAAAGAAAGGCCCTTTGGTCCTCAATGTCACGGGCATGGTGTGTGGAGCCACGTGGGAATTGTCTGGGCTACTGAGAAGATGGCAGGGAGGAAAGAGTGAAATAAAGCATGGCTGGGGCCTTCCTGAAAGAATGGACTAGGACAGGTAGCCCCCAATCAGAATGCCAGGGCTGCAGAGCTGAAAGGATTAACTCCTGGGTACCTTTTTGGGTCTCTGGTATTGGCTGAGATGGCTGCTGGAGAGTAGAGTGGCCTTCTGCCATTAGGGCAACTTTATAGGAACCTATTCATATTGGAGAGAAACGTTACGAAGTTAAGGCCAGAGGAATGAATTTCCTCTGACTGGTATACATTTCCACATGTATGACCTATTGGCTTCTCCTGGGAGGCAGCAGAGTGTGGTGATTTTGAAGCCAGAGCACGTAGGCTCAGCCAACCTCAATGGGCCTGAGTTTCTACATCTGTAAAATGAGGGGCTTGGACCAGGTGGTCTCTGATGTCCCTTCCAGCTCTAGAACAATGATCCTATCCTGACAGAGACATGGTGTGGAATGACGTGTAGATTTTTTTAAAGTTCTATTTTTTTACAATCTTTTTTTTTTAGGATTTCGAGTTCCAAATTCTCTCCCTTCCTTTAGCCTCTCCCTCACCCATTAAGAAGGCAAGCAATATGATATCAATTACATACATGAAGACATGCAAAACATAATTCCACATTAGCCATGTGAGGCATACCTTTTCTACATGGTAAGTGTGTTGGTTTATTTTGCTTAATTAATACAAGGAAGAGATCCCTCAAGGACTCATGGGAAGGTGAAATTTTTTAAAGCCTCAATAAAACGTGATTGAAATAAAACAATTCAGGCAGAATTCATCTATCACTGAAAACTGAAGGATTCAAACCAAAGGAGAATCAAAGGAGATATTTGTAAAGTACTTGGAATAGTGCCTGGCACATAGTAGGCATCATAAAAATGTTTATCCCCTTTTCAGTGTCTTAAAAACCTAAGAAGAAAATATCCCAGAGAAGAAAGTGATCAGCAGTGCGAAAGGCTGTAGAGAGGTCAGGGAGAATAAGGACTGAGAAAAGGCCCTTGGATTGGGCAACTAAGAGATCACTGTTGACTTTGGAGACAGCAGTTTTGGTGGAATGAGGTCAGAAGACAGATTGTGAGGGGTTAAAAGGAGAGTGAAAGGATAAATGTTGGGGAAGATGTGGAAAAATTGGAACACTGATGCATTGTTGGTGGAGTTGTGAACTGATCCAACCATTCTGGAGAGCAATTTGAAACTATGCCCAAAGAGCTATAAAACTGTGCATACCCCTTGACCCAGCAATACCACCACCAGGTCTGTATCCCAAAGAGATTTAAAAAAAAAAAGGAAAAGGACCTATATATACAAAAATATTTATGGCAGCTCTTTCTGTGGTGGCAAAGAATTGGAAATTGAGTGGATGCCCATCAATTGGGGAATGGTTGAACAAGGTGTGGTATACGAATGTAATGGAATACTATTGTGCAAATAAGAAATGATGAACAGGCAGATTTCAGAAAAACCTGGAAAGACTTGTACAAACTGATGCAAAGTGAAATGAACAGAACCAGGAAAACACTGTACACAGTATCAGCAACATCGTGTGATGATCAACTATGAATGACTCAGCTCTTCTCAGCAATACAAGGATCTAAGACAACTCCAAGACTCTGGATGGAAAATGCTATCCACATCCAGAGAAAGAACTATGGAGTCTGAACACAGCGAAGCAGACTATTTTCTCTCTTTTTTGGGGGGGTATTCTTTTTTCTCATTTTCCCCTTTGGTTCTAATTCTTCTTTACAACATAACTAATGTGAAAATATGTTTAATATCAGATTACACGCCATCTTGGGGAGAGGGGAGGGGAAGGAGGGGGAGAAAATTTAGAACTCATGGAAATGAATGCTGAAAACTAAAAACAAATAAGTAAAAATTTTAAAAAGAAGACAGGGAGAGGAGAAGTGAAGGCACATTGTAAAAAGCCTTTCCAAGGAGTTTAGCCATGAAGGGCAGAAGAGATATAGGATAATAGCAGAGATGAAAGAGACAAGTGAGGGTTTTTTCAGGATGGGGGTGACATGAGCATGTTTGTAGGCAGTGGGGGAGGAGCCAGTAGACAGAGAGAGATTGAAAATAAGGGAGAGTGGGGATGACAGAGGGGCCGATCTATTAGGGGAATTTATATAGAACTGGATGCAATTTTTTTTAATTTTTAAAATTTTTTAAAATTTATTTTGATTTATCAATAATCACTTTCATATGCTTTTGAGTTTAAAATTTTTCTCACCCTCCCCAAGACAGTGCACAATCTAATATAGGCTATACCTTTATATTCCTATTAAACATATTTTCACATTAGTGATGTTGCAAGTAAAAATTAAAACCAATAGGAGGAATCATCAGAAAGAGGAAACAAAACTCAACAAAAGAGAAAGAAAAATAGCAATTCAACTTCCATAGTTCTTTCTTTGGATGTGGATAGCATTTTTGATCATAAGCCTCTGGAGATATCTTAGATCCTTATATTGTTGGGAAGGGTTAAGTTTATCAATATAAGTCATTGCACAACATAGCTGTTATTGTGTATAATGTTCTCTTGGTTCTGCTCACTTCACTCAGCATCAGACCATACAAGTTTTTCCAGATTTTTCTGAAATCAGCCTGTTCATCATTTCTTATAAATAGTATTCCATTACATTCATATACCACAACTTGCTCAGCCATTCCCCAACTGATGGGCATTCTCTCAATTTCCAATTCTTTGCCACCACAAAAAGAGCTGCTATGAATATTTTTGTACATATGGGTCCTTTTCCCATTTGTATGATCTCTTTGGGATACAGCCTTAGAAGTGCTATTGCTGGGTTAAAGGATATGCACATTTTTATAGCCCTTTGGGTATAGTTCCAAATTGCTCTCCAAAATGGTCAGATCATTTCACAACTCCACCAACAATGCATTAGTGTTCCAATTTCCCCACATCTTTTCCAACATTTATCATTTTCCTGTTTTGTCATGTTGACAATCTGTAGCAAGTAGAGGGGTTAGTCTTGGTCAGGAGTGAGATCACTACATAATGTTATATGGGATGAAGGGGGAAGAGAGGGGCAGAAAGTGCCTGAGTGAAGGGAGATGATGATGAGGGGAGAAGAGAGAGCTCTTGAGGAACAGCCTCAATTTTTTTTGTAAAATATGAAGCAGGGGCTCAGCTGACAGGGTGAGGGAAGGGAGCCATGGGAGGTTTAAGGAGAGATGAGGTTCTTAAGAGCCACTGAGGAGGGTGAGAGCGTGAGCTGGTGAGGGAGGTGCAGGAGGGCCGTTGAGCAGCACCGAGGGCCCAGGGACATACATTTGTAGTGCAGCCAGCCCAAATGGCTGCATGATTTTCTCCACCTTCGCTCAGCAGCATGTGTAGGAGTGTTCCAAAGCTGAGGCTCAGCTGGGCATAATCGGGGACATAATGGGGTGAGGGATTCAAGATAGGAGGATGGGGTAGAATTGCAGAGAGCAGCAAGGACAGGGTAGATGGCCTGGGAGAGAACTGAGGGGTCCAAGGGTGGAGATGAATCGATAATTAATTTGTGAAAGTATGAAATGGGGGCAGGTATGCCCAGTTCTTTGGGTACTTGCCAGGAAAGCCATGACTGGCAACAAGAAACAGGACAGCAATCACACATACCTTTAATAAGGCCCAGAGAAAAGTGGTGAAAAGTGGGGAGGGAGACAGAGGCTGGACAGGGAGATGGTGAAGGCAGGCAGGTATAATGGGAAGGGGGAGAAGCAGAGAGCATCACTCCCATCCATCACTGTGTATCAGGAGCATCGGAAGCACTGTGCAGCATGGACCCCATGGAGGTGGACGTGGGCTGGGAGGCAGGAGTTTGAGGTCTCATTTTTACAGGGTCTTGTGGGGAAACAGAACAAGTGCTCTCTGCCCCACCTCAGGATTACTTCAGGGACGCATCAAAATCCCCTCCGAGTTACTGCTAAAACTTCAAAGTTCTCGGCACCTTCTTTATGCTCTGGTGGTCTGGAGCCATGGACACGTTTAAATATCATAGGACGAGGAGCCTGGATAATCAGTCCCTAGGTGGTTTTTCCTTATTTGGCACGTTACCAGGACGTGCATTTTGGTTAATACAGGGTACAATTTGTACATTATGCTACAGTTTGTTTGTGACTTCCTGGTTCCCCTTTGCAATCTTATTTCCTGCTAAAATTTACCAGAAGGGGACTGGAAGGGTAGTGGGTGCTAAGGGGGACCAGGACAAGATACAATTTTCATACTAGATGTCATGGTGTAGATGAAGAGTAGGGGGAGATAAGGGAAGGCAGAGGGAGTGGTGGAAAGCCAAGCAATTAGGGTTGGATAAGGGGGTTTCAGAATTCTTGAGCCTGGAGGTGGCACATTTGTGGGTAATAACATCTCTGTGGCTGAGGTAGGGTGGAGGAGGAGCTCATGGCAGGTGAGCAGGTTGAGAATGAGGGTTAGGATGGTTGGGGTGTCTGACATTAGGATTAGTGGTTAGGGTGTGAGGGACAGGCATTAAGTAGGGGAGAGAACAAGCATGTGTAGCATCCCTACTATGTGCCAGGCACTGAGCTAAGCACTTGAGGAATATCTCATTCCATGAGTGACCAGAGAGGCTGTCCATTTCAAGTTCCCTCTTCTTCCCTCTACTCTTCTTCACTCATCACCCATTCTTTCCTCTGTGGCTGTAGAGTCATCATGCCCTGAGTCTGAGGGTAAACAGGCCCAATGGCCACCCTCCTGTGGACACTCCCATCTGCTCGGTCTTCCTCCTCGACCCTTTGGATGCCCAGAACTGGACCCCCAGCATGCTTCAGATGGCCTCTAAACAGGGCAGAGATCAGTAGAACCGTGACTTTCCACTTCTCACATCTGCGGCTACTCCATTTCCTTTTGCTACGCTGGTGTCTGAAGTATCACCCAATGACCATCATTTCTATTTCTCCTCTCATGGATGCCCCCAGTCAGGCTTCCCACATGTAGGACACCTTATTCCTGTACTTGGTGATCTCACTTCCACTTGGATGCATCTTGGGTCTTCTGACTCTAGCCACCCAGATCCACATCCAGTCTTGGGGCAGCTTCTAGGTCAAGAAGAGGCTTGAGTCTGAACTTAAGCTCTTGAGAGTTCACCTTTTCCTTCCTTTCCTGTTCTCAGCAATCCACTTTTGCTTACATCTAATGAGTAAAGACAACACCGGTGGAGGAACTGAACAGAGCTCGGGGAGGATGCCAATGCCCAAGCCAACGAGCAGGGGCATCCAGGGAAGTTCTGAGAGCTCCCAGTGAAGCCGGAGAGGAATGAAGAGGGGCTGTCCTGAGTCCCACCTCAGAATGGAGACCCCTGGGGGAACTCACTGATAGGAAAAAGGAGGAAGGTTCCAGGGTGAGATGGCAGGGGAGGGAGATGGGTGCTGAAGCCCAGTGGGCAGAGCCAGGAGCAATGAGGGAAACTGCACAGTCCAATTTAGGCTGGAGCTGAGGTTGCTTGGGGCAGCCCCCCTCCCCTCCCCTCCAGCCTGAAGATCTAACAGGAGGATGACCACTTGACGTAGCAGCTGGACTCAAGGCTCCACTGGGAATCTGCCCTCTCTTTGAGTCCTCCCTCTCCTGAGGACCTTCCTCCTTCTTGATTCTCCTCCTCCTCCTCTCCTTTCAGAGTCTCCTCACAGAAGCTGGAAGTCAAACCTGAACCTAGAGATTATTCCCATTCCTCAGGTCTCCTCCAAAACCCTGCCTCCAGCCTAGCCACACAGTGCTCTTCTCCTCAGCACTCCATGCAAGTCCAACTTGCACACTCCCCCCTCCCTCCCCGCTGTTTCTTTTCTCCTTCCCCATCAGACCTACAAGCCCATCCAGGTTTCCTTCCTCGACCCAGCCCTTCCCTCAAAGGCCCAATTTCTCCTCCAAAGGTCCAATTTATGTTGAAGACACCACTGTCCTCCAAGTCACCTTGAGTTTGAAACACATGGTCCAGGTGGCCTCTTCCGCCCAAAAAGGGCTCAGGCTCTGGACCTGGCACACTAAGTGCATCCACTGGGAAGCCTGACCTCTAAAAGCTCCAGGGGGATGTCTGGCTGCTCTTCTACTTTGTTGTGGGGGTCCACAGTGATGGGGTGCTGTTCCCATGGCCCAGGTCCCTGGCATTCACCAGAGGCTATGATTCTTTCTACTGTCCTTGCATTATGGCTTTGACCCTGCCCCAATCTCTAATTCTGTTATTTCTAACCTAGCCCAACCCTTTATTGTCTGTTATCTCCAGATCACCCCTGGCCAAGTTCCACCTTTAATTCCATCTAGCCCCCTTCCAAGTGGCCCAGGTCCCTAGCATTTGCCTGGGGCACCCAATCCTTCCAGGTCCTTCTCTGTTACCTCCCGGTCACCCAAGCTATTGGTCACTCCTTGGTCACATCCAGATCTTCCCACAGTCTCTGTATATGAGTCCACCTTGCCCCCATTAGATTACTAAGTCCTCATTACAAAGGCTCAGATTCTTAAAATCTGGCCAGTAGCACAGACTCACTAGGAACCTTGCTCACCCCAATCGGTGTTCTAATAAACCGTGTCTTTGGCTGAAAGGTTAGATCCAATTCATTCGAGGACCTGTGTCACTTGTCCTTGAATTTTGGGGTTCCCACCACCCCTAGACCTCAACAATAGTGTCTCTACTGCAGCGTAGAAATTTGAGGACATTCTTTAAAACAAAATTCAGGTAGTGACTTATGACCAGAGTCAAGATAAACAAGGATAATCCAGAAAAGGGTCTCAGTATACAAAATATCAGGTTTGTTTTCTCCACCAGAAAAGATTCTTAAGTGTAAATGAACACATAGGTAGTGATGGGGTGCTTTGGTGCTTGTGTTTGGGTACTTGTGCTTGTACCCCAATTTCTCCCTAGCCTCAGAAACACTATCCCTGACAGTTTCTCCCCAGCCCAAGGACACTGTGCCTAGCAGTTATTCATGCATGGACCTCAGCACGACCCTTATCTCTATCCCTGGTACAGCTACACAGAGCTGGGCTGCTCAGGCCCCAGCCCTCAGATCATGTCTCTGGAAGCCTCCCAATTCCTTAGTAGTTCCTGTCTTGTAAGAAAGCTTTCCCTTGTTCCACAGCATTCTCTCATCAAGACAGAGGGAGAGGGGTGACTTGCCCAGCCCAAGGAGTTTTGTCCTTGGCCAGCCCAAGGACTCTTCCTCCTGCCAGACTCCAAAGATCCATACCTCTGTCATCTCCCTCCCCATCCGGTATACTCCCTGTACTTTCCCATCCATAGCCCCCAAAGATGCCTGCACCTTTGGATTACCTCATCAGTGTCCCTGGCATTACTTTCCCATGCTCTTTTCCATATAAACCCTAGCTGCATTCTCAGTCTCTCGCAGGATCCTTTAAGAATCCTTGCCCGCGGAAAAGCGTAACAATAAACTTTGCCACCTTGAATTAAAGAATGCTTGAGTCTGTGAATTCATTCCAGACGACCTGTCCTGTACAACGGTCTTTGAGGGTTCACAACTTCTCAACCTCTCACACCACAACAGTAAAACACACTGTACTAGAAAAGTAAGGCCAACTCGGGGGCCTTGCCTTTGTCTTTTGCCCAGACAGCCATGGCTTGGGCTTCCATAGACCTTGTGGTTCCCGAAGAAATCCCCAACTCCGGAGCCCAGGTCTCTGGGCCATGACGTCACCCCTGGAGATGGAAACAGCTAGTCCACAAGGTTGCAATGGTCCAGCCTCAGGCTCGCCTAGGCAAGCCCTAGCTATCGCAATCTTGACATCCCGACCCCCACCCAGCCCCAAGTAAGCCCCGCAGGGAGAGTAAAGATGTGGGGGATGCCCCCGGAGCCTGTCCCACGTGACCCCGTTGGCCACAGCCTCCCTGTGGGTGCCCCCTCGCCCTATTGGCCTCCTTGGCGCTTGGCCCCACCCTCTGGGATAAGTGGGTCTTTCCTACCCCTCCGGTCTCGAGCTTTCCCACACAAGAGGTGTTCATTGGGTGGACCCGCCCCCCGCTCATGTTTTCATCCCCACGTGAGTCTCTCACATTGGCCATCCTGCTCATGATGTCCGCCCTCTTGGGGCCCTCCTCAGGCGCCAGTTCCACGCGACCTGCTTTCATTGGTCTGCTCAACTGCCAGTCGCCCGACCACTTTACGCTCCCTGCTCTTATGGGTTCATTTTTCCAAGAGCCCGCCCTATGCCACCTGCTGATTGGCCACCCCGTCCTCTATTTATGCCTTTCCATCTCCAGTCACTGGATTCACTCAAGCCACTCTACCCACCTTTGATTGGCCCTGGCCTCCCGGATCCCACCCCCTTAACCTGTTTCGCCCTCTGATTGGCCACCACGATCATTCCATGCCAAAGTAATCTTTGTGTGGGATGGCTTCGGATTGGCCAAAGAGCGCGTCACGCAAGGGGCGAGGCCTCCTGTATCTAGCTTCTTTGCATTGGTCCATTTATGTCTGAGGAGGGACGAGTTCCACTCCCCCAATGCCCATTGGCTAATCACCACCAGGGCGCGAGGAGGGCGTGTTCCCTTCTTGTTCGTGGATTGGCCAGCTGGCCGGGAAGGACGGGTGGGCGAGGCTCCGTTAAAGGTACAGAAGGCTGCAGGACCGGCAGCGACACCTGCCAGGGCAGCGGCAGCTGGGGCAGAGATGGCGCAGCGGGGCCTGGCGGCCGAGTTCTGGCAGGTGCCGGCAGTGACGCGCGCCTACACGGCGGCCTGCGTGCTGACCACCGCGGCCGTGGTGAGGTCCTGCCCCGGGGGTCCCTCACCCGAGACCGGCCCCCCACTTCGCTACTCCCGCTCCCTCCCAGAGCCCCGCGTGTTCCCAAACCTGCGGTTCGCACTGTTCCGTCCCCCACACCCAGGGTCTTCTCGTACCCTCCCCCACAGTCTCATAAGACACCCCCGTCCCCTCCCCCAGACCCCAGGTCTTCCTGTCCCCTCCTCCACAATCCCCAGTATGACCTCCCCCGTCCCCTCTCCCACACCCCCACACCCCCACACCCCGGGTCTTCTCGTACCCTCCCCCACAGTCTCATAAGACCCCCCCATCCCCTTCCCCACACCTCCAGACCCCGGGTCTTTTCGTCCCCTCCCCCACAGTCCCGTATGACCCCCTGTCCCCTCCCTCACACCCCCAGACCCCGGGTCTTCCTGTCCCCTCCCCCCACAACTTTCCCCCGCCCCTATCTCCACGTCCCCTCCCCCCAGGCCCATGGGTGGCCCAAGAAAACCCTGCCCCCACCTCCACCCCGGCCTACCTGGCCTGCCCCCACTGGGGTCTTTGTTGTGTCCCCGCAGCAGCTGGAGCTCATCACCCCCTTCCAGCTTTACTTCAACCCGGACCTCATCTTCAGGAAGTTCCAGGTGACTGGCCAGGGCTAAGGGTCAAGGTCAGGGGAGCGGGAGGGGGTCAGGGAGGGGCCCCCCTCCCTCTTCGCCTCCCCCAAGCCCGCGCTCCTCCTCCCCGGCAGGTGTGGAGGCTCGTCACCAACTTCCTCTTCTTCGGGCCCCTGGGATTCAGCTTTTTCTTCAACATGCTTTTCCTGTATCCTTTGCAAGCCCCCCTCCCCCCGCCCCAAGCCGGGCAGAGCCAAGACCCTCAGGCGCCCCATGGCCACAGCGTCAGAGTAGGAAGGAGGGACTGGTGCAGACGGGGGCTGGGGCCAACCAGCCTCAGTGCCTTCTTTAAGTCTCTTCTGCGTGCCTAGGCCAGGGGGAGAGCAGGACGGAGGGGCCCCCTCCCATCCTCCAGCAGCGGGTGTTCTCAGTGAGATCCTCAGGAAGGGGGCGGGGCCGGGAGAGGGCGTTAGTTCCAGCAGCCAGGCCTTTGCAACTACCTACCCCGCTCCAGACTTTCCGGTTGGGATGTTTCCGATAGTGCCCCTAGGTACAGGTACTGCCGCATGCTGGAGGAAGGATCTTTCCGGGGACGGACGGCGGATTTTGTCTTCATGTTTCTCTTTGGGGGAGTCCTCATGACAGTATCCTTCCTACCCCATTCCTCCCGCTGGGTGCAGAAAGGCCTGGGTTCTAGTGCTGTCTTTGACATGTCCTACAGGGCCCTGCTTAGACTCTTCTCCGGACTGGAGGTTACAGCCGTACCAAGGGGGGGGGGGCGCACCTCCGCGCCCAGAGTCCCCGGCACCGCTGCCCTTCCCAAAATAATAACGATCTGAGCTGAGGAAGGGGTGATGAGGGGCCTGTCCCCTCAGAGAGGCAGAAGGGTGCTGCTCACAGGGCTGCCAGGGTCGGCCAGCACCCGGCCCCAGAGGACCTCATGTGCCCGGCGAGGGAAAAGCCCGTGGCAGTGAGGTCTGGTGGGAACGGGAGGTGTGGATTTTGCATCCTCTTCTTTGCTTCCGTTTGCCCAGTCCTCTCAGCCCCACAGTCTCAGGCGCATCCCACACCCCCTTTGAGACCCCTGAGGTGAGCCTACTTAGTGGACAGATGGAGAAACTGAGGCCCCAAAATGAAAGTGACTAATAGAGGCAGACAGCCTTTGTGAAGATTATTCTGCTAGCGCTGTCTCCATTTTGGAGCTGGGGAAACCGAGGCAGGCAGCATTGCCCAGCCAGGAAGGATCTGAGGCTGGATTTGAACCCGAGCCCAGTATTTCCGGGCCTGTAACAACAGGAAGATCTAGGTCCTGGATTTCCTTGCTTGTGAAATGGGGAGGCACGCCCTTTGCCCGGACCCTTCCTTGACTCAGGAGCTTCCAGCTCTTTGGGCTCCTGGCCAGCCTCTTCTTCCTGGGCCAGGCCTTCACCATCATGCTGGTGTATGTGTGGAGCCGGCGGAACCCGGACCTTCGGATGAACTTTTTTGGCCTCCTCAACTTCCAGGCGCCCTTCCTGCCCTGGGTGCTCATGGGCTTCTCGCTGCTCCTGGGCAACTCCGTGCTGGTGGACCTGCTGGGTGAGCAGCCATTTGTGGCGGGGAAAGGGGGTCCCTGGTCCTGGAAGGACTCCCCTGCTGGGTGCTGGGGCCAGGGATGACAGGGTCCCAAAGTGCAGGGGATGCCCAGTCCTGGAGGGACCCCTCTACTGGGTGCTGGGGCCAGGGATGGCAAGATCCCAAGGTGCAGGTGGGGGTCCCCAGTCCTAGAAGGACCCCTCTGCTGGGTGCTGGGGCCAGGGATGACAGAGTCCTAAGGTGAATGGGGGGGGTGGGGGATGGTCTTTCTCCACTGCAAACCTGCACTGTCTAGGGAACAGTGCTTCCAGTAGAACCCACCCAAGCTATCCCTCCAAGTGCCCATACTCTCCAGACTTGCTGTCTTGAGCCTTCTCTTTGCCCGTCCCCTCTCCTGCCAGACCACTTAATGAGCCAGCTCTCTCCTGCTCAGGGATTGCTGTGGGTCACATCTATTACTTTCTTGAAGATGTCTTCCCCAACCAGCCTGGGGGCAAAAAACTACTGCTCACCCCTAGCTTCCTGTGAGTACAGCGGGCTTGGACCTGCCTATCTCTGGGGCTAGGGCCACAACTCCCTCCCCGCCTCCCAATCCCAAAGCTCTGACCTGTGGGGGACTTCCCCAGACCAGACATCCCTTCTCATCCCCTGGCCATCCAGGAAGCTGATCTTTGATGACCCTGAAGAGGACCCAAATTACAGACCCCTTCCTGAGGAGCAGCCAGGCATGGACCCTGTGGACCGCCAACAGTGACCACTTCCTCCTTCCAGCCTGGAAAAGGTGGGCCCACGGCTCTCACCAGGAGGCTTGCCTCCCCTCCCCTGTCTATCCCACATGCAGCTTGGGAGCCCAAGTACTGTGGCTGAGCACTCGGGGGGTCCCCACTTCTCTCTCCATCTCTAATGGCCCACAAGAGTGGCCCTGGCCTCTCTCCCCCACTCCAGGAAATGAGATCGATGGGATGATCCCCAAAGGATGAATCTAATAAAGACTTGGCAGCGTCTGTGCAAGTCTTGGCCTCCTGCTGCCAAAGGTCACTTAGGCCTGAACCCACCAGGGCTTCCTTGGGCAGCCTCCAGCCTGCGAAGCCTTTGTCACACCTCTGAGTGGGAAAGGGAATTTCCCACCTCTCCAGGCTGCTGGCTGTCCTCCTGGGTGGGACTTCAAGCTTAAGGAGTCTCTGCAGCTTCTCCCAGGGTTTCAATCTTCAGGGCAATTTTTGCCCTATTTGGTGCTACCCTCGTGGTACAGTGGGTCAGCCCTCTCCCAGAGCTGGCCTAGGAGAATCTTAAATGGGGTTCAAAGCCAGAGGGGGCTCCCTGAACACGTGGAGTCTGTTACTCACAGAGAAAGTGCCAGGAGCAATGAGAATGTAATGCAGTCTCTCCAGCCTGGGGCCAGACCACCCAACTGAGCAGTGGAGGCAACAGTAGGGGGCAGGAGGCAGGAAGTACCTCTGTTTCTTTAGCTATAAAATGGAGACATTGGTCTACAGTGCTTAAATAAGTCTGCTGCAAGATGGTGCTAGGGGAGTACCCGTATGAGGACCCTCCCCTGGCCTACCTAAGCCGAGCTGCTCCTCTCATCCCCAGGACTTTCATCGTCCTTTCTGGGACCACTGCTGCAAGCATCCCACACTCCTGCTTCCCCTCAGCCCCTACTCAAGTCCCATCCTTCCCTCCATTCATGCCCTGGGAACAGGATCCAATCAACTTGGCCATGGTTCTTGGATGAGATGTGCCAACCTGCTCCAGGCCCCAATGACTATTCCACAAATGAAACTCAGCCTTTATGAGTGTAAGCCCCCCGAAAACAGGGACTTCTTTGGTTTTTGTACTTCAGTCCCAACCGTGCCTGACACAATAAATGCTTTGTTCACAATTGATCCCAAACCTTGGGGCAGGAAGGGGTGGTCTGAACCAGCCTCCTCCATGGGTGGCTGTGGTGCTACATAGCCATTACTGCGTCTTTTAAGACTTGGCTGCCTGGGCACTCAGGCATGTGGGACTTCTGCTGCTCCTCCATTGGCACAAATTTAGGGCTAGCCCAGGGACGGGCACTTGCTAGGTTTTTTCCTGATCTCCATGACCACAGCTACCTCTCTCCTCTGGGAGCTGGGGGGGGGGGAGGGCATCCAGGCCTCTGATGTACCCCACGGACCATCTGTCCATCTCTGCCTGCTTTGACAAGGGAGTGGCTGGGATCCAGCTGGGGGTCATAGCCAGTGGGCTGCCGGCCCCCTCAGAAAGCCACCTTGGACCCGTGGTGGCCATGCTGACCAGGCCTGGTCTTGGGCAGCCAGGATAGATGATGGCTAGAGGGTCTGGCTTTGGATCCTGGGCGTGTCACTACCAAGGTGGTGCTAACAATTGGCTGGTGGAAACAGGTCAGCCCCTAACCTGTGGGGGTAGAGGATGCTAAGGCCCACGGACCTCTCAGGATATCCCAGCTCCAGTGTTCTGAGGAAGCCACTCAGTGGACATGGACCTGGGCACAGGCAGGCTTCCTCCACACTCTTGTGGTCAAGGCCAGTTAGTCCCAAGTTCAGATCCAGCCTCAGACACTAGCCACAATTTGCCTCGGTCTCTTCAGAGGAGATCATACCGGCACCTACTTCACCAGATTTGCAAAGCACTTAGCCCTTCCTTAGTCTCCTCCCACCAGACTGAGAACCCAGGGTCAAGAAGGGTTTGAGAAGCATCTGGTTGATGGGATGATCAACCTCTTCCAGAGAGCTAAGGTGCCCAAGGAGGCCAGGAAGAGGGACCTCCCCCCTCCCCCATCAGATAACTGAGAGGCAGGAAGACGCTCACCCCCCCCAATGCCCCTGGCAAGTGCCAAGCAAGTGATCACCCCACATTCTCTTTATTTAAAAAAAATCTTCCTAGCTGTGCCCTGGGCACCTAGACACACAAAACAAATCCTATCAGACCAGAAAAGCCCTTCTGCACCTCCCCTGACCCCGGGCCAGGGACACGATCCACAGGCAGACTGAGCAGGGCAGTGGAAGAAGGGCCCCAGTGAAGGGCTGCCTCCCTCCTCCCTGCCTGGGGCACCCACCCAGCCTCTTCTGCCCACAAAGAAAAGGAAAGAGGGTCCCATCTTCCAGAGACTCCACCGCGAGGGGATAGTGGTCTACCACGCTGGGGCGGTGTTGGCCAAACGTCTCATCCGCCTGTGGAGCAGAAGAGACAGTTAATGAGGGAAGGAGGTGGGAGCCTAGGGATGACAGCCAGGCCCTCACTGAGCACCCAGTCCAAACGCAGCCCTCCCTCTAGCATCCATAAGTGGGCCGAGCTGGGGCCTAAAGGACCCTGGGAAAGGCTGAAGCAAGCTCAGAGCCTGACCACCATGGGGAGGAAACCCTGGCTAGCTGGGGGCAGTCCCTCCTTTGGCCCAAACAGAGCCCTGGGGCTTGGAGTCTGGACAGACCTGGGTTTAAACCCAACCCCAGACACAAGCTAGGTGACCCAGGGGAAGTGAGTTCATTTGCCTGAGCCTCAGTTTCCTCATCTGTAAAGCAGGCATCCTAATAGGGGCCCAGAGCGCATGACAGAGGCACCTGGTATTCCTGTCCTGGTCTCTGATCTTTTTCTCCATCTCCGCATCAGTCAAGGTCTCCAGGAGTGGGCACCACTGGTCAGCATCGCCAGTGTTCCGAATCGCAATCTCTACTGTGGGCAAAGGGTTCTCACTGAGGAGGAACAGACACATGTGTGAAGGAGATGCTCTGGACCTTCGGGTCCTCCTCCCTCCTGGCCCCTACTGGGGCTGCCTCAGTGCTCCGCCGCGGGTTTGTCTTCAAAGGATGCCCTCTGTTCTCCCCAGAGAGGGCGGCCTGAGCCCACGCCACTGAGAGTAAGAGTCAGCACCAAGGCAGCAGGGAAAGCACGAGCCCCCGCTGGTGTGACCCAAGTTCACGAGAAGTCAGGCGTGCACCACTCTGGGTTCAGCACTGCGCGTGCGCACATACCATGCACGCTCATGTGCACACACATGTGCATGCACATGCACATACACATACATGCACGCACACGCACCCACATAACACAAGCACACATACACACTAGCGCACACGTACACGCGTGGACACACACACACACATAAATGCCCACACGTGCAGTGTGCACATACACATGCACACATACATGCATGCTCACATACATGCTCACGCACACACACACGCCCCTGGGGGCGGGGGGCATAGCAACACGCTGAACCTCAAGGACCCCAGGCAGGGCCAGCCGCCCACCTTGCCACCCTCCACGATGGCCGGCCTGGTCTTTCCTCCAGCACCACATCTGAGGTGGGGAATCCCTGGCCAGCTCAAATACCTCGTCAAGGCCTCCACCCTCACTAATCCCCCTGCCCCCACACCCTCCCATTTTTTCCGGATGTGTTTCATAGATGCATCTGTGTGACCTGCCTAGATCATAAGCTCCTCGAGGGCAGGGGCTGACTGGTCTCCTCTTGGCAGCAACCCCCACCGACTCATTGTCCTGAGGAATCAGCATGTGCAGAGACACAGACACAATCGATACAAGCATGCTGAGCTGGGGGCACTATGCTGAGTCTGGGAGGAAAGCAGAGTTTCCAAGGGGGAGACGAGGGAGACGCTGCCACGCATGGGGACAGCAGGCGCAAAGGCGCCAGGACGCCATTCTGGGAGTTATGGGAGCTCAGGCCTCAGGCCAAAAAAGCACTCTGTCTTCTCTCCCCCGTCAATAGGGAACCACTGAAGGTTGTGGAGCAGAGTGGTTATCTGGGCAGACCACGCTCTAGGAATATCAAGTTAGCATCTGCACCGAGGATGGAAAAAGGAGCCGCTGGATGCAGGAAACTAAGCCTAGGCTAGGGGATGAAAGGTGAAGCCATGGCAATGGAACATGGCAATGACACAGGGAACGGCCCCCGTGGGGTCATCCAGGGGACCAGCAGGCAGTCAGAGATACGGGCCTGGAGCTCGCGAGAGAGGTGAGGGCCAGACAGCAAAGACCTGGGCTGAGGCCTGCGCTGACCCATCTGGCTGGGTGACACTGAGCAAATCGCTGAACCTGTCTATCCCAGGCAGCTTCTGTCTCCAGATGCGCCACGGCCTGCCTTGGGAGGCTCCTCGGCGAATGCAGAATGGCTGTTTAAGGGGTGCGGTGTTCAGGAAGGAATGTGCTAGGTGCCACTAAGGTTCTTCCTCTCCCCTGTGCTGCTAGGATCTGTGGCCATGAAGGGCATTTCTGTACTAGGAATTCCCTATGCAGAAGAAAGAGTAGATCTACACAAAAAAAAGGCCTTTGATTACACTCCTCCCAAGGGAATTCCTAACCCATGCTTTCAATCCTAAGGCCACCACAACCCAGGCCTGTAACGCTGACTCAGAGGCAACTGGTGGCACAGCAGGCCTGGGCCTGGAATCCTCAGTTCAAATCTGCTGCTGGCCATGTGACCCTGGCCAAGTCACTTTACCCGTCTGTCTCAGTTTCCTCAACTGCAAGATGGAATAACAATAGAACCTTCCTTGCAGGGTTGCTGTGAGGACTGAGCACTCAGGACCATGCCTGGCACACAGCAGGCACTAGATAAGTTCTTACGCCCTTTCTTCTGCCTTACCCAAACCCTGATCCTGACGGGCACAACGGAGCTGCCCTCTCCTGGCCCTCCCCTCCTCCAATATGCGAGTGACCAACTAGTACGTGTGCAAGTGCCCAGCCCACTCCTAGATGGGAAGCTCTACGAGGGCAGGCAGGCTTGGCATCCCCCCAACCTACCATCTAGCCCGGCACTCTGCACAGAAACCGGCCTGACCTGAAGCAAAGCTGATGACCCTCATCTCTACCCACGTGCGCACATCCCCGGCCAAGGGCCAGGCAGAAGCGGCCTGGGGAAGGGAGCATCGAATCCAGAAAGAGTTCCAGCCATCCTCCAGCTGGTGAGGACATGCTCAAGACGGAGGGGCTTGGCCCCAACTATGCTGATCAAGGTCACCCCGTCCTGGAGGCTGCAGGCGACAAATAAGCTCCAGGCGCCGATGGCCGACTGGTGGGACATCAGTGGCCTGCTGTGGGCTTGGGGCTCTGGGAACTGACGACAAGCCCACACGTGAATCGTGCCCGGGGAGGAAGGAGTGGGGACCAAGCCAGCCAAGCACACGCCTGGTGCTCTACTGAAACTAGCCAGAGGCCGGCTGGCCTGACTCTGGAATCTGTACCCTTCAGCTCTCCCAAGACCCACTTAAACAGTAACAGAGCAAACCACCAGAGTCCGAAGCTGGGCCAGCTGGTCAGATGAGGTGTCTGCAAGACCCTCGGACCTGAAGGAGCCTCAAGTAGGGCCTGGGAAGTGGCAGGCAAGCTGCTGATGGAGCCAGGAAGGCAAGAGGACCCGGGAAGGCCTTCTGGCCCAAGCCAGGCCGTCCCCCCACCCCTCCCAGCCTCTGCAGGAATTACCCTGGGCACAGAGCCCACCCACCCTGCCCTCAGGCCTCCTTGTAGCTCCCGTATCCCCACTGCTCCTGAAGGCAGGCTGTCTAGGCCATTGGACGTCCGACAGCTTCTCAATGTCCAGATGGGGCCCCTTTGGCCACCCAGCTGCACCTCAACAAGACTGTGGAGCCTGCACCCCACGCCTCCTATTTCATCCCTGGGACAACCCTTCTGCCTCAGTTCATCTTAAGCCCAAAGGCCACACCTGCATGTCCTCCTCCACCAGGTGGTGTGGTTTGGGACAGTGAAGAAAGCTGTGGTCTCCAGAAAGATGACACTGTACAGAAGCCCTCTGAGCCAAGACCCGCACTGAACAAAACCAGGAAAGGGAGGTGGTGGCCAAGCTGACAGGCGAGGGAAGCTGGGCCAGGGAAGAAACACCTTCCCCTCTCCGCCACCCTGTGGACCTCAGCTTCCCATCTGGGAGGGGGAGAGGCTTAGCCAGCGCCAACTCCCTCCTACTGGGCCTCCCTCGCCCCAGGAACCACTCTGGGAGGAGTCACACACAGGGACTTTTCTGGGCAACTCCAGGCAGGCCTGGATGCCTCCAGTGCCCACCTACCCCTCGCCAGCTGCCAACAGGGACCCCACCAGTTTGATGGCCCCAGAGAAACGAGAATTCCTCCCATAAACCTCCGGGGGCTTTATGCCAGGCTGTCAAGGGGTCACTGTGGGGCCAGAGCAAGCAAGACCTTGTCTGTCATCCGCAAGCCATGGCCTCCAGCTCCCTGGCCCCTGGGCTCCAAGGGAAAAAAGGCCCTGCCAAACCAGCGCCCCTTCTGTGGCCCCACCCCAGAGCAGGCAAATGACAGACAGAGCCCACCTGCAGGCCCTGGGGGCACTCCAGGGCCCACTGCACCAGGCAGCAAGCAGCACCCCTTGTGGCAGAAGGAAGAGTCATCCCGGCGAGCTGCTGGACCAGACAAGTGGAGGATCCCCACCAGCCCCGCGCGCGCGCACACACACACACACACACACACACACACACACACACACACACCACGCACACGCACACGCACACGCACACACACAAAATGAAGCTGTGCTGGGCCTCCAGGAGAGAGAGGGAGGTGGGCTGCTGCCGCCCCTGCTCACCTGGGCTCCGCCTTCCTTGCCCTGTGGGAGGGGGGAGGGAGGTCCCATGGCAAAGGTCAAAGAGACAAAGGTCAGGCCCGCCCCTGCCTGCCATGACGCCTACCTGAAAGCGTAGGTCTTCTGATGCCAGCTGAGCTGGCCCCGAATGCTGTAAGCGATGGTGGTGACGAACTCCCCACCGAGGCCGAGCTCCGAGCACAGCTTCAGAGCAAACTTTTCCGGGGAGTTCTCCTTCTCAGACATGTCCCACTCAAACTGGTCGACCAGAGAGATGTTTCCCACGTGGATATTCAACTGGACACCAAGACCCAAGAGAGAAGGGGGAAGGAGCTCAACGCAGGCCCGCCCCCAGAGGCCCCACACACTAAGCAGCAGGGCTGGAATTAGAACCCAGCTCTTCTTCCAGTTCCCCACCCCCTCCCCATCTGCTAGAGAACGAGGGAGCCAGGCCCCACGGTCTGTAACCTGAAGATGTCTGGGGTCACATCACTGTCAGAAGGCACAGACCTGGGTTCTGTCACGACCATAATCTAGTCCATGCCAAGTGTTCTAAACTGGCAAGAGCTGCTGCTCCCCTGCTTGGTGGCCCAAACAGCCCTGAAGGGGACTCCAGGCATTGGGGAGAGGGCAACAGGCCCCACTAGGCACCTGCTGCGGGCAAGCTGGCCACGGACAAGACAGGAATCAGACCTTCCTGTCCCAGAGCCCAGCACCTAGAGGCCGAAGGCCCAGAGTCCCTCCCAACCTTAAGGGGCCTTTCTACTCCTCCTCATGCCTCCAACTCCTGAGCCTGAGTCTGCAGCAGGCCGGGGAGCACCCTCTACCTCAGAGGGTCTTTCAACCCCCCCCAAGTCCTGAGCCTGGGTCTGCAGCAGGCTGGCGGGCTCCCCTCTACCTCAAGGGGTCTTTCTACCCCTCCCCGCCCCAAGTCCTGAGCCTAGGTCTGCAGCAACCAGGGGGCCTTCCCCCTTACCTTGATGATGACTCGCTGGTCTGACTGGTCCTCCAGGAGGCTGTCCGTGGGGTAGGACTCTATCTGCTGCCGGATGGCCGAGGCAATGGCAGGGACAAAGGTCAGGGGGTTCAGATCTAAGTCATCGCAGAGAATTTCTGAGAACATTTCCGGGGTCATCAATTTCTCTGAGATCAGAGGCAAGAGGCGGCCAGTGAGTGTCCAAGCAAGGAAAGAACCCCTCCTCCCAGGACCCCTGCAGGGGAGCCTGAGGCCTGTCACACTCACTACATGACCAACAATGTTTGTGCAAACGATAAGAGAGCCAGGCCCCAAAAGCCCAGAAGCTCAGAGCAAGAGGGGGCCTTGGAGGCCCCTGGCCCTCCTGCTGGGAACCACGTCCTGACCCCAATCTTTCCAAAGGCATTCACCGTCCTCCAGGCTCCAGCAACCCTGGGCTGGTGCGCCACAGCAGGAGACTTTAGACTGAGGCAGGGCACTGGCCCCAGCCTCCCTCCCCAGTGGGCCCTCCTCCTATTTACTTCGTTGCCCCGTTCAGATGCCCTTGTCTGCCTCTATGTTAAAACATCAGCTCCTTGTGAGGATCAGTCAAGGAGGGAAGAATATGCCAGGAAGGCCCAGGCTCTGGACCTCTCTTTTCTCACAGAAGGCTCTCAGTCTCAGAGCTGGGCCTGAAGTTAGGAAGACCAGAGTTCAGATCTGGCCTCAAGACACTCACTAGCCGTGGGACCCTAGGAAAGTCACTGAACCTGTCTGTAAAATGGGGATAATAACAGCACTTGCCTCCAAATCCGCGTGATTCTATTAGTACAGTTCCTGATACATAGTAGGTGCTCTATAAATACTTGTTCCTTGGACAGGCAGACTGAGACTGGTCTCAGGGACATTCTTGGCCCCTTGAAAACAATCACTATCCTGTCCTGGCCCGTCCTCTCTCCTCCTCCCAAGCGCTTGCAGGTGGGCCTTCAGAACCGCCATCTTGGGCCAGGCCATGGGATCTCAGCCGCCTTCTTTCCACCCTCTGTCACCTCCTCGGGGTGGAGTGTGGCAGTCTCTCAGCTGGCCGGCCTCTCTGAAGATGGGGCAGAGTGGAACTCAAGACCAGCTCTTCATTCCACTGGTCAATCCAGACAGCCACCAGCCAGGAGGTGCTGCTTCACTCGTTTGCCATGGCACCATGTCAGATGCCAACTTTTTTTGGGGGGGGGGCTAGGCAATGGGGTTAAGTGACTTGCCCAGGGTCACACAGCTAGTAAGTGTTATGCGTCTGAGGCCAGATCTGAGCTCAGGTCCTCCTGAATTCAGGGCCAGTGCTCTATCCACTGCGCCACCTAGCAGCCCCCAGACAACTTCTTAAGTTAGGACCCCAAAGGATGCCCTTTTTCAAGGCTCGAGGCTCTGCTATCCTGACCCTCTCCTAAGGCAAACACCTTAACAAGCACTCATCAGGTCAGCCATCTTCTCCCAAATGTCCTGGTGATGGATGGAGGACAGATGGAGGGATGATGGATGGATGAGTGGAGAGATGGACAGACAGATGGACAGATGAATAGATGAAGAATGGATGGAGGGATAACGGATGGGTAAATAATGGAGAGAGGGATGGATGAAGAGATAGATAATGGATGGACAGATGGATAGATGGATGGAACAGGGGACAGATGGATGGCTGACAGCTGGCTCTGCTTCTGGTTTCCCCTAGCCAGGCCCTGCCTCTCCTAGGTCCAGGACTTCCTCAGGTGAGTCTAGTCTTGTCCAGAATATGCCACTGCTCCCCTGTAATTTCTGGGGAAAGCCCCAGCCCCGCACTCTGGGAGTGCCGCGTCCGTCCTCTGAGCCCCTCACTCCTCAGGCAGATACCTACAGCGCCCTGAGGCCAATCTCCGGGCAGCCTCTCCCTGGTGCTGCTGCTGCGCGCCACAGGGACCTCCAGGTATCCACCCATCTCCCTTTGGCCTTCCTCCCGGCAGCCCATCTCGAAGTGCAGGCTCCACTCCTAGGAGAAGGACCTGGACACGTGTTTTATGGCCTTCCCAGGCCTTCCCCTCCTAGGGGCCCTTCCCAAGAGCACAGTTCCTGCCTTCTTCCAGAATGTGACAAGCCGTGAGAGGAGCCTCCAGCACTTTCCTTGAGCGGCCAGGAGGCAGCTACCCTCCCTTCGGGGAGATTGCGGTCTGTCCCTGCACTACCCACCTGCCCCATGCCGGCTGATGCCTGCCCACCTGCCCTTCTCACTGGCTCCCCAAGCAAGACTGGAGCCTTGTTCTCCCAAGGGGCTCGTCCTGCCCTTGGCAGGCCATGGCTCCATTTCCCAGGCACCCAGTTTTTCTGGGTCATCTGCCCTAGTCAGGCCCCACCTGGAGCAGTCAGCTTAGCCCCAGATGGCCCATTTTAGGAATAGAAGGTGTCTAGAAGAGGCCAACCAGGCCATTTAGCGAGTCTGAAACTCAGGCCACACGCAGAATAAGCTAAAGGTAGGAAGGTGAAGATGGGGAGACCTGACAGCCAGCTGTGCCCAGGTAAGACTATGCGCTCAGCCCCAGGGGGTCTGCCTAACGCCCAGAGCTCCGCAGTGAGGGCACAGTCTGTGTCTCTCAACCAAATGCTACCTCGAGCACCCCACAAGGGGTTGGTGCCCTTTGCCATCAGAGGCCCTCTGTTCAATGCACACATCTGACAGTGATGTTCTGAGCAGGGTCCCTGGGCTTCTTCCCAAAGGACCCAGGACCCAAGCAAAGCCCATATGCCTGGCCTGGGGCCAGATGTAGCCCAGGGCAAAAGCCCCCGCCCTCCACACACCGTTCATGTTCCACGTGAAGGCATCTCTTAGTTTCTGCCCATCGATCTCCATGTCCAGCCTGATAGGAACCAGAACCTCGGGCTGGGAAGCATTTTCGTGAATCACCGCAGGGTCGTGGTCGTCAAAGCTGAAAAGAGAGAGTAAGGGGTTCAGCAGCACAGCCATCTAGCACCCCAAGGGCACCTGAAGAGACCTAGAAGTGTACACCAGGCAGATGCTGCCCCTGGCCAGAACATAGGGCTCCTAAGAGATCCCACATGCAGAGGATGCGGGGAAGGAAGCCCACACCGCCCATCACAGCCAGCAGAGACCGCCAGCTGACCACATGGATTCTCCAGGGCAGAAGTCTGGCCAGGTCCATCACATGCAGGCCCAAGCCTCAGTTTCCCCAGCTGGACATGGGGGATCGCAACATGGGCACTATCATACTCCTACTTCCTTAGCCGCAGTCCCCTCATCTGTACAGGGATAACAAGAGGTCCATGGTGAAGACCAAGTAAGATCATCTATCAAGAGCTTGAGGCGGCAGCTGGGGAATCAGGACGCCCCACATTCAGATCCAGCCTCAGACACTCACTAACAGTGTCGCCTGGACAATCGGCCTCAGTTTCCTCATCAATACGACGGGGATCATAACAGCAACCACCTCCTAGGACTGTCACGAGGACCACATGAGTGGATACAGCGCTTGGCACGCCTTCCGGTACCGGAAAAACCCAAGCCACCGTCATCCCCATCATCGCCGTCGCCACAAGCGCCAGCCGCCACTGCCGTGACCAAAGGCTCACCACAGGGGAAACGTCCTCTTCTTGTCTCTGCCCATGCGGTTCCTGTTGATGGTGGTGGAGCAGGGCACGGCGTCCAGATGGTGGGAGCTGTTCGGCAACGTCGGGACCCACTGGTTGTTCCTCTTGGCCTTCTGTTCCCTGGAGGAGGGGGGGAGAAGGCAAAGAGCAGTCAGTCAGGGGGCACTGGTGTCTCGGGGCACCCCCCCCAACTGCATCAACAGACATCCCCATGGCAGGACCTGTGCTAGAGCAGAAGTGGGAAGGGGGGAAACAGGAATGAGAACCTGGGGGCAGCTAGGCAGTGCAGGGATGGAGCACTGGCCCAGGATTCAGGGGGACCTGAGTTCAAATCCGGCCTCAGACACTAACACTTACTAGCTGTGTGACCCTGGGCAAGTCACTTAACCCCACTGCCTAGCCAAAAAAAAAATAAGTAGAGAAACGGAAGGACAGAGGGACCGGCCCGGCTTCATGCCCTGCGCTGCCTAGGATGCTGAGGGATGACGTGATGCCCCAGTCACACAGCTGGCCAGAGCCAAAGGCAGGATTGAGCCCAGAAGACCAGGTCGCCTGCCGCAGCACCCTCATCTGTCAGAGCGTGACCGTCTCAGCCCCTCCCTGCCCACAGAGGACGGGGCTCAAAGACCACAGCTGCTAGCATGGTGGCAGCTTCCAGCCCAAGTCTCTGACTCGGAGTAAAGATGGTAGGATTGAATTTGCCCTCTGGTCCTTGTGCTGCTCTTGGTCTTCGAGGCTGCACTGTGGGCACCAGGCACCCTCCTCCCTCAGAGGACAGTGGGCTGCCTTGCACATTCGGGGGGGTTTGGTGACCTGGCACTCACTTCCCATGCCAACTCCGTGCCAACCCTGACAGATGACCTGCTGCTGGCGTTGGGGCACCACCCGTGAGGCTCTGGGCAGCCCACCTCCCTTGCCTCCCTGTGGGTTGAGCCTGTTACCTGAGATAAGTGGGAGGTTCTGTGCTGATGGACACAGCCTTGTACTTCTCATCATTCCCATCGAGTATTTCCTCAACTTCCGAGGCTTTTAGCAGGGTTACGCTGGTGGCCAGGGTGGTATAGCCATGATCTAAACCCAAAAAGACGTGGCAGCCGTCACGCAGGACGCCACAGCTGGAGGGCCAAGAAGGCGCATCCAGGCGGGCATGCACCCTGGAGGCAGGACTGTGAGGCGTCAACCCTGGTCCAAAGGAACCTCCTGCCCACCCCACGGGCAGCCCCTGTGATCGGTGCCTCAACACTCAAAGGAGGCCAGGCGGGGTCTGGGGGAGAGCCTCCCCTGGATGGCAGGAGTGAGCTCACTGCAGTCAGAAGGGAACACAAAGTGGTGGCCAGGAAGCCAGGCTGACCGGCCGACCAGCGAGCCAAAGACTGGCTCCCGGGCACCCCCACCTGCCACCCCCATGGGACATCCCCAAGGCAGGCCCACAAAGCACCACAGACACAACCACAAACACAGACATGGTCTCCAGACAGACGGACAAGGCCACAAAACGACAAAGACACTCCCAAACCCCCTAAGCACAGGCATGCCATGCCACTGACATGCGTCTAAGCCCGGCGTGGTTGGCGACGCGAGCCTCCCCAAGCGCGCCGTGGGCTGTATCAGTCACCGGGTACGTCGACATGCCCACAGCCACACGGGAAAGCCTCTGAGCTCTCCTAAAACGCTTTAAGGACCAGGGCGTCTTCACAGCCCCAGCCCCTGGCCCACCCCTGGTCCCCCACCCATGGGCCTCCCCCCCTCCCCGTGAAGACACCCCGGGGCCCTAAAACGCTTTATCATCTCTCTCGAGGCAGTTTGGAAACAGGCTTACAAACCCTTGTGAAGACGCACCCTTAGCGCTAGGTTTGGATTTTTTACCATGTGATGACGCCACAATTTTCTTCCTCTCCTCCACGGTGGCGAGGCGCCTCCACAGGGAGGGGTACCTCTTGTACAGAGACCCCCGGAACATGCGTAAGTAGTTCCCCACCTGCCAAGAGGAGACAGCATCAGAGACGGAGGCAGAGAGGGAGACAGAGGGAGACAAAGAGAGATGGAGATAGAGAGAGAGACGGAGAGGGAGACAGAGATGGGGATAGAGACAGAGGGAGACAGAGAAAGATGGAGATAGTGACAGAGGGAGAGACAGGAGGGAGACAGAGACAGAGATGGAGGTGGAGAGAGAGACAGAGATGGAGATAGAGAGAGATGGAAAGGGAGACATAGATGTAGATAGAGACAGATGGAGACAGAGAAAGATGGAGATAGTGACAGAGAGAGACAAAGAGAGAGATGGAGATAGTGACAGAGAGACAGAGAGACAAGAGGGAGCCAGAGACAGAGATGGAGGCAGAGAGCCAGAGAGGCAGCCAGAGATGGAGATAGAGAGAGAGATGGAGAGGGAGCCAGAGACAGAGATAGAGAGAGCCAGAGATGGAGATAGAGAGAGATGGAGAGGGAGACAGAGATGTAGATAGAGACAGATGGAGACAGAGAAAGATGGAGATAGTGACAGAGGGAGAGACAGGAGGGAGACAGAGATGGAGATAGAGAGAGAGATGGAAAAGGAGACAGAGATGTAGATAGAGACAGAGACAGACAGAGAGAGATGGAGATAGTGACAGAGGGAGAGAGAGACAGGAGGGAGACAGAGACGGAGAGGGGGAAACAGAGGAAGACAAAGAGAGTGACAGTGAAGGGGAAAAAAATGGAGCCAGGAAGGGAGGGCTGGGGGAGGGGAGGCCCCATGGGGGGCGGGGCTCGGAGTCCCCACTGTGTGCCGGGCGCAGGGGGGGCTTCCCTGCCCCCACTCTCCCCACACCCCCCCCGTCCCCTCGTCCCCAGCGTCCCCCCAGATGGTCGGGCTCCTCTCCTCCACCACCTCCGCCTCGGAGTCCACCATGCGGACCTCGCCACCTCCTCCCCCCTCCCCCCGCCGCGGACCCCTGGGACCCTGGGGCTCCTCCTTACCTCGGACCCGATCATGTAGAACTCGCCGTCCTCCTCCAGCTGGAACTTCACCGGCTTCTGCCCGAACGTCTTGCTCAGAGCCATCATCATCATTGCGCCGAGGCCCGGTCCCCACGGACCCAGGCCGCCCAGCTGCCCTGCCGCCCACAGCCTTCTGCTCCAACCCTCGCCCGCCTCAGCCGCCGCCCACACCCGCCAGGCCGCACCACTCACTGCTCAGGCGCGCGCGGAGACGACGGCGGCAGCGGCAGGGAAGCGTGCGCGTGCGCACCTCTCCGCGGGCCGTCTGCGCCTGCGCGCTGCCTCCGTGCGTGTCTCGTCAGTGCGTGCCGACGTCTATGTGCCTCATTCGTGAGCGCGCTGGGGCGGGCGTCCGCGCAGACAAAGAGCCGGCCCCGCCCCGCCCCCAGCCTCCCCGCGGGACTCGTACAAAAGAACCGGGCGAGGCCCCCCCTCGTCCCGCCCCTGGATCCGCCCCCGCCAAGCTTGGACCAGACTCAGGCCCCGCCCCTTATATCCCCGCCTCCAGCCTCCCGCCTGCCCAGGGCAAGTACAAAACAATTGGGCGTGGCCCCGCCTCTACACCCACGTGGGGGCTTTTAGGGGCTTGAGGGTGCTAGGCTCTGACTGGGTACAGACTCCTTCCTTCCCTGCATCCCTCTTTCCCGACGCCTGTCTAAGCACCAACAGTGATGTCTGGGTCTCCTTGGGCTAAATACCCCTTCCCAGGCATCTGTGGGGAGGTGGGCCCTGGCGCCCCCCAAAACTCACAGCCCCCACCTGCTCTTGTTCCCGCCTTGACCCCTACCCTAGCCTTCCCCTGCCGAGACACCTGCACTGACCTGGACACTTCACCCCTGGGTTCTGGGGGCCCCCCAAGGCCAGCTAGTCCAGTGAGCCGACCCAGAGGCTGAGAGCCCCCACCTAGGCAGAGCGCCACCGCCCCAACTCTCCCCCTGCCCAAGCTGCTCGGCCCACAGCTCCCAGCATGCTCTCCCCTGGCCTGTTCTCAGGGTGGCCCTGCTCCCCTTGCCCCCTCCCTAAACTCTCAGAAGCCTTAGTTTGTAGATGCCGGATAGGATACAACCTCACTGGGCCCTCACTACTGCTCAGCAATCCTGCTACACCTGCTTTATCGATCCCCTCTCCCCAGAAGGTCTCCCACACTTTTTCATCCCTCCTGTGACCTCCCATGGCTCCCCCTCCCCTGCCATGCTGGCTCGGACCCCTGCCTCATCTTTTCAGAACAAATGGAGGTCATTCACACAGAGATCCCTCTTCTCTTTTCCCCCCTGTCCCTTCACTCAGGTCCTTCTGCCCCCTGTCCTCCTTCACCTTGTCTCCCAAGTCAAGGCAGCCTCAGTCCTGTGCCTCCTCAGGTCATCCCCCTGAACACCCCGCCTTCCCCCACACCCTCTACGTACCACATCTGCCCAGGAATTTGGAAGGAGGGTTCTAGGCTACTCACTGCTTGCCACTAAAACACTGAAACATAGCAGGACTGTTGGACAGTCAGTCCAATGTTCCATCCTTGGAGAGAAGCTCTGGAGCTCCCAAGGCTGTTTCCAAGTTGGAAAGGACACCCATGAGCCAGCAAACAGGGGGCCTGCAGAGCCTGACTCAGGCTTATCTGAAGGAGCCCCTGTGTCATCAGCCACATGTGGAAGGGAGAAAGGGGTGAGGAGAGAGAAAGAGACAAGAGGGAGAGGGAGAGGGGAAGGGGAGGGGGAAGAGGAAGAGGATGAGGAAGAACAGGAGGAGGAGGGAGAAAGGAAGGGAAGGAGGAGGAAGAGGAAGAGGAGAGCAGAGAAAAGAAAGGGAGAGGGAGGGGGAAGAGGAGGAGGGAGAGGGGAAGGGGAGGAAGAAGAGGAAGAGGATGAGGAAGAAGAAGATGAGGGAGAAAGGAAGGGGAGGGGAGGGGGAAGAGGAGGAGAAAGAGGGGGAGGGGAGGAGGAGAAAGGAGAAGGGGAGGGAAGAAAGACAGAGAAAGACAGGGGTGGGAGGGGAGAGATCCAAGCTAAGTTCAAGAGGAAGATGAAAGGGAGAGAATGGAAACTGGCTGCCACAAGAAAGCCCCAGGATAACCAGAAGCCTCCAGTGTGGACCCTGGATTTCACTTGCAGCCCCAGAAAGCAGTGCAGGCCTGAGACCAGGCCACCTAGACCCAGGACCTCTGAGGTCCCCAGTCATCTGTCCTGAGGAGCCATGCAGTGGGGATCAACCCTGGGAGATGGAGGTCAGCACAGGAGCCAAGGTGACCCAGGGTAAGTCCAAGGAGGGTCAGCTCCTCCACCCAAAAGCACAGCAGGGTGCAAAGCCTGGCCTTCACCCAAAGCCCCAATTTAAGAACTAAGGCTAGAGAGAGGAGCAGACAGAGGAAGCCAACAACTGCCCCAAAGAATTAGAGTAGACCCAGAGATAGGAGCAGCCCATAACCCCTGCAAGCAGACACCGAGAGGAGAATATACAAAAGAGAAAGTGGCACCCTGACCCAGGAAATGGACTCCTTGGAAAGGCACCATGAGAAAGTAAGAAGGATTAGAACAATATCAAAAGATTGAAACAATTGAAGAAAATGTGAGGTATCTGCTAGCAGAAAACAGGTCATGGGAGGCAGGAAAGAAGCATTTGGAAAGTGCCCATTCTGTGCCAGGCACAGAGCAAGACACTTTTTTACAATAATCTTTTCTTCCTCACAACAGCCCTGGGAGGTAGGTGCCATTATTACCCCCATTTGATAGCTGAAGAAACTGAGGCAAACAGAAGTGAAGGGACTTGCCCAGGGTCATACAGCTAGGAAGTGTCTGAGGCTGGATTGGAACGCAAGTCTCCCTGATTCCAGGTCCAGCACTCTATCTACTGTACCACCAGCTGCTTCAATCATATATCTTTATTTTCCCATCTTTGTTCTCTGTGAGGTCATTTCTCTTATCTCTGTAACTTTATCCAGAACTGTGAGGGCAGTGCCACTGTCCTTGGTGGAGAAGACAGTTTGCAATGGTGATTTTTGCAGATCTTTTCCATTTTTCTTCTGCTTCTCATCCTCCTCCTACATTCTTCCTTGAGTATTGGGGCTTAGTCAATCTCTGTCGCTTTGTTTCACCTGGCTTTAACTTCCGGGCTTCTTCTTTATGAGACATCATTCTCCTAATTGCCCATTATCCCTTCTAAGACGAATTTTCTCCTAAGGCCGTTGTCTGTTCTAGGCAGCTAGGTGGCTTCACAGATATTATACTTGGTGTGGAGAAGACCCAAGTTCATATCCAGCCTCAGACCTCTCTCTCTCTGTCTCTCTGTCTCTGTTTCTCTCTGTCTCTCTCTCTCCTTCCCTCCCTCCCTCCCTCTTTCTTTCTCTAGGTCCACATAGAGTGTCACACCCTTACCTGTGGGTGCTCTGCCCGAAGGGAATGTAAATGTGTTTAATCTCTGAAACTTTTTTTGTTTTGTTCTTTTATAGACCAGCCTTAACCCCAAATCACTGGGCTCTATCTATCACTCAGGTAGGTTCCAGGCCAATCCCTACTTGGTCATTGATTTGGTCCCCAGTTGGCTTAGAATGAATGTAAATAGCAATTGTTTCTGTTTCCCCCTCCCCTCCCAGATCTTTTTTTTTCTTTTCTTTTTTTAAGAGGCCATTCTCTACCTCATTTCTTACCTAGCCTTCATCACTGAATGGGCTTTGCCTCAGTCAAACTGAGACCTGTTAAAGACCTTAGCTTAAAAAGCCCAAGGTCTCCCACTACATTCTGGGCCATCTCCAGTTGCCCAAAGTGACATCTGGCCACTGGACCCAGATGGCTCCGGAGGAGAAAGTGAAGCTGGTGACTTTGCACAGCCCTCCTTCACTTAAATCCAATTGACTTGTACGTGCTGGCATCACCTCTCTGATGTCACGGTCCTCTTCCAGAGAGGACAGACAGCAAAATCACCTTTAAAACAAGTGTTGTTGAGAGGATCAGATGAGATCATATTTGTAAAGTGCTTTGTTAACCTTCAGGCACTCTCAAAATTATTAGAAATCTATTCTTGCTTAGATTTCTGGATAAAATTATCATCAATGTCGATGGCCTTCCCAGTGTCCACCTTTCATTTCCAATCACTTGTTCAGTGGTTCTGGGGGAGACATTTCAGTAGCCTACCAGATTTCCTTTTTCTAGAGTTTTTTACTCTTTCTCTGCTGAGACTCTGATAAGCTGACTGCACAGACAGCAGCTGCCTCCGGAAAACTCCCATGGCAGGGACCTGCTTTCCTTGTCCATTCAAATAGGACCTCTTTTCACATCTTACCATGAGAGCAGCAATGGATGGGGAGGTGCCTGCTGGGCATGAGCCAGTGAGGAGCGCCAAGGAAGGACAATGGGAATTAAAAGCAATGGATGCAGGAGGAGGAGCCTGGCTGCTTCCACAAGGGCAGGAGCAAGGGAGGACATCTGGATGCCACACAGCTCCCCTGGTTGCTCCCAAGGTCAGGAGTGGGTGGAGAAGGCAGCCAGCCCATCGGGTGACACCTTGCCTTTAGCCCATCTCATTGGAGGGAGTCTTCACATTAAGGACATCTCTGCTTGTCTCCACTTACTGGTGCACGTCATCTTTCCAGACAGAACATAAGCCCATGACCCTGCTGCCTGTGCAATCTCAGTGCCCAGCAAGACACGTGACACAGTCATAGCAGACACAGGGTCTCTTCGTTGGCTGCATGACTTGTATGCTACTCTCCCTGTGCCAATGCCTTATCCTTTGTCCTCTCACCAAGCCCACCTGGCGAGTCCCCAACCCTGCCCAACCTGGGCTTCCTCTGCTCTGACACTCGTGTTGCTGAAGGCGGGCCGGGGGGTTGTTATCTCATGTGTTTGGGGCCTTCAGAATGGAATAGACTCCCGCCTGTGCCAGCAAGTTCCTTCCCTTCCAGCTGGGGACCTCCCCTTCTACTTTAGGGAGATGCCATGTGGCAAGAGGTGCTTGTTCCAGGCTCCAAAGCTCCTCACCCATGCCATCCATTTGCATCCCCTCCTCACAGCTCCAGCCTCCATGACAGCCCCACTGCTGCCTCCTCAAGGCCGTGCCTTCTCTTTCTTCCTCATCTCCCACCTCTCTCTATCCACTGGTTCTTTCCCTGCTGCCTCCAAAGAGGCCCAGGTCTCCAGACTTAAAGTGTCCTCATTGAACCACCACTCCCATCCTTAGTTCTCTTCCCTGTCACTGTCAACTCCCAGAGGATGGCTGCCTTCATCTCTTCTCTCACCACCTCAGTTCCCCACACTCACCTCCAAGGTTACTAAAGGTCTCCCCAATGGCTAAGCCCAAAGACCTCTTGCCAGCCCTCCCCCTCAGTCTCCCTGCAGTCACTAATGTGGCCACTCCTGCCCTTGTCAGGGACACCACTCCTCATTGGCTTCCATGGGCCTGTCTTCCTACTCCTGTCTGATGGATCCATTAATGGGTTGGACCAGGCTCAGGGTGGGAACAACCCACTTCCTTCTCACTGCCTGTCCATAGACCCCAGGCGGCTCGTGGGAGCCAGGAAAATCTGTGGACAGTTGGCTCTTTGGTCAGGCCTTGCCAACCTGTTCTGGGGATATTGGTTTCTTGGACCCAAGTGAAGGATTTTACATTTGTTTCTCACTCACCTAAGTTGGGTCCAAGCCTTCTAGCATGTCAAGGCTGTTTGGATCCAGACTGTCATCTAGGGTATTCAGACCCTGACTCTTACACTTGAGTCTTCACTGCCCCACATCCCTGAGCAAGGCCTTCTCCACCCCCACCAAGCTTTGTTTGCTCCTGGTGAGATGGGGCTAACCCCACAACCACAGAGCTTGCTGGACTGTCATGACAAAAGCTGCTTGCTAGCCCTAATACTATGTTTAGGGCCAAACCAACTAACTTGCTGTGTGCCTGTGGACAAGTCCTCTGCCCTGCTCTGGGGGCTGGACTAAATGACTTCAAAATTCTCAGTCTCGTGCTCTTTGTCCAAAAGGGAATCCAGGGCCCCAACCTTTGGAGGCTGTGCACGCTGGAGTTTGGGCCAATGGTGGCATTCCTGAGATGGCCAATGGACAGAATAATAAGAAAAACTGACATTTCTACCAAAGGTACATTTCAGTCATTATCTCACAAAGACCCTGTGAGGTAGGAATGCCAACTACATTTTACAGATGAGGGTGAGCCCTGAAGCTCAGAGAGGTTTTGCTCAGGGATTTGCCTGAGGCCACACAGCTAAGTAAAGGTCTAAGACATCATTTGAACTCAAGACTCCAAGACCCCTCCTCCATCCAATGTTCCCCTGCCTTTCCTAACATCAGCAGGGAGCTGAGTTCAAATCCCACCCTTTCAAACCTGGCACTGATTGTGTGGCTGCAGGCAATCCATTGTGTTCTGGCTCTGGGTCATCAGTGAGAAAGGCAGCAGAGACCCACCCAGAAAGGAAGCTCAGGTAATTTCCAAGGAGGAGGCCAGACAGGTCCAGTAGAAAACAGGCCGTGTTTAATCATCAAATGGACGGCCCACTGATACAAAAGACACTTTTCATACTGTACACAGTTAGCACTTCTTTGGCAGAGAGGGCAGAGGAAAGGCCCCCGAGGCCTACCCCATCATAGTGGAAGGGTACCCAGCCAGGGCACTCTACAGCTGGCTCCATCTGCCCTGGGGCCCAAGCTCTGAGCCGGACACACTTCCTTCTCAGACTCCCAGCTGCCTGTTTCCAGGCCCTGAGGGCCTAATGGAGGGAGAGCAGAGTCAGGTTTCCCTTAAAGGCAGCCCTGTTGGGCCTGGCCCTCTTAAGCATCAGGCCCAGGCCTTGTGAGCATGTCAAGACTTAAGGGAACTTTTATGAGTCTAGGGGCTGGCTGTCCCAGACTGGCCGGGTAAGCCTACAAGGACCAGACTTGGCATGAGGAGGAGGCTTGCCTTGAGCTCTGCCTCTGGGGACTGTTGTCCCTTGGAGCCCATACCTCAAGCAGGCCTGTGGACACTAGGTTGAGGTTAGGGAAGGAAGACACCCTTGTACCTCAGGATAGAAGGCAGTATTTGCATGCAAGAGATTGCTTTCTCCAGACTGGATACAAGGGCCACCCTTTCTGCCCACCACCCCTCCCTCTCTTCTGTGGATGGGGACTCTGAGGGGGAGCCAGACTAGAGGGGAAACACAGGGGAGGCATTCCTGGGCTGGGGGACTGGCCAGGCATCTCTCCTACCATGAAAAGGGTGAGCCAACATCCCCGCGAAGGGCCAGCCCAGCATCCTGGGAAGTAGGACAGGTCAGTGGGACTTGGGGTTGCCAGGAAGGCTGGGACAAGGAGCAGGAAGAAAGGAGGAAAAGGAGGAATTGGGAAGGCCAGGTGTTGGTAGCAACTCCCTGCTAAAGGGGCCTGACTGAGAGCGGAATGCCAAAAGGCCCACTGTCTGCCTGGATGTGTCTTCAGGATTTGACCAGGAATGTCCCGAGATGCCTGGGGTGCCAGGAGGGGCTAGAAAGTACAGCCAGCTGTAAAGCACACTGGTGGGCAGGAGGTCGAATAAAACCCAGGCCTACAGTAAGGCCCGAAGGTGGATAGCATGCAAGAGCAAGGGGACATCCCAATAGGTGAGGGGCCACGTCCTGCCTCCTGAGATCACTGAGAGTGGATGGGATGAGCCTGCCCACCTCAACTGGGATCCATGGCTTGGGACGGACATGCCCCATTCAGAAGAAACAGCTTAGGGAGAAAGGAGAGGCTTCCGAGTGGGAAGGTGTGGATAGAGGGTAGAAAGAAATTATGTATTCAACGCTCCCCGGGAGAGTGGGTGGCAAAGGACTCTGGGGGAAGGGTAAGCCACCTCCATGGCCTTCCATGATGTCCCCCTGGGAACAGCAGTCAGTCCAGGGGGAGAGGCAGTTCTTCAGTGTGGAGCAGGTTCTGAGAATCCAAAGAGAACTGACACCTAGGAGGAGTCCCCAGGGGGCAGGGTATCCCAGCTGAGATTCTGAAAGGATGTATCTGGACAATGACAGAGAAGGCAGGGTTCAGAACTGACAGTGTAGGCCACAACCAGAATAGCCTGGAGTCTCTCTGCCTCCAAACACATGGACTCTCAGGCTACGAGACTCCCTAGGCCTGCATGAAAGCCCAGCTGGCAGCCAGCTGCCTCCAGCTGAGGGCATGGGGGAGCCTGAGCCCAGCTAGTTCATCCCAGAGCCTTCATTTCCATCCCTGAATAAATAGTGCTGCCTGGTTCAGGGTCATCCCCATGGGAGGCCGGCTCCCAAAGAAGGTTTGGGGGAATGCAAGGCCTCCAAGGCCAGTGCTTAGAGGAAGGCATTGGAGGGAAGGGTGACAGGTGCAGCACAGCTGAAGAAGTCCTGGCCAATGAGGCGCGGGAAGCCCTCCAAGACTCTCACTTTTACTGGGTCAAACTTCCAGTATTGGCGACCATGGAGGAAGTAGGCATAACCTAGAAGGAAAGGTGGGGGAGGGGTCAGTGAGAGGGATGGGCCCCGGCACCCCAAGGGGCATTTAGCTTGCTCCTCCCAGGCCTGCATCTGGCACAGTGTAGCCTCCTTGAAGGCTCAAAGGGGACATGAGAGCTGTTTCCACATGTATGAATCAAGGGCTGCCATGTCTAGGAGGGCTTAATCTTATTCTGTTGTTTTGTTTTGTTTTGCAAGGCAATTGCGGTTAAGTGACTTGCCCAGGGTCACACAGCTAATAAGTGTCAAGTATCTGGTCTGAGACTAGATTTGAACTCGGGTCCTCCTGACTCCAGGGCCAGTGCTGTATCCACAGGCTTAATCTTATTCTGCCTGGCCCAAGGGGAAGAAGGAGCAATGAGTTTGAAGGATCCTCCCCAGCCCAATGGGCACTTCTCTTCCCGTAGCCCAAACCCACCATGGCTGTCTTGGAAGGCAGCACTGATCTCAGAGGGTACTCCCCGCCAGTCAGTGGTCCTTCTCGGGGAAAGGCCATCAACACGCCGTGTGCTGGCATGGAAACGCCAATAACTGCCCCCATGGAAGAAGTAGATTTTGTTCTTCCCTGTCCCCCACACCAGTGCTGCATGGATGGCTGAGGTTGTTAGACCAAGGTCAGAGAGTGGCGCTTGGGCCCAGGACACGCTGCTCTCCAGCATACACCCAATATTGAGGGCCTGGGCAAAAGACCAGAGGGGAAATGTTCAGGGCAGGGGGCACTGGGAGCTCCTCCCTTCAGAGAGGCTGTGGGCACCATCCTGAGGCAGGGCAGGCCCCCAAACAATCCCTCTGTGGGAAAGCACAGAGGGAGATGAGCCTGGGAAGTGAGAAGCTTGAGGTACCGAAGCAGATGGAGACAGGGAGAGGCATGCTGAGAGCAGGGGCTGGGCATCTCCCTGCCAGAGTAGGGAGGAGGAGGTCCCTTCCATTGCCCTGTCATGAACAAGAGGAGGAGCCTCTACTCTCCAGGCACTTCAGCTGGAGGTATGTGGGCCCATCCCAAGGGGATAAGGTGAGCATGGGCCCAGGAGTGGAAGGAAGGAGGGAGGGAGGGAGAGGGGAGGAAGGGAGGAGGAGGGAGGGAGAAAAGGAAGGAAGGAGGGAGAAAGGAAAGAAGGAGGGAGGGAGGAAATGAGGGAGAAGGGAGGGAGGGAGAAAGGAAAAAAGGAGGGAGGGATGGGGGTGGAAGGGAAGGAGGGAGGAGGGAGGGAGAAAAAGGAGGAGGGAAGGAGGGAGAAAGGAAAGAGGGAGTAAGGGAGGAGGGAGGGAGGGAGAGAGGAAGGAAACAAGCCCTTGTTAGGTACTTACTGGGGCCCTGTGGCTAAGTACTCTTTACAATTATGATCTCAGTGGATCCTCACAGCAGTCCTAGGAGGGACGGATGGTTATTTTCCCCATTTTACAGCTGAAGACACTGAGGCACAGAGCTGAAGTGGGCAGGGGCCCAGGCTCCCACAATAAACTTGACCTCAGGTCCTGATGACTCCAGGCTAAGGACTGTTAGGCTCCATGGTCCACAGTGGCCCTGGCTGCCTCCTTTTCTGGCAGCTTACAACCTGTGGCCATTCTCTCTTCTCTAAGTCTCTTATCTCCTTGAATCTTCCCCACTGTCCCTCTCACCCACTCCCATCACCTCTGCCCCCAGCCCCTGCTCTCCCATAGCTCAGTCAGCCTGGGAACTTGCATGGGCAGCTGCCTGCCCGTGGAACACACCATCAGGCCCTGGCCCCATCCTCAGCCCCTTCCTGACCACCCTACTGAGCCTCACCCTGGAAAAACCAGATGTTGCCCTGTGGATCCTCAAAGGCCGCATCAAGGCTGGTGGGCAGGCCGTGCCAGTGGCGAGAAGCCAGGGCTGGGTAGCCGGGCTGCAGCTGCCCGGCCCTCAGCCTCCAGACAAAGCCCGACTTGAAAAAGAACAGTTCTCCTCGGATGGTGGCTGCAGCATCAAAGTCTGTGTCGCAGGCATCTGGCTGCAAGGGGGACATTGAGGCAGGATTGCGGGGGAGGCATTCGCACTGGCGAGCAGTGGCATTGGGGCTGGGTAGGCAGCCAGGGCCTCACCTCCAAGGAGATCTCGTTGGTGTCTATGTCACCTGGCTGGGGAGGGGGAGGCACTTTGGGGTGGGGCCTGGTGGGGCCTGGAGCTGGAGGGGCCAGGCCCGGGTGGGGCTCTGGGCTGGGCACAAGCCGCCGTCCATAGAGGTGCTGGATCCCCTGCTGGTCATCTGGGCTCAGGCTCAGAGGGTAGCGGAAGGTATAGAAAGGGGACATCAAAGCCTTGGCTTCGTTTGAGTGCTGGAGGCCCAGCACGTGGCCAAACTCATGGGCAGCCACCTGGAGCAAGTCTGTGCCTGGCAGGGATGGACAGAAGCAGGCACAGGAGCTTGCAATCTTGGGGCCTTGATACCCTAGCACCCAGCCTGGAGGCAGGGATCCCCATCCAGGGGACAGCCAGTCATCTGCCCCATCTCAGTTCCCCCAGGCCTAGCCCCCACCCATCCTGCCTTATTTTCCCCCAGCCTCACCATGCATCTTGCCTCTGATTCTCCCAGCCTCACCATCTTGCCCTGCTTCCATTTCCCCCTGCCCAAGGCTCTCATACCCAGGTTATTCCCAATGGTCCAGGTCTCATCGTAGTCAAAGTGCACATCCCCCTCCCGGTGGGTCTTGGGGAAGAAGGCATGAGCCAAAATGCCTCCAGGTCCATCAAAAGGCAGATTGTCTCCATGCCAGTACCTGAGGAGAAGCTGAGGTCAGGAGGCTCTGCTCAGCTACCTCTGGCCTGGGACATTGACAGGTGATTCATTTCTGTAGCCTAATCAGGAACCAGGGGCCCCGGAGTGGTTCCCCCACCCCCACCACTGGGGTCAGGAAGAAGGGTGACCTCTGGCCTCCAAGTGCAGTTCTTGGGTTCTAGTCTCTCTGGGTATGTGACCTTAGACAGGTCTCTAGTCCTGTGAAAGTGGGATTCTCCCCCTGCCTCCACCTCCTTAGAGCTGTCACTGTGACCAGCTCAGTGACTTAGACTTGCCTCCCTGTTCAGTGCCAGGGCCACCCCACAGAGCCCTAGGGAGCTTCAGTGACTCACCCAAGGTTCTCCTGGGCACATTCAAGACCTGGCAGCCACTGGAAGCCAGGTGTCCTGGTCCTCATTTCCAGGACAGGTTTTCGGGATCCTCAGCACACATGACATAGAGCCAACCTAAGGCTAGGGGTGGCACCAGGGCCCCTGCCCCTACACTGGGCGCTTACCTGGTGAAGTCAATCATGATATCTGCCCTGCCTTCTTGCACCTCCGTGAAGGTAAGTGGGGTCACATTGCTCCATACCCGTAAGGCCTCGGCCATCATCTGCTGTACTTGCTCCTTGACCAGCTGCCAGGGGAACCGCATGATTCTGGACAACATTGGAAGACATATTGGGGCTGGACCACGAGTCAGAACCCCCCAACTCCAATCATGTCCAGGAAGGAAGGAGGGAGGGAGGAGGGAAGGGAGGGAAAAGGAAGGAAGGAGGGAGGGAGGGAGGGATGGGGGAGGAAGGGAAGGAGGGAGGAGGGAAGGAAAGAAATGAGCATTCATTAAGTGCCAACTGTGTGCCAGCCTCTATGCTAAGAGCTTTTACAAATGTCTCATCTGAACATCACAACAACCCTTTGAGGCCGAGGCTATTATGAGTCCCATTTCACAGTTAAGGAAACTGATGCAAATGGAGGTTAAATGACTTGCCCAGTGTCACTCAGCTAATAAGTGTCTGAGACTGGATTTGAACTCAGGGCTTTCTGACTCCAGGCCTAGTGCTCTGTGCCCTGTAGCACCTCCAGGTGCCTATAGGAGGCCTCCAGCCTCGTCCAAATGTCTGTGCAGAAAGGCTGTGTGTGGAGGGAGACAGTATGAGACCCAGTGAAGGCTAGGCCTCCCTCCTGGCCTCTCTTCCTTATCCCCCTCTCCTGGAAGGTTACACTGGCCTCCTCCCATGCCCTCCCCAGCCTCATCTAAAGAGGAGAGGCACGTATGCCATCCCACTGCTGGGGCCTTTGGAAACACTGCCCCCCTACCTGTAGGTAAGGTTGACCTTCTCCCAGCGCCCACCAGACAGCACAAAGCGTTTTTGCCGGTTCTGGAGGCGCAATCTGTGAGGCAGGTTGGGCACACCGCAGCGGGGGCGGCCCTGAGCTGTGGCCCACCGAGGAGCATCCTGCATGGGAAGGATTGGCTTGGAGGCTGCAGCCTGGGGGCCAGCCTCAAGCCAGGATCCATCCTCCTTGAGTGCTGAGTCCTGCATAGAGAGCAGAGGAGCCTCAGAACCCTCCTCCTCCCAGGTGAGTGCCCCTTGCCCTCCCAGCTGCCCTGGGCTGGATCTCAATCCCAGCTCTCACTCCAGCAAAATCACCCCTTCCTCACTCACCAGCTCTCTGAATCCCTCTCATAATCTGTTCAACCCAATAAACCTTAATCACTCCCTGCTGTGGGCAGGGCTCAGCACCCAGCCACAGAGATGCAAGTTAGCCAGGACCTGCCCTTGAGGAGCTTCCATTCCACCAGAGGTCAGGACTGGGTCGCCCTCCCACAGACTAGATATGGCTGCCTCATAATTAAAAGGCTATCAGTATTTTGAGAGATTGGCTGGTTAACTGTTCTCCCGGAGATCCTCCTGCCTGTCAGAGGGAAAGAAAGACTGAGCAAGTAATAGAGAGAAAGAGGAGGCAGGTAAATTTCCTGAGAGCTCATCTTGTGAGCAGATTCTAAGAGAATCCTTGAATCTTCCCAAGAAGGTTGATAGATAGAACTGTATTACACAAGGCAAAGGGAAGCAGCTCAGGGTTGGGTTCAGGACCTTGCTCACAGCTGAAACATTGTAAACCATCATGTACAGCTGTCTTTGACTACTTGCTACAATGTTAGTAAATTGTAGCATCAGTAACTTTGACTGTTAATTTAAGCCTGGGAAAGGAGATAGACATAGAGAGTAAGTAATTGCATTCTTTAAGGGAAAGAAGTTTCTCCAGTTTTGAAAATAAATAATCTTTAATAAACTGGGGGTGGGGGCTCAGAGCTAATTGTTTAATGAGAAGATGTTTTGGTAACCAATAAGAACACACCTGCGGGTTACCTTGGGACTCAAGGTGATAGGAGTGGATGTAGTTTGCTCTAAAGCCCTGCCACGCAGAAGTGAGGACACAAGAGCAGACAAATAGTGAGAGCTCTTCCCAAAAGAAATGGACTGCCTTCCCTAAGTGGTGGGCTCCTCTCACTGAAGCTGGGTAGCCACGTGTCCTCAAAGTTGTTGAGGGGATCCGTGTGAAGGGAAGAGTTGGGACAGATGCTTTCGAGGTCCCTATCGATTCTGAGGATCAGAAATTCTATGTGTAAATTTGTATGCCCTAAGAAAACACCATAATTGGGATGGGGAAATCCTGAAAGACTTCTTGGAGGAGGCTCCAAGGACCATGGACCCAAACACAAATAAATAGGTTAGGAGGGTGGAGATGGGTAGAGGCATTCTAGGTGAAGGCCAACCTGTGGTGGCTGGAGAGTAGGGAGTAGAAATGGGGATGCTATGGCCAGAAGGAAGGAGAACCCTGTATCTATTATATCCCTTTGTCAAAGTGAAAGCACCACATAACCACCAATGGAAGCTACTGGAGTCACTCACCAGTGCTTTCTTTATTGCTATGGCTGGAGGGCACCCCAGGAGTACTCAAGTACAACTCTCTTTTTATAGGAGGGGAAACTGAGTCCCAGAGGGAGATGGGATCTGCCTAGAGCCACACAGTGGTGAAGCTGGGTCCTCTGCCCTAGGGTCTGCCTGCCTGCCCAGCCAGAAGTCACCCCCAAGCCCTGGCCCTCACTTTCCATTGCCCAACTACACCACTCAGGCTACCATCACACTACTGCAGAAGCCCCTCAGGGGCTTCCAGCCTGGGCTGCCAAACCAGCATCTGCTGGCCAGCTGCCCATCTACCTGGAGGCCCCTTTATACCCTACACTGAGTGACAGGGGAGCTGAATGTTAGATGGCCACGTGAACACAGAACAGGATACAATCCTCCTCCAGCCCTGGCCCATGGCATGGTCTCCCCTGGCTTGGGGTTTCCTGCTGTAGCTGAGTGGGACCACTCTATGGTTCAGCCTTCCTACCTGAAGAGAGGAGACCAGGTCCCTTGGTCAGACAGGCAGCTTGGCTGTGATGGGGGAGCATACCCAGGCAGGAGCCAGGATGCTCACAGAACACATTCCTTCTCCTTTGAAGATCTCAGTTTTCCCTCTGGGAAGCAGAATGGCTTGCCATACCTGGCTTCCCAAATGATTTCTTGGACCTAAGCATGTCTCAGGAATGAGGATACCCCCCCTCCTTGCCCCCACACCTATGCCTGGTAACTCCTGCCCAGCATTCAAAGCCCATCAGGGAGGCCCTGCAAGTAAGTCTACACCAATTGTACAGATGAGGAAACTGAGGCTGTGAGAGCAGACATGACTTACTTCAGGTCATACAGGGAACACATGACAGGGTCAGGATTCAGACCTAGGTCTGTTGGTACCAGATCTAGCCCTGGTAGGAATCCATCCAAGGCAAGCTGGGGTCACCCACAATAGAACAGGCCTGCCCCAAGGGCCTCCTGGGATGACCTCTGGAACCCTACCCCCATCACCTTCCCACTTCTGCCACCCTGGCATGAAGCTGGGCTGGGGCACAGTGCCTCCTGGAGTGCCACCCCCCCCAACTTAGCCAGAGGGTTTCTTGGCTACCTCTTTATAGTGTGTGTCTTTTGGGGGGGGCAGGGGCACGATAGTGAGCTGGCCCTCTCTCCACCTCCCTCATCCTTGGCTGGCCACACCAGACTGAAAGGGGAAGAATAAATATTTTCAGGCCCCTCTCACAGCATGGCAGCCTGGGATAAAGAGACCTGGAGTGAGCCCTGGAAGACCGTCAGACTGAACAGAGGAGCCAATGGTGTTGATGAAATGGAGCCTAGTTCTGGTCCTGACTTGGCCACTACCTTGCTGGGCAACCTGCAGTAGGTGTCCTCCCCTCTCTGGGCCCCACTCCCCATATTTCTAAAATGAAGAGGCTGGATCAGATGACCCATTTCTAAAGTCCTGACTAGCTGGAAATTCTTGGGTCTTCTGCTGTCTAACATCCAGTGACCAAGAAGCCTGGCACAGCTGGCCAGTGGCCCTCTCCCCAGGCTCCTGCAGGGCCCTCCTGCCAGACCCATGCTGAGCCCAAGGGGCCCCTTTTTGTCTCCTTCACTGCAAGCCCCAGCCCTCTGCTCTGCCTCTCTCTCCAAGCCTCTGTGAGGCCCTGAGGATGTCTTGCAGAGGGGGCTGCTGGAGCAGGGCCAGGCCAGCCCCGCCAGTGGACTCAGCTGGGCACCAGGACATGTGGACAGGCTCTCTTCTCTAGGGCCTTCTGTCTCAGGAGTTAGAGCAGAGACACCTGCTATAGGCCCCATGACCCTGGCGGGCTCCTAGCCCAAAGCTCGGCCACAGGCTGCCTCAATCAGCCATTGATGCTGTGGAGGCCCGGGAGGGAGAGGAGGAGGGAGAAGAGGCAGCAGCCCCAGGGCGGGCCTTTGGGGCAGGGTGGTAAAGGTAGCCCCAAGTCTCCCCCTCCCGCTCTTCTCCTTCCTGCTCCCCAAGAGCCTCCAGAAAGGGGGGAGGGGCGCTCAGAGACAAGGGCACCGAGGCAGAGAGGGAGCCGAGAGCAAAGTGAAAGGCTGCGGGAGGGGCAGGACTGAGGAGGGGGAGAGGGAAAAGGAGGAGGGGGAAGGGGAGGAGCAGGGGGCTGGGCTAGACCTAGGCAGGGAGGACACCCACAAGGGCATAGAGCAGTAAGCCGGGGCGCAGCGCCTGGGGGCCCCGGCTGGGGGATCTGGGTGCCCACCCCCAAACTGATGCGCCGCAGGAAGGAACCCTCCCATCTCACCCCTAGCCTCTCTCCCTCCCGGGGACCTGGTGGCACGGCCGAGTGGGGGCTGCGGGGGCGGAATGGGGCCGGCCTGAGACTCACAGGTAGTGGCGGGGGCGGCCGAGCCAGAACTCGGTTCAGAGACGCGAGCAGCAGCAGGAGCAGCAACAGGAGAGCTCCGGGGAGCCGGAGCAGGCGGCGGCTGTGGGCCAGGGCTGGGGCCATCCCGAGGCGGGAGCCAGGGGCCTGCGGGGCGGGCCCAGAGCCGGGGTGACTGCGGCCCTTTATAGGCTCTGCCTGTCCCGCCCCTCCGCCCTCCCCCCCCCCCAGCCCGCCGAGGTCTGGAGGCTCCCCTTCCCCCTCCCTCCCCTCCCTGCTGCTGGGGCCTAGAGGCCCCCCCTCTCCCCTGGCTCTGCCCCCCTCCCCGCCTCCCTGGTCCGGGCCTGGCCCTGCCCCCCTCCACCAGCACCCAGTCCGCCTTTTGTTCGCTCTCCCTCTCTTCCTACCCTACTCTGGGCAAGGAGGGGGAAGCCATCAGGTCGGCCTGCTCTGCCCTCTCCCCCTCCCAACTGGAGGGCACCCTACTGCAGCCCTAATCATTAACAGACATTCCCCTCCCCCCGCCCCCCACTACTGGTGGTGCCCCAGAGGTTGTAGCAGGGGAGGCCGATGGCCCAGAACCCTAGTGGGGAGAGCCAGGCTAGGGGCATAGAGCCGAGGAGGTCAAAGGCAGGGCTGAGGGGGAGAGGACTAGGGGCGCTGGGACCGGGCAATAGGCAGTCAGGGAGCAATGGCTGATCCTTGCCCCCCAGAGAGCTAGGCTGGGGGGTGGGGTCACTTTCTGGATAACCTCCAAACAGGAAACATCGTTGTGGCCACAGAAGGCCCCTTGTCAGAGGATGCTGGGCATTTGTGGCCAGTCCAAAGCAGACCTGACCTGGAGAGACCCAACTCCTGAGGATGCCCCTCACCCTGGACACACACACAGAAGGAGCTGGGCCTGAAACTAGACCAGAGGGAGCCCCCAGTGCATAGTCTTTGGGAAACCCAGTGGGGCTGGCTGAGATCCCAAGCTGCCCCCAATGGGCCTGCCTCCCTCTGAGTCACAGCTCCCAGGCTCTCCTGGTCTGTTCTGGCCTCTGAGCTCTGTTCTTTGGAGTCTGGCCACCTTGTCCAGTCTCCTCAAGCCTCAGCCCCTTCCTGCTGCTTCTACTCTTCAGCTCTGACTCCACTGGCCTCTTCTCTCCTCCACGGGTTTCAGTTCTACTCACCACCCTTTTCTGGCCTGTTTCCCAGGGTCCTCTCTGGCTTCTGGTCTTTTCTGATGCCCTCTGCCTCTGACCTCTGATTGCCCCCTCTCCCCTTTGGTCTCCTCTTCCAGCCTCTAGCCTCTTCCTCTCATCTCCCTTTCTCACCTTTGGCCTCCTTCTGTGGTCTCCTCTTTCTATCTCTGGCCTTCTCTTCCCACCTCTGGCCTCCTCTTCTCACCTCTGGCCTTCTCTGTTCACCTCTCATCTCTAGCCTCCTCCTCTGGCTACTGTGTGGCAGACTTCCAGAGATCTCCACAACATAACTGAGTGATCTCACATGGCTGACTAAGGTCAGAAGAGGCATCTTACTCTAGTTTCTATAGCTCTCAAAGGTGTACCCATTGTCTCTTCCATGTGGGTGCAGACTCTCCCCTGCTGCAGTTGGTGACCCATCCTCCTCTCTAGGATTCCAGGTCAAGTTCTCCTCCAGAGCCTCTGGACTCTCCCCTGGGTTCTGGGTCCTCCCTCTGGGGCCAGTTCCATTCCGTAGGGACTGGTGGACAGACTGGTTGTCTGCACTCATCTTGCCACCCACCAGCCTGTCTCCCTGGGAGGTACCGAGGTCCAGGCAAAGCATGCTGGCTCTGCCAGCAGAATGTGTGACTTTGGGCCGAGTTCTTCGCCCACCAAAGGAGAGTGGTCACCCTTGTGACCTCATTGCCAGGCCCTTCCAGCCCTGAGCCGTCTGCTCCTCAGTGACGTCCCTTCCAGGTGGCAGACTGCTCTCGCCAGCTTTCCTGAGTCCACAATGTCTCTGTTGTCCTATGGGTCACCTGCATCCTGGACTTCTCAGAGACTGTGGCACTCAAAAAGTCCCAGCTGCACGGCTGCAGGAGCCATTTCCAGCAGAGGATGTGCCAAATGAGATGAATGGTTTTCAACAAAAGGATTCCAAAAGATGCACTCTCCGAAAGGCCGGTATGTGGAGAAATGCATAAGCAAGGCTGAGGCTTCACCTCCTGCTCTGCAGACTGGCAAAGATGATGGATGGAGGTCTAACATGGCCCAGAAGGCCGGGCCATGGCCCCCACTCCCCTTCTGCTCTGGGCCTATGCGGGTGGCTCAGTCTCCAGTGCATTAACCCACCCCATCCTCTGGGGACAAGTTATTTGAAGCTTAGATTATGACTCATGTCATAATTTCCAAAGAGGAAATGACAGGGTCCTTAATAATAATAGCATGCATTTATAAAGCATTTTAAGGTTTGCAAAGCGATTTACAAAGATGATTTCATTTGATCCCCACAACAGCCCTGGGAGGTAGGTACTATTACTACCATCACCTTATAGATGAGGAAACTGAGGTAAACAAGGTCAAATGACTTGCTTAGGGTCCCAAAGCTAGTAAGTGTCTGAGGTCAAATTTGAACTCAGATCTTCCTGTCTCCAGGCTCCAAGTTCTGTGTCCTATGGTACCACCTGGCTGCCTTGTATGATGTGAATATGAATGGGACAGGTATTTATTTCCTATACAGAAGAGAAATGTTAAAGAATAGGGCACTCCCAGAATACACTGGGGCTAGGTGGCACAGTGGATAGAGCACTGGGCCTGGGGTCAGGAAGACTTGAGTTCAGATCTGGCCTCAGACACTTGCCAGCTGTGTGACCCTGGGCAAGTCACTTAACCCTGTTTGCCTCAGTTTCCTCACCTATAAAATGAGCTGGCGAAGGAAATGGCAAACCACTCCAGTATCTTTGCCAAGAAAACCCCAAAAGGGGTCTCAAAGAGTCAGACGTGACTGAAAATGACTAAACAAAAAAAGAATACATTGATGGAAATGCTTGAAAACAGGATTCTGTAGCTTAACTTACTCCTCCAGTCTGCTAGGAGGCTGGTATAAAAGCCAGGCAGAACATGAAGCAGTATGCTGCCATGACACTTGGCTTGGCTTGACTCTGCACTGTCCCCTCAAAGTCCATGTCTTTTGGCAAACCAGGCCAGGAGCTCGAGCTGTCCCTCTGCAGGTGGTCAGCTTCTCTGATGCAGAACCTTCCCTTCCTGCCAGGCAGCTCCATTCATTGACCCAACAATCTCTGGACCTGTCAAGAATAGGCTGGCTGTGGTTTCTTCTTTTTAAATGGTGCAACTCCTTTCCCCACTATTGTCCTCATGGGGTGGGGGAGGACAGAAGGACCCTCCTCCCAAGATTTTCCATGCCATACAAATACCAAGTCCACTCAATGCTGGGCTTAAAGTAGCCTGGGAGTCTGTTAATTCTAACATGTCCAAGAGACAAGCTGAGTCACATGTGGGCTTGGCAGGAAGCAGGCAGGGAATGTCTGCACATGCTCAGTATGCCCCATGTTTCAGTGATAATTGCCAGTGTTGGAAGGGCTGTGAGCCTACAGGCATGATGGTCCACTGTGTGCAGAGCTGGATCCAGACCTTAGGGTCCCAACTGGAAACTGTGGCAGAAATGTTCCTAACTCTAACTCACAGTTTTGTCCTGCGAGCTCCCTCAGGGCACTCTTTCTCAGCATGTATTCCAAGGGAGGGAAAGCCTGAAAGAAAGGCCCAATGTACAGTAGCTATTCTGAGAGGGTGACCTATGTAAAGTGCTCTCTACATGTTATAGAAGCTACCAACACCACCAAGCTGGGTCCGCAGAATGCTCATCAACTGGGGGAAAGGCTGTCATGGAGGAATGTAAGAGAATAACATTGTGATATAGCAGGAACTTAGACATATGAGGAATTCTGAGAAATCAGGGACAACTTGGGTAAACTGAGGCAGGGAGAAAGCCCAAGCAGTCCACATCCTCCACGGCCTACTGTGCCTGTCCCTTGGGAGAAGAGGAAGAGGAAATTTGGTGGAGGCTGACACTTCTTTCTCTTTCTGGGCAGGTTTGACTGCCATCCGCTGCTGTGCCTTTTTCTGCCTAATTTGCAGCCTTTGGAGGGAAGAGGTGCCGTGAATTGAGACCTCTGTCTGATCATCTGCCCATGGGCCTCCCATCTTGTACCACACTTGCCTCCAGCCTCCTTTGGGAAGAGGAGTGGTGTCCTCCACTAAATGATGAACATTCTGCCATCTCATATACCCTTCACATCCCAGTGACTCTGAACTCTGGACCATTTTTCAAACCTCACTCAATACCCACCTCCTGATTCTTCATTCCCGTTGTCCTTGAAGCTTGAACTGAATAACTTCCCAGCCCTTCCACTGTGCCCTCTGGAATGCCTGTTCTGTAGGCAACAAACTTCCTTTCATTTTCAATCTTTCTCTCTTCCCTTCCATCTACTAGCTCCTACTGAAACCTGAATATACTCAATGACACAGCCTCCCTAGCCTCCCTTTCCAGTACTGGCTGAACCTTCACTAATTCTTCTCAGCTCACTGGTTAAGGAAGGGGAATTGGAATACTCCTTGCTCCCTATGGCCACTTCCAGGGTTCTCCCCATTCCTCTTTCACTCAGAAATGTCTCTTCCTTTGAGATTCATGCTATTCATATCTGCCACTCAATTAGATCCTGGTAGCTGGGCCCTCACTTATCAACTTACCCTGCCACTCTCCCTAGTGGCTCTGCCCAAACCTCATCCCTCATCAAACCTCCTATGGCTCTCCCTCCCCCCATTCTCTCAGCTGAGAAATTTGTCACCTATTTGACAGAAAAAATGAAGGCCATTAGCTTTGAGCTCTCTTCCTTCCCTCTTCCTCATCTTCTATCACTCCAGTGCCTTCAGCCACTCTCTCTTCCTTCATCCCTGTCCCCTATGATAAAGTGGCCTGACTCCTGACCAAGGCTCACCCTGCTACTTGTTCAAGTGATCCCATTCCATCCCATGTCTTCCAACAGGTTTCCCCCCTTCTCTGTCATCCTTCCTCTCCCCCCTTACTTATCTTCAATCTCTCCCTCTCTACTGGCTCCTTCGCTACTGCCTAAACATGTCTCCCCCATTGTCAGAACCCTTCCATCCCTGCTAACTGTTCTCCCATGTCTCACGTGTCCTATGTTACCAAATCCCAAGAGGCGACTCCACTTTCTCTCCTCTCGCTCTCTTCTTAACCCTTTACACTCCAGTTTCCAATATCATCATTCCACTGAAGCTGCTTTCCCCAAAGTTACCAGTGATCTCCTGGTTGCCAACTCCCATGGCCTTTTCTCCACCCCATTCTCCTGGGCCTCTCTGCAGCCTTGGACACTGCTGATCACTGTCTCCTCCTTGATATTTGCTTCTCTCCAGGTTTGCAGGGCATCTCCATTCTCTCCTGCTTCTCCTGCTACCTCTCTGGCCACTCCTCTGTCTCCTTGGCTGGATCCTCTTTCACATCACACCCTTTAACCAGAGGTGTCCTTCAAGGTTCTGTTCTGGGCCCTCTCCGCTTCTCACTCTAGACTACTTCACTTGGTAAGCTCATTAGCTCCCATCAATTTAATTACCATCTTTATACAAAGAATTCTCATGTGAGGCCACATGAGCTCACAGGACAAAACTGTGGGTTAGAATTAGGAGCATTTCTGCCACAGTTCCCAGTTGGGACCCTAAGGTCTGGATCCAGCTCTGCACACAGTGGACCATCATGCCTGCAGGCCCACAGCCCTTCCAACACTGGCAATTCCTATTGAAACATGGGGCATACTGAGCATGTGCAGACATTCCCTGTCTGCTTCCTGCCAAGCCCACATGTGACTCAGCTTGTCTCTTGGACATGTTAGAGATGACAGGCTCCCAGGCTACTTTAAGCCATGTGGTGGCCCAGCATTTGAGTGGACTTGGTATTTGTTATGGCATGGAAAATCTTGAGGGGGGTCCTTCTGTTCTCCCCCCACCCCATGAGGACGACAGTGGAGAAAGGAGTTATACCACTTAAAAGGAAGAAACCACAGCCAGCCTATTCTTGACAGGTCCAGAGACTGTTGGGTCAATGAATGGAGCTGCCTGGCAGGAAGGGAAGGTTCTGCTTCAGAGAAGCTGACCATCTTCCAGAGATCTACTTTATCCTGCCCCCAACCTCTCTGCTGATCCCCAATCTTGCATCTCCAACTGCCTTTCAGACATCTCAAACTGGATGTCCAGCAGACATCTTAAATTCAGTATGTCCAAAACAGAACTCATTCTCTTATCCCCCTAAAGCCTCCCCCAAGCTCCCTGTAACTGTAGAAGGCACCCCATCCTCCCAGTCCCTCAGGCTCCCACCCAGGAGTCATCCTGGATTCTTCACTATTTCTCATCCCCCACATCCAGTCTGTGGCTGAGGCCACATGCCCCCCTTTCTTCTCTGACACTGCCCCCACTCTGGTGCAGACCCTCATTGCCTCATCCCAGGACTATTGTGGTAGCTGCTGGGGAAGGGGGGTCTGCCTGCCTTCAGTCTCTCCCCACTCCAGTCCATTCTCATTCAGCCACTAAAGTGATTTTCCTAAATCAAACGTCTGACCCTGTCACCCTCCTACTCAATACACTCCCATGGCTCCTACTGTCTCCAGTATCGAATACAGAACTCTCTGTTTGGCATTCAGAGCTCCTGGTAACCTAGTGCTCTCCTCCCCCTCTAGTCTCCTGATGCATCCAGCCTCCCAGCTGTCCCACCATGAAGCCTCTCCATCTCTGGCCGGTCCCCATGCTTGGAAGGCCCTCCCTCCTCCACTCCTACTACTGACCTCCTGGGCTTCCTGAAAGTCTCAACTAAAATCTCATCCTCTCCAGGAAGCCTTCCCCAACCCACAGCTCTGATTCACTCTTAATGATTTCCTGTTTATCCTGGAGAGAGCTTGCTGGTACTGATTTGTTTGCTTTTTGTCTCCTCCCTTAGAGTGGGAGCCCCTTGCAGGCAGCAACTGTCTTTACTCTTTGTGCAGCTCCCCGGCTTAGTCCAGTGCCTGGCGCATAGTGGATGCTTAATAAATACTGATTGATTGATCAAAACAAGGAGGCTACAGTGATAGAAGATGAGCTCTGAGCAACTGAAACTCCAATAATGTCACTGGAAGACAGATAATACAACAGCTGGTCATGACTGACCCCTCCCACCCCCCACCCCAGCCTCTCCTCCTTTAGTCCAGCCTCTGAAGACAAGGCAGTCTCCTCTCTGCGCCACCTTGCCCCTCTCCCCAATATTCATTCTCTCCTTGTCCACTGGCTTCTTCCCTACTTCCTACAAATGCAGCTGTATCCCACATTTCCCTATTTATTTAGTTGCTTTATACCTTTTGTTGTCTTCAATTAACAAGCATTTCTTTTTTCTCCTCATTTCCCTCCACCATAGGGGGGGAAAAGAAAGAAAGAAAGATAAAATCCTTGTAAGAAATAGGCAAATCCAATAGAAGGGGAAGGGGATAAGAGAAGAGGGGCAGAGATAGAAGGGAGGGCAGATTGGGGGAAGGGGTATTCAGAATGCATGCCATCTTGGGGCGGGGGAGGGGTAAGATGGGGAGAAAATTTGGAACTCAAAATCTTGTGGAAATGAATGTTGAAAACTAAAAATAAATAAATTTTTTTAAAAAGTAAACTAAAATAAAAACTTTTAAAAAAGAGAAGTAGAAGCCAAGCTCCTGATCCCAGTCCAAAGTCCTAATTAAAGTTTTCTGTCACATCTCATGAGCACACATGTCAAATCTGTATGATAGCTGGTGTGGCATCTGCACATTAAGAGAGCTGGACTTGGAGTCAGAAAAGATGTGAGTGGAAATCCTACCACTGATACCTATTCGTTGTGAGACCCTGGACAAGTGACAGAACCTCTCCGAGAACTCCATTTCCTCTCTGTAAAGTGAGGAATAAATAGTAGCCTTGTAGTAGTTACTGCACAGGGCTGCTGTGGGAATCAAATGAGATCATCTCTGCAAAAACCTTTTTGTGGCACTGAAGGTGCTAGATAAATGTCAGTTATTATTATTAAAAACATCAATGGGGACTATGGCACCCCGGGCTGAGACACAGCAGAGAAAGCCAAGGAAGCCTTTCGCTTCTAATTGGTTAAATATTTTTCTACTGCAAAAGTGATGTGTCTGGAAATACTGTAGAAAAACAACTTTATATTTCCTTGACCGCTGATTTCACAGAATTTTGGCTTAGTTTCCTCCCTGACTCACACCACCTGGCCCCCACCAAGATGTGTAATCTTTCCTTGGTTTATATTTTGGGTCCCTGCAATCACCTGGGAAAGTTAAACGTGATGAAGTTTTAACCATTTAACTTACTGCTGTTTCTGATAATGGATCACCTCCTGCCTTAAGAAAAAAAAAATAGGCAAATCCAGGGAAGCTAGGTGGCACAGTGGATAGAGCTCCAGCCTTGGAGTCAGGAGGACCTGAGTTCAAATCTGCCCTCAGACACTTGACACTAAGCTGTGTGACCCTGGGCAAGTCACTTAGCCCCAATTGCCTCATATATACACACACCACACACACATATATATACATACACACACACACACATACACACACACACATATATATACATACACACACACACATACACACACACACACATATATACATACACACACATACACACACACACACACACATATATATACCTACACACACATACACACACACACACACACACACATATATATATATATATAAATAGGCAAATCCCCACATTGGCCTTGTCTAAAAATGTAGGTATCATTCTGCCCCCTGAGTCCACCTCCTCTCTGGCATAAGGTGAAGAGTCTGCCTTCTCATGAGTTCTTGGGAGTTATAGTTAGTCATTGCATTGATCTGAATTCTTCAGTCTTCCCAAGTTGTTTGTCTTTACAATATTGCTGTTATTGCATCCATTGTTCTCCTGGGTCTGCTCATTTCACCACGTATGAGTCTTCCCCCATCTCTCTGAAACTTCCTTCCATCATTTCTTACAATACAGTAATAATCGCTCACTTCTATATGTCATAAAATTGTTTAACCATTCCCTAACTGATGCCCCCCTTAATTTCCAGGATTTTCCCCCATCACAAAAAAAAATAGTATAAATATTTTTGTGCACATGCATCCTTTTCCTCTTTCTTTGGTGTCTTTAGGGTAGAAAGTTTAGTGAGTAGAGTTCCAAATTGCTTTTTCAGAATAGCTAGATCAGTTCAAATGTCCACCAACCACATTAATGTGCCTGTTTTCCCACAGCCCCTCCAGCATTTATCATTTTCCTTTTTTGTCACCTTTGCCAGGGGCGTGAGGTAGAACCTTATAGTTGCTTTATTTTTTCATTTTTCTAATTATCAGTGACATGGAGAGTTTTTTCATATGGATAGCGTGGTTTTTTTTCTTTTCTTTGTAAACTGCCTGTTCATATTCCTTGGCCACTTAGTAGTTGGGAAATTCAGCTCTGATTCTTTAGAAACTTGAATCAATTCCTTACATGTCTTGGAAACCAGGCCTTTATCAGAGAAACTTGCTGCGAAGGTTTCCCCACCCCCAGTCAACTATTTGCCTTCTAATCTGCATTCATCCTAAACTTTCATTTTCAAAGTTAATTTGCATCTCTCCGCACAGTGCCTGACGCGTAGTGGATGCTTAATAAATGTTGATTGATTGATTGAAATAATTTGTTTATTTCTTCAGTTGACAAAGATCCACCTTCTCTCCTTCTCAGTTCACAATTGAAAAAGAAAGAGAAAAAAACCCTCTTAATACATCTGCGTAGTTAAGTAAAACAAATACCCGCGTTGGCAAAGGCCAGAAAAAGAGGCACCTCGCTGTGCATTGCGGACGCTCTCGGAAGGTGCCGGAGCTCCCAGGCTTTCTGCGTCCTGGTTGCGAGGGTCTGAGCTGATCGCACTGACTGACGGCTTGCACTGAATGCTGCTCGTGCCCTCTGGAGGGCCAGGGGCATAGTGCTGCCTACTGGGACTGCGGAACGCTCCCGCTCTCAGAAAGCACGTTATGAAAGCATTTGTTGTTGGAATTAGTGGTGTGACAAACGGTGGGAACACGGCCCAAACGGCTTCCAAACTGCAGCGTCATCGCATGGGATGATTATTTTAAGCCAGAGTCTGAGATTCAGATCGATGAGAATGGATTTCTATAGTATGATGAACTTGAAACTCTCAGTCTCAACATGGAAACACTGATGTCTGCTGTCCACTCCTGAATAAAAACCCCAAGAAATTCCCTAGAATCAGCTGGCCTGGAAAATGCTGAGGAAGGCCCTATTTTAATCCTTGAAGGTTTCCTTCTACATACTTAGAAGTCTCTTGATACTGTATGGAATAGAAGCTATTTTCAGACCATTCCACATGAAGAATGCAACGGAAGAAGATGCGCCGGGATCCATGAACCACTAGATCGGCCAGGATACTTTGTCAGGTACGGGTGGCCGATGTTTCTACCACACAGAAAAGAAATACAAGGCATCACAAGGAATATAGTTTATTTAGATGGGACAAGATCTGAGGAAGACTTTTGTCATGAATCTGCAATGAGCTGATAGAAGAAAGAGCAAAGCGGAATGTTTGCAGATAACCCCCAAGGTGTCTTCTAGCTAAAACCCAGGATTCTTTGAGAAGCACCAAGAGAGATCCTTCAGAATTCTCTCCAACCTGGGTTAGAAGAGTCTAAAGAAGCTATTCAGTTACATAACCAAGAGAACAACACTCACAATCACCACCACAGGGTAAAGGAAGACAGTACTAGAAGACTTCACATCACTATAGCAACCAGTCTTGATTCCAGAAAACCGATGAGGAACGATGGAGCAAAGGTGTGAAAGCTTCATGTCTGTATGGACCATTCTCTGATGGTCAATGTGTTGGGGGTCAGAGGGTGGTCAGGGGCTTGCTCAATTATTTTTGGTTTTTTATGAGGGAGGGTTGCATGAGAGGATCAGGAAGTGACAATGATGTAGAAAAAAAAATTAAAACCACCAGTAGGACATTGAAAGAGAGAACAAAATTATTTTTATTCTAAAAGTGCAATATCTTGGTACTATTGTCAGTCCCAATTAAGTCTTGTCAGCCTTGATGTGGTGACACATATATGAAAAGCAGATAACCCCTTTAAGCAAATAAAAGTATCATCTTCCACTACCTGCATGCACCATTAGGTGTGGAGAACCTGCTGCATGGAGGCCACAAGTGGCCTTCTAGATCCTTAAGATAATTTTTAAAAATTATCTGTGTCATTTGTGGTACTTCTGGAATAATTTTCTTCATTCCCCTCTCCTCTGCCTGGTTTTCTTTTAATTTTGTAAAATTTGGATTCAGTCAAAAGGACGCACTTAAGGATCTAGAGGGCCACAGGTGACCTCAAGGCTGCAGGTTCCCCATACCTGCAGCAGGGCCTCCACAACTTCCCCACAGTTCGACAATGTGCTCAGGCATCTCTATCTTAAAAGGCATTCCACTTGGCCCTACTACTCATTGACATCATCAACCCAATCACTCTCCCCTGCCTTCACTGCCAAAAGTCTAGAAAGAAGAATTAATACCTGCTGTCTCCTTTCACTCAGTTCCTTGCAATCTGGCTTCCATATCCCCTGCTCTACTAAAACAACTCTTTGCAAGGTCACTAAGGAAGCTAAACTCAATGGCTTTCATGTAGATCCTATTCCTCCCTTGATTCTTCTGCCTCCATTGGACGACCTCTCTTTCTGGGTAGTACCATCTCCCTTGGCTTCCCCAACACCTAGCTGTTCTTTCATTTCGCTGACCATTCATGTCCTGTCTCTTTTGCTGCCTTCTTCTCTGGGATTTTAATGTAGATGTTCCCCAAATGTCTGTCCTTGGACCTCATATCTTTTCTTCCTATACCTAGTGATGTCATCCACTCCCCTGGTTTCAATTATCACCTCTACAAATAAAACCCAAATCTATATTTTCAGCCCACCCCCTCCCTAGAACTTCCATCCCATATTTCCACTGCTTGCTAGATGTCTCCCTGGATAGCTCAGCAGTGCTTTAAATTCAACGTGTTCAAAACTGAACTCATGTCCTCCAAAATCTAGCCCTCCTCCTAATCTCTCTACCTCTTTTGATGGTGCCTCCATCGTCCTGGCCACCCAAGCTAGGTGCCTTAGAACTGAACTCCTCCCTAACCCTGACCCTCACATCACATGCCACACATCCTCTCCTTTGCCAAGCCCGTTGATTTGATGTCCACAATATCTGTCCAGCCCAGTCCCTCCTTTCTACTCCCACTAAAACTGCACCTGTTTGTGCTCTTGACTATTTTCATTAACGATTGTAATAGCACCCTGACTTGTCTCCCTGCCTACAGCCTATCACTACTGCCCCTGTACTCTTCCTAACATTATGCCCCACTCTGGAAGCTTCTGTGGCTTCTTTTCTCTGCCACTAAACCAGATATAAACTCCTAATCCTAGCATTCAAGTCTCTCCACAATCTGGTTCCAACCTACCTGCACAGCTTTCCATTACAGTCCAGATCCCAAATAATCTGGGCTGCTTTCTGTCCCCTGCCCTGGGCCTGCCTTCTCTCATCTCCATTGCCTTTGCTTCCACAAGTCCCTTCACCAGTAGTGGGCTTCCTACCTCCATGTCCAGCTGTTAATGTCCTTCAAGATCCAACTTAGGTGCCACCTCCCCTATTTGCAAACCTCCATCCCAAGTGAAAATGATTCTTCTCTCCTTAGATTTCTCCTAGCGTTTTACCTGGACCTGTCCTTTCTATTTAATTATTTATGTTAACTGTCTCCCTGATCATCAGATTTTAAACTCTTTGAAGTAAGTTCTGGTGTGTGTGTGTGGGGGGGGTGTCATTGTCCATGTCCGTGTCCATGTCTGTGTCCAGCCCCTAGCATGGCATCTGCACAAATTAAGCCCTTAATAAATGTTTTCTGAAATTGATTGATTCTTCTAGTCTGATCATCCAGATTCTTCATGCCCTTCTTCTCCCTTTCTGATTTCCAGTGAAAGTACCCACATAATGTGAATTAGTCCAAATAGTCTAGAAAACAATTTGGAATTATGCTTAAAAAAAAAGAAAAGAAAAGGTGCCTAAATTGTCCAAGCCTGGGGCAGCTAGGTGGCACAGTGGATAAAGCACTGGCCCTGAATTCAGGAGGACCTGAGTTCAAATCCGACCTCAGACACATAACACTTACTAGCTGTGTGACCCTGGGCAAGTCACTTAACCCCATTGCCTAGCCAAAAAAAAAAAAAGGAAAAAAAATAAATAAAATAAATTGTCCAAGCCTTTTGACTTAAGCTTCCATCTGCTAAGCTTCCATACCAAAGATGTTAAAGATGGAACAGAAGGTCCAAAGGATGTGCCTAAGTGAGGGGCTGAGGAGGAGGAAGAGAAGGAGGAGAAGAGATAAGCTGCTTCATAGAAAAACAACGAACTTGGAAAGCTAATTTAGAAGGAAAGTCTTAAGAATCATTGAAGTACCTAAAAGCCATGACCAAAAACAATAGTTTCACTCTATTTGAAGGCATCTGAAATCTACCCAGATCTGTTGGAACCAGAGGCTGAAGCGGGGATAGAAAAATCCATTGGAAGAAATCCCAAAATGAAAATTCCCAGGAGCCATATAGCTAAAATGCAGTTTCCAAATCAAATAAAAAATATTGCATTGCAAGCAGTCAGAAGAGGATTCAAGTAGCAAGAAGTCACACCTGGGATCACACATGATTTGGCAGCTACTACTCGAGGTGAGTGGAGAGCTCAAAATAAAATGTTCCAGAAGTCAAAGAACATAGGCTTAAAACCATGAATTACCCAAGAAAATGGAACCTAATCCCCAAGGGGGAATAAATGGATCTTTAATGAAGTAGAAGATTTCAGCACATTCCTGACTAAAGACCAGAACTGCATAGAGATGTATACACAAGAATCGAAAGAAGCACAAAAAAGTAAACATGAGTGAGCAATCCTAAGAGACAAAGACAAGCTACTGATGTTCTAATACGGGGAGATAATCCATGTGTCCCCTCTGAACCCTATTATCACAAATAGAGGAGGACTGAGAGCGATTCTGTTGTGTCTTGGTGATCTTTAAAAAGAACAGAAAGAAGAATACACAAAGGAGAATAAGGAAACAAGAAGTAAGCATTTATGGAGCACCTACTATGTGTCAAGCACTGTGCGAAGTGCTTTTCAAGTGTACTCTCATTTGATCCTCACAGCAACCCTGGGAGGGAGGTGTTATTATTATTCTCATTTTAGAGTTGAGGAAATTGAGACAAACAGATTAAGTGACTTGCCTAGAGTCACACAGCAGTATGTGTCTGAAGCTAGATTTGAACTCAGGTCTTCCTGACTCCAAGTCTAGCACTGGGCCTATCTAAGACCCATTCATTGGACTATCTAGCTGCAATGGTTAGGATAGAGAGACAGAAGGGTGAGGGTAAGGAAAATTATCTTACATAATCAGGATTTGCAAGCAGAAATTTGTACAAACAAGGAGATAGGCTGTCATGTACTGAGAGAGAAATTATAGACAGTCCGAGCATTGTCCTAAGGCAATAAAACATTTAAAGTCATAGAACAAGCTTTCCAGTGCATTGGTAGAACATCCTTGGAGTGCTTCTGGAAGGAGAGGGATTAGAACCATACCAGAGAAGAAAGCATGGGTGCCCCATGGGGGAAGGACCCACATCAATCAGATCATAGGATTTAGAGCTAGAAAGGATCTTAGACATCATCCTGTCCAACCCCTTCATCTTACAGATGAGGAATGTTAGGCAGAAAGAGCATAGATGAGTTACGGTCCAAGAGGGGTGAGACCTGAACCCAGGTTTATCCTGACTCCGCGTCTAGTTTCCTTACTGAATGCACCATACGACCGCCCTAGTGAAGGACTGACATTTAAAACATCAAAATACGAGCTCACAGCTCTAATGAAGTACTGAATATCAAAATATGCGTTTCCAAGATATTGCCCAGAAAGGGGAAGGTGTACCTTTAAAAATCCTGAAGGCAGATCATTTCCAAGAAAGTGGAACGGTCTGCCTTTCCCAGGGCTAGGGCAATATTCGATTGCTTTTATGTCAGTCATGGCAATAATACCGTATGGAAATTTATGCTGTTCTAAAATGAACTGTCACTGAAAGAAAACAGTTTTCAAGAAGTAGGCGTATACAATGACTTCTACAATGATTGCCTCTTAAGCAGCACAGAATTTGTCTCCTGGGACTGAGTATAATTTAAAATCTAGAGCGCCATTGGGACAACTATCACTGCTTTAGAGACTCGGGTTTGCAAAGCCATCGCTCAGGAGTGATTTGGGTCATCCCAGACATTTTGCTGCATTTGAGCTTTGATGTCGCCAAGTTGAAGGTAATGTGGATGGACACTGTGCCGAGCCAGGAGTCAGGAAGAGGTGAAGTTGAATCCCTGCCTCTGACACACACGAGCTGGGGGATTATGCATAAGTCATTATTCTTTCTGAACATGTTGCCTCTGCAGCAAAATGGTGATAATAAAATATGCAGCATCTTCACAAGAGGCTTACATGAAATAATGTATGTAAAGTGCATTATAAATGTAGTCTGGGTTGTCAGCCTAGATACAGATGCTGTGGAGACTAGACTTAAGGAAACAAACATTTTTTTTTAATTCTATTTTTATTTTGATTTATTAACAATCACTTCCATATGCTTTTGAGTTGAAAATTTTTCTCCCCCTTCCTCCCCCCCACCCTCTGCAAGACAGCACACAATCTGATATAGGCTTTACGTTTACATACCCATGAAACATATTTTCACATTAGCGAAGTTGTAAGTAAAAATTAAAACCAATAGGAGGAACCATCAGAAAGATGAAACAAAACTCAACAGAAGGTAAAAATAAGTGATAACGATTCAACTTCCATAGTTCTTTCTTTGGATGTGGACAGCATTTTCCATCCCCAAGGCCTCTGGAAGTGTCTTAGATCCTTGTAATGCTGAGAAGGGTTCAGTTTAACAATATTAGTCATTGTATAACATGGCTGTTATTGTGTACAAAGTCCTCTTGGTTCTGCTCACTTCACTCAGCGTCAGACCATATAAGTCTTTCCAGGCTTTTCTGAAGTCAGCCTGTTCATCATTTCTTATAACACAATAGTAGTCCATTAGAATGTAATTATTCTTGAGCACAATAATAAAACCTAGGTGTTTACCTCTGTAAAAAGGGAAAGAGGCAGCTTATTCTGGGCTACTGCCACCACTGCCTCTTGTGCCAGGAAGTGCATATTGCATCCCATGGCCTTGGGCCTCGTGTCTGCTCATCGTCTGCATGAGTGTCCCACCTCGTCCTTATAAATACCAGAGTGGAGAGGGAAGAGGATGGGGAGCTCCGGCCTTCTCTCTTCCTCATCCAGAGCCCAGGGCCCATTTGTTAGCCTCCCTTTCCTTTTCACCTCTTCTTCTCTAACCACCCTCCATCCCCATGGTGAGAGTTTGGTTTTAGCACAGGACGGATCTCTCCCTTATTCTATCCTCCCTCAGATTCCCCCTTTTCCTCTTTCCTGCCTATTTCCCTGTTGAGTGAAATGTATTTGGCAATTCAACCACATTCAAGCCTGCACATTGTGTGTATATGTATGTGCAAGTGTATGAGTATGTGTCCATATGTGTGCATGTGTGTCCTTCCATCTTTTGATCAATTCATATGAGAGTGAGGTTCAGGCTTTGCCCCCTCCTTCCTCTTTGTTTTTCTAGGGTTCTGTGAACACAACCTGATCTGGGGTGATCATTTCCTCTGGCCCCTCCTGAATCTTTCAGAAACTTCCCCATGACCCAGTTGTTCTCCCAAGCTAACACACTATTCTTGTTTGCCGCAGCCAAATGCCTAGGAAAAGATGCCAACGCATGTTGCTTCCTATCCTCAGTGACAGGAGAACTCTCACTGATTTCTCAGTCCCTAGCAATCTGACTTCCAGCCACACCACTCAGTTGAAACCATCCTCTCTGAGGTCACCAATAACAACAATAATAAAAGATGGCTTGGAGGCTAAGAAAACATTTTCTACATGTTATCTTGTCTGGTCCTCACTACAGCCCTAAAACCCACACATAGAAGTTTAATGCCAGTGGGTGCTCCTGGAAAGGGTAGAGTTGGCTGGCCAGAATGCAACCTTGTCTTCATCCTCCACCCTGCTGGACTGAGGAAGAGCTGAATCCTTTCTAGGCTTTTCCTGTCTCCTTCTGGGAAGAGAGGGGGAGTTACAGTATAAACTTTTCTCTAGTCACTGCCCTCTCCTCCTTATTGCCTTTCTGTCAGATGATGTAATAGCCACATTTTGTTATCAAAAATTGGTGCTTTTTTTAGTTTAAGAATAACATAATGATCTTCAGATTCATTCATCCTTTTCTTGATTTTATGGCATGTTTTATTCAATAAAAAGTTACTAATGTGATCACAATAGCTCAGAGCCCCCAGTTAGGAAAATGCCTAACATTCAGATAGATGTTTGGCTCACTACCCAAACTTAAATTTCTGTGTCTCTTTAACTAACCCTTGCCCTTTTTATGTTTGAGGCAAAAATTAAGGTATAGAAAATGGTTTGGTTTTTTGTTTGTTTGTTTGTTTGTTTGGCAAGGCAATTGGGATTAAGTGACTTGCCCAGAGTCACACAGCTAGTAAGTGTTACGTATCTGAGGCCAGATTTGAGGTCCTCCTCACTCCAGGGCCAGTGCTCTATTTACTGTGCCACCTAGCTGCTCCTTAGAAAACATTTAACTAAAAGAAGCAAGTTGAGTTATTGGGAGGGAAAGTCAGGGAAGGCCCATTCTTTTTGTGAGATGCCCCTCAGCCCTTGAGAGGTAGCTTCAGTACTTTCAATTTCTCCTATCAACCTCTCTTTAGTTTCTTCCTTCACTTGCTGCTCCCATGCCACTAATTCCTTCTTTTATGCCCCAGCTTGGTTGGGAATGTTCTATGCTGTTGCTGTTTCTGCTTAGCTCCTTCTCTTGAGGACCATGTGTGTTCCTTTAAGACCTCCCAGGCATGGAGGTCTTAACTTGACTTTGTTGACTCATTGTTGACTCAAGTCAATGTTTTGCTTGACCTCATAGGACGGAACCAGGAGCAGTGGGAAGAACTGTCTCCGAACCCAGCCTTGGAAGAAAGTGGCAGCCCCCTTTTCAGATGTCCTCAGACAGAGCTGCATGTCCACTTTTGGGGTGTGTGGTCGAGAGTGGAGATTTCAGGCATGGGGGGGTTCAAATGAGCTCTGAGATGCCATTCCGGAATTGGGGACCTCCTTATTCACAGGGAAGTCCTCCTTAATTCAGACCATGTGCCAGCCCTACAGGGATAAGGCACCTTGGTCAATACAAGTATGGGGCCACAGAACCTGGTGCCATCTGGGGAGGGCATTTATTATGGCTATAAGATGTTTAAGAAATCTGACCAGAGGAGATCCTCTGAGGCCACCTCCATTCTCCAGAGGAGAATGAGCCAAACACAGGGGCCCCTGGGTGTCTCTGTGCCCTTCAGACAACTGTGTGGTAGTAGAGATAGATCAGCTGTGGCCAGAGATTGGCTCAGACCTGGAATGAACTGGCCAAGTGCCTTCTCAGATTTCACCTCTCAGAGGGTGGCTGCCCTTAGAGTTGTAGGTGTATCTTTGAGGTGCAGGGGTTTCTAGTGTAAGAGTTGGGGGGGGAGGGGTTGATGGAATCAGGCATCCCACTCCACCTAAAGGAATTAACAAAATAATGTAGATGCAAAACTTTTTTTCAAGTGAGAACACTTCTCCTGAATTAATCAATAAGTCAGTCAGTCAGGAACATTGACATAACTGTGAGCAATCTAGTGAAATGGTAAAGAAAAGATGAAGTAGATTGAAGGGGGTAGAGCCAAGATGGTGGAGTAAAAGCAGGAATTCACCTGAGCTCTCCCCCAAACCCTTCCAAATACCTTTAAATAATGCCTTAAAACAAATTCTGGAGGAGCAGAATCAACAAAAGGATGGGGTGAAACAATTTTCCAGCCTAAGACAACTTAGAAGATCAGCAGAAAAGGTCTGTCTCACAGGGCTGAGAATGGAGTACAGTCCAGCACAGGCAATGCCCCAGTGAGCCAGCAGCACTAGGGGCTTCTCAGCCCACAGATGGGAAGGGGGTTGGACAACTGGTCAGAAGGAGATTACAGGAGATCCTTTGCTGGCACTGGGAGCAGGACTCTGTTTCATTGACCATACAAAGTTCTGGGTTGAAATCCTGGGTGAGGAGGAGGATAAGCAGGAACAGAGTGGAGAAGAGGGCTTATGGTCACTCACAGGCCAGAACACAGGTCAGTAGAGCAGTGACCACACCTCTCCTTAGATCATACCACGTTGGAAGAATTGAAAACTTACGGGGCCCCAGAACTAGCTCTGAAAACAACTGCATGAAAAACCTGAAGTTTGAGACAATGCCCCCTCTACCCCAGGAGCAGAGCCCAACTTTAACATAAAATTGAAAGTCAAGAAAAAGGCTAGAAAATGAGCAAACATCAAAAAAAGAACCTGAGTTACAATGGTGACAGGGATAATCAAAACACAAATTCAGAAGACAATGAGACCAAAGCAGCTATATGCAAGGCCTCAAAGAAAAATGTGAATTTTTCTCAGACCCTTGAAGAGTTCAAAAAGAATTTTAAAAATCAAATAAGAGAAGCAAAGGAACAATGGGGGAAAGAAATGAAAGTGATACAATAAAGAGTCAGCTTGGTAAAGGAGGCACAAAAATACTGAAGAAAATAACACCTTAAAAAAAACGGAATAGGCCAAATGTTAAAAGAGGCACAAAAATCCACTGAAGAGAATTCCTTAAAAAGCAGAATTGACCAAATGGAAAGAGAGGTACAAAACTTTACTGAAGAAAAGAATTCCTTGAAAAGTAAAATTGACCAAATGAAAAAGGAGGTACAAAAGCTCGCTGAAGAAAATAATTCCTTAAAAATCAGAATTGGACAAGTAGGAGCTAATGACTCCATGAGACATCAAGAAACAATAAAACAAAGTCAAAAAATGAAAAAAAAAAAAGAAGAAGAAGAAAATGTGAAATATCTCATCAGAAAAACAACTGACCTGGAAAATAGATCAGAGAGAGATGATTTAAGAATTATTGGACTAGGGGCCGCTAGGTGGTGGAGTGGATAGAGCATCGGCCCTGAAATGAGGAGGACCTGAGTTCAAATCCGGCCTCAGACTAAACACTTGACACTCACTAGCTGTGTGACCCTGAGCAAGTCACTTAACTCCAATTGCCTAAAAAAATAAATTGTTGGACTACCTGAAAGCCATGATCAAAGAAAGAGCCTAGACATCATATTTTAAGAAATTACCAGGGAAAACTGCCCTGCTATTTTAGAAGCAGAGGGTAAAATAGAAATTGAAAAAATCCACTGATCACCTCCTGAAAATGATCCCCAAATAAAAACGCCTAGGAATATTATAGCCAAATTCCACAGCTCCCAGGTCAAGGAGAAAATACTGCAAAGCTGCCAAAAGAAACAATTCAAATATCATGGAGCTACAGTCAGGATAACACAAGAGTTAGCAGATTCTACATTAAAGGATCAGAGGGTTTGGAATATGATATTCCAGAGGGCAGAGGAGCTAGGATTACAACCAAAAATCACCTACCCAGCAGAAGTGAGTATAATCCTTCAGAGGGGAAAATGGATATTCAATGAAATGGAGAACTTTCAAGCATTCCAAAAGAAAAAAACAGAGGCGAACAGAAAATTTTATTTTCAAATTCAAGACTCAAGAGAAGCATAAGAAGGTAAAGAAGAAAGATACATCAGAATGGTCTCAATAAGGTTAAACTGTTTACATTTCTACATGAGATGGTGATGATACTTGTAACTCCTAAGAACTTTTTCTTTATTAAGGCAGATAGAAGGAGTCTGCGTAGACAAAGGGCATGAGTGTGAGTTGAATATTATGGGATGATATCCCAAAAAATAAAATTAAGGATGAGAAAGAGGAGTGCACTGGGAGAAGGAGGAAAGGAGAGGTAGAATGGGGTAAATTATCTCATATACAAGAGGTACAAAAGAGACTTTGTAGTCAAGGGGAAGAAGAGGGGGTGGCAGGCAATGCTTGGATGAAATGGAGTGACCACACACAGGAAGTACATTGGGACTGACTCAGTCACACCTTCTAGGTCTTAAAGAAAATGACAAACTAGTTGGGATTGCAGCCCTGAGTACCTGGCCAGCAGTCCTCTGAGAGAGGAGGCTTGTGGGGGAGGAGAAGAGCCTCAGTCTCCTTCCTTCTCCTCCTACCAGACATTGATCCTGTAAACTTTAAAGGGCTGGAGGCTGCAGACTTCTCATTGGGGTCCTAACAGTGCCCCTAGAACTTCAGTGACTAGTGGCAGTGTTTACACTGGAATTGGCAGGCAAATTAGGTACCTGTGGGAAGGGCAGCTTGGGGATTCTACAAGAAGCCTGGGGAAAGCTATGCCACGCCCAAAGAGAACATCTCATGATGGCCCCTATGGAGGAGCCCCAGCAAAGGGGCTTCCTGAGGTGTGGGTTACCACCTCAGCCAGGTATGATCTTCACTGGATCTACCTTCCCCTATCCTGGGGATTCTCAGCCCTTTTATAGTGTCAGAGATACCTTGGGTAGTCAGTCTGGTGAAGTCTGGTTCTCAGAACCAGTTGTTGTAATGCATAAAAGAAAATACACAGGATTGCAAAAGAAACTCATTATATTGAAATATAATTTTTTTTAAAAGTCTGCAGACCCCAGAGTCTACAATCTGCCTCAGTGCCTCATCTGAAAAATGAGCTGGAGAAGGAAATGGCAAACCACTCCAATATCTGTGCCAAGAGAGGAAGAGCTGGACATGGCTGAAACCACTGAATGAGACCTCAGGGTAAGAACCCCTGCCCTACACTTGGGGAAGAGTGTGCTCCCAGGAATTTTTTTTTGGGGGGGCAGATATCTTGTACTAACTGTTCCTACTCATTTCTAGAAGCTAATTGAGTCTGGCTGGCTAACAGATTTCAGCTGGTAGTCCGTGGAGGCAGCATCACTAGAAAGGCACCCTCCAGACCTGCCTTCTGAGTCCTCTGGAACATTGAGGGAAGAAGGAAGAACCATTTTCTGGGGACCTGCCTTAGCACTGAGCAACCATTGGGATAATAACTCCAGAGCATGGAGTCCACTAATACTGAGTCTCTTGAGCTCACATCACTTTCCTTCTTACTGATTGATAATAGCAGTTGGGAATTACTGAAAATATCACAGTTGGTATGAAATATTCCTTTCAGCAGTCAGTCAATAAACATTTATTAAGCACTGACTATGCACCAGGTACCATGCTAAGTGCTAGAGATACAAAAAGAGGCAAAAAACAATCCCTGCCCTCAAGGAGCTTGCAATCTAATGGAGGAGAAAACAAGCAAACAACTATGTACAGATAAGCTACATACAGAATAAAATAGGAAATACCTAACAGAGTGGATGCACTGAGATTAAGAGGCCTTGGGGAAGGCTTCCTGGAGGAGGTGGGATTTTAGTTGGGACTTAAAAGTCAAGGTGGAGGAGAGAGAGTATTCCAGGCATGGGGGGCAGACAGAGAGAATGCCAGGGGCCTAGAGACCCTAGCAGGTCTTGTTCATGGGCCAGCCAGGAGAACAGGATGACTGGCCCCAGGAGGAAGTGGTGGGGAGTGAGCGGTGAGTGTACTGGAAGGGATGAAGGAGCTAGTTTATGAAGGACTTTGAATCCCAAGCAGGGGATAGGGAGCCCCAGGAGTTTACTGAGTGAGAAGGGGCAGGGCAATGTGATCATACCTGTGCTTTAGAAAATCACTTTGTTCACTGAATGGAAGATGGGCCAGAGCAGGGAGGGACTGAGGCAGGCTGACCCACCAGCAGCTACTGCCATCATCCAGATGTGAAGTAATGAGGGTCTGCACCAGGGTGTGGACAGTGTCAAAGAAGAGAAGGGGCATATTTGAGAGACACGGCAGCGTTGCAGTGGACAGGCCTTGGCACCATATTGGATGGGGGGAGGAGTAAGAGAATGAGGAGTCCAGAATGACCCTGAGGATGAGAGCCTGAGGCACTGGGAAGATGAGGGAGCCCTCTGCAGTGATAGGGAAGGTAGGAGGGGGAAAGATCATGGATTCCGTTTTGGACACACAGAGTGGAAGACGTGCACTGGACGTCTAGCTGGAGATATTGGACAGGCAGCTGGCGAGGCTCCATTTTCCAGCAGCAGCAGCAGCATCTCTGCCTGGTTTTGACTCCAGAGAACATCAGGTCTCCTCCAGATGCTAACTGACTCCGTTTTAGACTCTCCACACCTTCCCTCTGCCTCCCATGGGAGGGCTGGAGGCAGAGCATTAACTTCCTCCCCAAGCCTTTCTTCAGGGGGAGCTCAGAACATGTGTGGGACTCTCCATTTCCCATCACCCACTCTGCTCGGCTTCTGCTCCACTGAACACCCTGCCCCCATCCTGGGTACCCCTGCAGGACCCTTGCTTTTCTGCTTCCTTTTGTGACTGGTCTTCCCCTATTCAATGGTAAGCTCCTTGAGGGCAGGACTGTCTTTCTTTTTCTTATTTGTATGCCCAGCACTTAGCACAGTGCTCAGCACATATGTGGTATTCAATAAATGTTTACTGGGTTGAGCTAAATTGAGTTAAAAGATGTGAAACTGGGGGTCAGAAGAGAGGGCAGGGCAGGAAAGGCAGATTTGAGAGTCATCAGCCTAAAGCTGGTCATTCAATCCATGGGAGCTGATGAAATCACCCAGTGATCTCATCTCCCAGAGGGAGAAGAGCAGAGGGCCCAGGACAGAACCCGAGGGACACCCATGGCTAGAAGGCATGGCCTGGAGGAGGGTCCAGAAATGAAACCTGAAGAGAAGCAGAGAGGAAGGAAGAAAACCAGGAGGTGTGGGAGTATTCTTGAAGACCCGAGAGAGGAGAGGGTCCAGGAGAAGAGAATGCCCAACAGTGTCCAAGGCAGCAGAGAGACCAAGGAGAATAGGGATGAGAAAAAAGCCACCGAGTTCAGAAAAACTAAGATCATTGGTGGCTTTGGAGAGAGTAGTTTGGGTGGAATAATTAAGGTGAAAGCTGGATTGTAAGTGGTTAAGATGAGAGTGAGAGGAGAGACAGTGGAGGCGCCAGTGTAGATAGTCTGTTCAAAGAATTTAGCTACAGAAGAAGAGATACAGGACACTAAACAGTGATGATGGAAGGGTCAGGGAAGGGGTTTTGAGGTTGAGGGAGACATGGGCATGTTTGTGGGCAATAGGGAAGGATCCAGTAGAGAGGAAGAGATTGAAGGCAAGTGACAGAGAGAAGAGGACAGAGGGGGCGATCTGTTGGAGGAGACAATGGAAGGGGATCCCCTGAGCAGAATGAGGGTTGGCCTTGGTCAGTAGTGAGGCCTCCTCATCATGGGAGTTGGGGATGATGGAGGGGAGGGGCAGAAGGCACCTGACTGATGGGAAGGGAGGAAGAGGTGGCGAGAGGGGGTTAGGGTTAGTGCTACTTGCACAGAGGAGGTCCCTGGGGGAGAGTGAACTAAAGCTGAAAGTACCATATTGAGAATATGTAGAGTGAAGGGGGTACCTCCTGACTCTCAGCCCTGAATGCCCTTTTCTCCCTTGATGGAATCCACATGGAGTTCATTGGAGGTGCGGCTCTGCTGGGTGGGCCATCCACTGCAGGGCCAGGTCCCTCTACTGATGCTGGTTCTGGGGAAGAGGAGGATACCAGCTGTTGCTTGGAAGCTCCTCAGTGCCCCTGTGGGCTTAGTTGCTCCTGGGTTAAGCTGCTCAAGTGCCACCCTGCACCTTGTGCAGGCTGTGTGATGCCCGCAAGGTGGCTGCCTGGGCATGCATCTCCCTTTCCTGCTGAGTTACCTCCTGGCTCTGGGGGCTCCTGCTGCTGACTCCAGTTACTGGAGAGCCTTTTGTCTCCCAGCCCATGCATTCCCTTGGGGATTTTGCTCTTGAAATCCTTCTTGCCTAAAGATCAGGAAAGAATAAACACAAAAGAAATAGGGGGCCACAAAGAGATTTCAGAAAAGGGGGAAAGAACCTCTTTGTACACAAATGTTTATAGTAGCTCTTTTTGTAGTGGCCGGGAATTGGAAATTCAGGGATGCCCATCAGCTGGCTGACCCTGGATCCAACCAGTCATGGGGAGGACCCCATCCAGGGCTGCAGTTTGATTGTGACATGGCCAGGCTGGCCAATGAGACCCCCATACTTGGAGCCAGAGCAGATAACCCCCACCTGATCCTAGCCTCCAAAGAACAGCATGGAAATCTGGTCTGAGGGCAGCTCCAAAGCTTCATGACTGAGACATGTGGTATTATAAAAATGAAGAGCTCCCTACTCGGCAACTGAGCCCATCAGTGGATGCCTCAGAGAAGTCTGCTGGAAACTAACCACTTTGCCTTCCTTCCAGAGGGGAAGCCAGGACTGCTCTGAGCTGCTGGGGAGAAGAAGGGAGAAGTAGCACACCATTTCTTTTTTAAATACTATTTTATTTTCCCCCAATTACAAATGATTGTTTAAGATCATTTGAACCCCACTAAGGGCCAAAGCCTGAACTATCAACCAGAAGAAGCACCCCAACATAATAGATATGCTTTTTCTTTGTTCTCTGAGTGAACTCAAAATGCCCCTTCCCGTGTCAGCAACTACAGGACCAGATGAAGTTGACCAGCATTCTTCTGTTTATGATCGCTAAGGTGCCTTAGAGCTGGACACTACCTTGAATAATGGGACTTTTCTTATCTTAGTGTTTTATGGACATAATATGCTGTGCCATGTCATGGCATCCTGGATCTATAATTTCAATGGACACTTTGACATTCAGGAGAATCTTATTGTATTTACAACCTATTCAATTAAGAAAATTCCTTTCTCATGCTATGGTTAAACATATATGGAGACTGTAAATCTGAGTAACACAGACATCCTGAGGCAGGGGTTAAATGTCCTCCTAAAATTGCTTGATTCAGTCAGAGTTAAAGCTCTGGCTCACTAACTTCAGGGAATAAACAATATGAATTTACTTATCCCCTAGCTTCTTGCCTCTTTGGCCAACTTTCAGGTCGACCCCTCTTCCGTGGTGAAGCAGCTCTGATTAGAAGGGGAAGCTCTTCCTGCGCGAAGCCTAATGTGGCCAGATTTCTGCCATCTTTCTGGTTCTGCCCTCTGGGACCAAAGAGAATAAGTCTCACATGTTATCGTTATTCAGTTATTTTCAGTCAAGTCCAGCTCTTCATTTCCTTGGCAGAGATACTGGAGTGGCTTGCCATTTCCTTCTCCAGCTCATTTTGCAGATGAAGAAACCAAGGTCAACAGGGTGAAGTGACTTGCCCAGGGTCCCACAGCTATCGAGTGTCTGAGAACAAATTTGAACTCAGGAAAACAAGTCTTCCTGACTCTAGGTCGGGTGCTCTGTGCACTATGGCGTGCCCAGCGGCCTGTCTCTCACATAACAGACTTTGAACACTGGAAGACAGTTATCCTGCTGCCCCCTCCCCCTCTTCTGCCCAATTCTGTCGATCTTAGCGTGAACTCAAAGGCACTCGCCATCCTGGAGGCCCTTACTGGGCGCCCTCCAGCTTTTTAAAGCTGCGGTGCCCAGAACTGCCCAGAGGTCCAATGAGGGCCAAGGACAGAGGACAGAGCATCCCCCTTCTCATTCCTGGGATCTATGTCTTTCTTGCTATAGTCCAAGGTGACAGGATTTTTTATTTTTGGCTGCTATATTGTGCTGCTAGTTCCTGTTGAGCTTGTGGTCCACTCCTACCCCCACATCCTTTTTGAGAAAACTGCTGCTATCCTTGTCTACCTCTACTGGTACTTGTAAAGGCAATCTTTTGTGCAAGAATTTAATTATCCCAACTGAATTTCACTGTATTAGACTGAGCCTGAGGCTCTAGCCCAGAGATGGGGAATCTGGGGCCTTGGGATCACATGTAGCCCTCTAGGTCCTTGGGTGTGGCCTTTTGACTGAGTCCAAGTTTTGCAGAACAAATCCTTGTATTAAGGGGATTTGTTCTGCAAAGTTTGGGTTCAAAGGGCCGCATTTGAGGACCTAGAGGACCTAGAGGGACATATGTGGCCTCGAGGCCGCAAGTTCCCCACCCTGCATCTGACCTGTCCAGAGCCCTGTGGATCCGGACTCTCTGGACTCTGGTCTAATCCTATGTCCACTCTCTCTAATGCCCCTTTGGGTCATCTGCAAATTAGATAAGTGTGCTCTTCCTGCCTTCAGCCGAGTCATTGGGAACAGGCCAAACACAGATCCCTGAGGCACAGCCATGGCCCTGAACCACTGGCAGACATTCTGAGTCGGACCAGTGCTGAACCTAGGGAGTGTCTCTTCATCTAGCCGGTGTTTTATCTCCATCTTCTCCATGAGAATGGGCAGAGCTGGCTGGTCAGGTACTTGGTTAACACCTGGGTAAACTCAAACCCGCACCCTTCTTCCCTTCCCAGCTCACTGGTTTAGGATCCTGGCCAAAAGGAAGCGGGCTGGTCTGACTCAAGCTATCGGCCAGGCTGGCTCTGGGTAATCACTGCCTCCCTTTCTGGAGGTTTGGCGACCATCCCTTTGTTCCTTGGTCCTAGTGCACAATGGGGACACATTTTGGATACCTCATAAGTAACAAGATCAGCAATGATAGGGAGTGACTGGGATGTTCCCATGACCGCTGCTCCCCAAACAAAGGTTTTGGGGACATTTGTGGACATCCCATGTCACACAAAGCACCTCAGGGGCTCACATGCCACCAGCCAGAAACCAAGAGTCCCTACAAACAGGCCTCGACAAGCGAGAGTGAGATATGTGATGTGTCCACTAGGTGGCACTGTACCCAAGCCAGTAGCTTAATGTTTTCCTCATGATCTGTAATTCAGGTCCCCACAGTTTTCTTTGAAGCTCGAGTGGCAGACCCCTCCCCAAGGGCTAGCTAAGAAAGAAAGGATCAGGGTGGCACAGTGGATAGAGCTCTGGCCTTGGAGTCAGGAGGACCTGAGTTCAAATCCAGCCTCAGACACTTGACACTTACTAGCTGTGTGACCCTGGGCAAGTCATTTAACCCCAATTGCCTCACCAAAGAAAGAAAGGACCCCTTGCTTCTTACTGCTGCATCCTGAATTCTAGCCTCAAAGGTGAGGGGGGAAAAACTATTGTTCAAGAATACAAAAACCAAAGAAATCTCTGATTCTGCCCCTCCCTCGCCTCTGGGCTGCTAAGTTCAGGTCCCATCCTTCAAAGTCAGGTCAAGCCAACAGCCATTGATTTAGCACCTACTACGTACTTGTATGGACTGATGCTGAGTGAGGTGAGCAGAACCAGGAGAACATTGTACACAGTAACAGCCATGGCGTGTGATGACTAACGTTGATAGACTTAGCCCTTCTCAGCAATGCAAGGATCATCATAAGACATCTCCAAAAGTCTCATGATGGAAAATGCTATCTACATCCAAAGAAAGAACCATGGAGTTTGAATGCAGATAGAAGCAGACTATTTGCTCTTTTTTTTCTTCTGTTTTGTTTTGTTTCCTCTTTCTTGTGGTTCCTCCTATTGGTTCGAATTCTTCTTTACAACATGACTAATATGAAAATATATTTAATAGGAATGTATATATACAGCCTATATCAGATTGCATGCCTTCTTGGCAAGGGAGGTGGGAAGGGAGGGGGAGAAAAATTTAAAACTCAAAAGCTTATGGAAGTGATTGTTGATAAATAAAAATAAATTAATAAAAATAAATAAATGAAATTTTAAAAAATAATTAGCAGGCAGATTTCAGAAAAACCTAGATGGAAAGACTTCTATGAACTGATGCTGAGTGAAGTGAGCAGAACTAGGAGAACATTGTACACAGTAACAGCCACATTGTGCGATGACTAACCTTCGTAGACTTGGCTCTTCTCAGCAATGTAAGGATCTAAGACAATTGCAAGACTCGTGGTGGAAAATGCTGTCCACATCCAGAGAAAGAACTCTGGTGTCTGAACGCAGATTGAAGCAGACTATTTGCTCTCTTTGTTTTGTTTGTCTGTTTTTCCTTCTTGTGGTTTTTCCCTTTGGTTCTGATTCTTCTTACAACATAACTAATGTGGAAATATGTTTAATATGATTGTACAAGGATAGCCTATTAGACGCTGTCTGAGGGAGGTAGGAAGGGAGAGAGAGAGAAAAAAAAATTAAGAACTCAAAATCTCATAAAAGTGAATGTTGAAAACTAAAAATAAATAAATGATCATTTTCTTCATACCAAAAAAAGAACATAGGAGATGATTCAATATAAAACAATGAATTTCCATGTCAAGAAAACCTATGTCATCAACACTACACATTGTTTTCAAAGCTACCCAGTTTTTCTTGCTTTTTTGTGGGTTTTCTTTTGTTCTCGGCTGTGCACTTTTTACTTTATTTTTTTCTCCCTTCCCTCCCCCCCAGGCTACAATTAACCTCAGATGTGTATACACACACACATATAGATATCTATAAACACACACATATACCTTCATGCACACATATGTAAGACCATACTGTGCATATTTTCTGCTGTCATCTGGTTCTCTGAAAGTGGACAGCATTTTCCTTCATAAGTCTAAGTCTTTCTGTGTTTCAGCAGTATTCCAACCCAAACACATCCTGTCTGAGAGATTGTCTGTGAAAGGTTTTTTTCCCCATTTTTTCTGCATTCCTTCTATTCCTGGCTGTGTTGGTTTTATTTATACAAGATTTTAAATTTAAAATCAAAATGATCCGTTTTCCCCTTCACCACCCCTCTTGCCTTTTCACATAAGGTCTGACCCTGATGAATCTCCTTGGTTTCTTTAAATTCTTGACCTTTTGTTCTTCCAAATGAATTTTATTAGCTTTTCTGACTCAGTAAAATGTTTTTAGTAATCTAATTAGGTTGGCATTGAATAAATAGATTAGTTGGGTAGAATGGTCATTCTTACGATATTGGCTGTACCTCCCCATTAACAATACATATTACCCTGGGCTGCCCTTGGGAGCTCGTCTTTCCAAGGCCCTCAGAACTGGCAGGGGAAAATGGAGGTCAGGATGGGCCCCTGCGTCCGAGAACCGGGGGATGCTCATGGAGCCCGAGAGAGCGGAACCAGGTGGCCCAGCCCCTGCTACGTGGATCTCCGAGCCCTGGCAAGACGCTCACCTGAAGACGCCAGCCCCAGGAACAGCCCAGAGCTTGCGGCGCAGGAGCTGTCCTTACCCCCCAGCGAAAGGCTGAGGGTGCAGATGGTCATGAGGCCCCGCCCCCTCGGCCAGGCCCCACCCCCACAGCCTAGGCCGCCGTTACCTCAGGGCCTGTCCTGTCAGATCCCTCGGACCCTGCTATGCCCCGCGGAAGCCGCAGCACCGCTGCGTCTGCCCCGTCGGGCAGGTGAGCCCCAGGGGCTGGGTGGGGGGCGGCCTGGGGACTGCGGGGGGAGGGGCTCAGGTTGGGCAGTCGCGGCAGCCTGGCCAGGTCATGGTCAAGGTCATCGGGGCAGGAGGCTGAGGGAGCTGGGGAGAAAGGGAGAGGGTCCTCCCCTTGAACTTCTCTCGCTCCGCAGCCGCCCGGCTCCCCCCACGACCCCAGCTGCACCCCCGGCCCCTGCCCCGAGTGGCGGGCAGCCAGGCCTCCTGTCCCAGATGGCATCCACGGCGGCGGGGGTGGCCGTGGGCTCGGCTGTGGGCCACGTGGTGGGCAGTGCCCTGACAGGGGTCCTCGGAGGGGGCAGCACCCCCGGGCCAGAGCCGGCCCCCCGCCTGGAGCAGGTGAGTCTGGGCCGGGAAAGAGGGACGGGGTTGGAGGGGTGAAGGAGGACAAGCCCCTGAGCCGCCCCTCCTGGCTGCCCCTTGCTCTGGGCATTTGGGATCCCATGTGAGCCTCACCCAAACCTAGGGAGGTAGGGGCTATTGTTGGGCCCATTTTACAGTTGAGGAAACTGAGGCTTAGAGAGACATAGTCACACACACACGCGCGCACACACACACACACACACACACACACACACACACACACAGAGCTGAAAAGTATCTGAGCCAGGATTTGGCCTCCCAACTCCTTTTAAACCGTGGAGCAGCCCTTTTTCAGACAGAAAACCTGATGGAGTCCAGGGAAGGGCCACTAGGGGGCAGTGAAGGACAGGGCCAGAATTGCCCCCGTGCAGCGCCAAAGGTGAGAAAGCCACAGGCTTTCAAGGATCACAGGCTGCCCAATCCCTGGAGGTGGTGCCATAGCCCACGGGACTTGCACTCAGCAAGACTACTTTCTGAGTTCAAATCTGGCCTCAGACGTCTGGGGCAAGTCACTTCAAACTGTTGGCCTCAGTTTCCTCATCTGTCAAAGGGGTCACAAAGAGTCAGACATGGCTGAAAGGACCCAATCACAACAACAAAAGTGCCTCTGGGAAGCTGCCCTAGAGAGGGCAAATGAGGGGAGTGGCAATGGCCCCAAGGACTGAAGGGGCGGGTTCAAGTCGACAAGCACTGGTGAAACACCTACTATGTGCTGCGCACTGGCTTGAGTGCTGGCAAGGAAAGCAGCACACAGGCCCCACCCTTGGGGAGCTCCCAGTCTGAGGGGGACGGTGTGGAGGGAACCTAGGCAGAGAAGGCAGAAGGACCTTATGGGAATGGGAAAGGTGAGGCAAGGAGGTGAAGGTGAGGAGGGCAGACAGCCTAGGCAAAGCCTGGGAGGTGGGAAATAGAGAGTCCAGCCCAGTGCCCTGGAGGTCTCTGAGCAGAGGCTGGGGTGGGGTGGGGAGACGCTATCCATCCTGCTGCTAGAGGGAGGGTCAGCTGTCCTCGGAGCTCCCTCCCCTCTCTAATCCTCTGTCTGGTGTCTCCCCAGGCCCCCAAGGCAGCACCGCTAGTCCCTTCAAGGCCCTGCTACTATGAAATCAAGCAGTTCCTAGACTGTTCTACCAGCCAGAATGACCTGACCCTGTGTGAGGGCTTCAGTGAGGCTCTGAAGCAATGTCAGCGCAGCTATGGTGAGGAGGGAGACACAGGGGCTGGGGCTGGGTTAGGCCTGGGCCTGGGCCTGAGGCTGGGCTAGGGCTGGGCTAGGCCTGGGCCTGGGCCTGAGGCTGGGCTGGGGCTGGGCTAGGCCTGGGCCTGGGCCTGGGCCTGGGCCTGAGGCTGGGGCTGAGCTTGAGCTGGGCCTGGGCCAGGTACTAAGGCTGGGCTGGGCTGGGCCTGGGCCTGGGCTGGGACTGAGGCAGTACAGACACGGGTAGCAGACCCTCAGCAGGGGCCTGAAGACAGGCAAGGCCCCCAAAGCTCCTCCATCCCCTGTCCTCGCCTATAGTTTCTCTCCTTGCAGGCCTAACCACACTTCTGTGAAGCCAGAGGCTGCAGCCTGCCACGGGGTCCCCTCTGCTGACACCTCTGTTGCACATAGCTCGAGATCAGCTGAGACGAGTCCAGCCGACGGGGGCCAGTCGCCTTTGGAGATGTTGGGAAAGACACGAGCCAAGGCCCACGTCTGATTAAACAGGGTCTCTCTTCCTCCATCTGTGTCCAGATCTGTCTGTACCCGCGGGCACCCTTGCCTTCCGCAGGGCCCGCTCTGGACACCAGGGCTGGGGCTGCCTGCCTCATGCCCACTCAGGCTGCTGTCCTTGGAAAGCATGAGCTGCTGCTCACTGGGCTTTCGGGGAGATGGCCAGGGCTGGCCCAGCTTCCCTGACCAGGCCTTCCCAGGCCCTTCTCACCACCTCCCCACCCCCAGCCGTTCTCATCATTCCCGTGAGCCCGCGGGTTTGGGGCTAAGCTTCTCTCATAGGGTCCTCAGGGGTACCCCTGGGCAGGGTGGGCACTCAGGCCCCAGGTGTAGGCACTGGGTAGACACTCCCCTAAATCCCATCCACTTCTGTGCCCCCCACATTATGGTGGAACAGAGAGCAGCTTCAGAAAGCTGGGCCTTGGGCTGTCCTGTGTGGGCCTAGGGCTCAGTTTGGCTCAGGGCCCTTTTTTCCACATGTGGCATATAACGGGTGGAGAGGTCTGAAACAATTGATTGGTGCCTCCCTTGGGGGCCACCCCTGGGCGAAAAGGTGGAGGTTGGGAGGCAGATGGGCTCAGGGCTGGGCAGAGGTCCCACAGGGACCACCCACTCTTTGCCTGGCCACCCTTTTTGCACTGATGGCTGCCTCTGCTCTCTGTAAGATCAGCTGACCTCTCCTAGGTCATCAGCCCTCCCCTGTCACTACCTCTGAGTCCTGCCTAACTGGGCCTTTCCCCTTCAGTACAACCCAATTCGGCTGATGCTTATAAAGCACCTATCTCCTTCAGTGTGCCATGTTTGACAGAACCACCAACATGCCAGGGCCAACTAAGCACGGTGATTGAGGACGGAAGCAGGGATGAGTGGTTGGGCTCTAAGGAGAAAGAGGAATTGGAGCTGAGGAAGGGAGGGAAGGAAGGAAGAAAGGAAGGAAAGAAGGAAGGAAAGAGTGAGGGAGAGTAGGAAAAAAGGGAAAGAGGAAGGGAGGAAGAAAAGAGGGAGAGAGGAAGAAAAAAGGGAAGGAGGAAGGAAAGAAAGGAGGGAAGGAAGAAAGGAAGGAAAGAGGGAGGGAGAGAAGGAAAAAGGGAGGGAGGGAGGAATGAGAGAGTGAGAGAGGAAGGGAGAGAGGAGGGAAGGGAGGCAGGGAGGAAGGAATGAGGGAGGGAGAAAGGAAGAGAAGAAGGAAGGAAGGAGGGAGGGAGAGAAGGAAAACAGGGAAAGAGGGAGAGAGGAACAAGAGAGTGAGAGAGGAAGGAAGGGAGAGAGGAGGGAAGGGAGGCAGGGAGGAAGGAAAGAGTGAGGGAGAGAAAGAAAAAAGGGAAAGAGGGAGGGAGGAAGAAAAAAGGGAAGGAGGAAGGAAGGAAAGAAAGGAAGGAGCAAGGGAGGGAAGGGCACAGACATGGGGCTGTAGCCTTGCTCTGGGAAGCCAGAGCCCTGGCTGAGGAACCCCTGTGCCCACCTCACTGGGACTCAGAGGGTCTCACCATGGCTTTCCGAGGTCCCTCCTTGCTCTGAGGTCCTACCTCATAAAGGGCACAGTAGGATCCTGGCCTCAGAAGGTGGTCTCACCACTCCCTTCTCCTCCAGGCCCAACCTTCTCCCAGCTCCCTCCCACTTCAGCCAAGGGCTAGCTGGGCCCAGGATTGGCACCCAAGGGAGGATGGGGGTGGACAGCAGGGTTTGTGGCCAGCCTATGGTTGGAGGTGGTGAGCTTTGTGCCCATGGGGCAAAGGGCTCTGGAGGGACCCTCAGAGGTCAGCTTGCCCAACCCCCTGGCATTGAGATGGGAGGAGGAAGCCCAGAGAGGACAGGAATGGCCCAAGGTCACCCAGACCTACATAAAGTAGCCGTGCTCTGAGGCCAGGACAGGTACTCTGCTTCCTCAACCTCTACCCTACATGGGCCTTCTGTGAGGGGCTCACCACTGAATGGGCAGCAGGGGCCAGGCTGAGGCAATGGCTAAGTCCAACCCAGAAGCTGAAATCGGGTGGGCACTGGGGGCTGGGAGGGCAAGTAGTGCCAGGGCTCTGGCAAGGGTCAAGGGCAGGGGTCAGCTCAGGGTCATCCTGAACCCACACTGGGCCTGAGGCTAGGGCAAGACTTAGGGGGAGTCTGGCGGCACCATCATTGGGATCCAGGTGGCATTGAGCCTCTGCTAAGACTTGGGGTGGAGCTCAATGGGGCCAGGGTCAGTCTGAGCCAGACAAGGGGTTCAGGGGCCAGACTCCTCCTCAGAGCAGGTCTCTGGTCAGTGTGGGTCTGGGGACCACATGGAGCTCTGAAGCTTAGGGTTCCGATGGTTGAGGCTAGTGTGGGCCAGGACTCAGGGCTCGATAAGGCTGCTGAGTCAGGGCAGGGCAGTTAGGGATCAGCCTCATTCCAATCCCACCCAACATTTGGCAGCCACGGGGATTCGGAAAACCCTCGGGGTTCATTCAGGACCCCCCCTTTTCAGAGATGGAGCCAGGAGGACTTGGTCCCATTGGCACAGTTGGCAAAGCAGCAGAGTTGGGGTTGGTGCCAGGCTCTCTGACCCCCACAACCTGGGCATTTCTTCCCCTGGGCTGCCTCCTTCAGAGGCGGAGATCGCATGGTCTGCCCCCTCACTGGGCGGCCATTCTCCTTTGCCCCAGGCCTCCTCCTGGTCTCTCCACACCCTCTGCTCTCACCCATCCCATCCTGGGGCATCAGTCCTACATCAGTTTCCTTGCCATGAATGGCCCAAGCCCCCGACCCCAGCTCAGGGGCCCTGATCAAGGGCCTTCTCTTTGCTGCTGCCTGGGTCCCAGGAAGAGGGCCCTGGCTGGTCCCTGAGGACCCCTGCCTCCCAGCTGCCAGGTGCTCAGGACAGGCAGGAAGTGGCTGAGCCCAGTACCCAGCAGGGGGCCAAGCCCACCTGCCTCTCAGGGCTGGACTGTGCCCCTCACTGTGCCATTGTGGGCATCACTGGGTATGGTAGCAGTCCCTGCCACCTTGGGGCTTCAGCTCCTCCCTAGCCACTCAGTTATTAGGACCCAGAAGGCCCTGGGTGGGGCCTGGTTTGGGGCACAGCCTTCGGCAGGACCTCTTCCTGTTAGCCAGCGGAGAACAAATCCCCAAAACAGAGGCTCACAGGCCGGGGCTGGACCCTAGAAGCTCCTTTGGTTTCTAGAGAGGGCCAAGAATGTCTCAGGAAATTGCAGATTGCTTGTGGCCGGGCCCTGGGGCCTCCTCTATTCTGAGGGTTCTCAGACCACTGGCTCTGTTCTCTGAGCATGAGTCCCATTTCCCAGAGGAGAAGGCTGAGGCTCTGAGAGGGGATTACTGTTCAGGAAAGGGCTGGGCTAGGGTAACTGCTGAGGACATTCTAGCATTCTGGGAGAACCCAAGGTGGGAGATGACCCAGAGGGGCTTCAAAAGGCCTCAGTATTTACTCCTGGAAAGGGCGAGGACCGGGAGGCTGCAATGAACCACGGGTCCTGGTGCCCACAATGACCTTCAGACATGGTGCCAGTGGTACCCACAATGACCTTCAGACATGGTGCCAGGTCCAGGTCCTGATGCCCCTGATGACCCTCGGACATGGCGCCAGTGGTGCCCACAATGACCCTCAGAAATGGCGCCAGGTCCGGGTCCTGGTGCCCATGATGATCCTTGGACATGGTGCCAGGCCCAGGTCCTGGTGCCCCTGATCACCCTCAGACATGGTGCCAGTGGTGCCCACAATGACCCTCAGACATGGTGCCAGTGGTGCCCATGATGACCCTCAGATGTAGTGGCAACCCTGGGTCCTAGCACCCACAATGGCCCTCGGATGTGGTGTCAGGCCCGGGGCCTGGTGCCTATTATCACCCTCAGACATGTGTCAGTGGTGCCTACAATGATCCTCAGATGTGGTGCCAGGCTGGGTCCTTAAGGCCCATTTCATTAAAGCCCAGGGAGTTCAAAGGAAGGAACCTTCAGAACCTCGAGGGGACAAAGAGGGCGGAAGCCAGGCCTCCCTCCTTCCCTCCTCTGGTTCTTGCTGGGGCTGCAGGAAGGGCCGGGGGCGGGTCGGGCAGGTGGGTCCAGCTCATTTATTGCCTCATTCAGCAGCTTGTAGCAGACACAGGACCAGGGACACCCTGCTCTGCCCTGCCCTGCCCCTCATCCTCATGATGAGTCCTTGGAGTCCCTGAGTCCTAGGGCCCCTTGCCTGGCCCAGCAGTGCCCCAGACCTAGCTCAGTCAGTAACCAGCAGGCACACCCCCCTTGCGAGAGTCCGAGGCAGCCGCCCAGCCATCAGGGGTGCTCACGATCGCCTGAACCACAGCGATGAAGTCCTCGGTGGTCTGGGTGTTATGATTCCGGGCCCTGAGCTCGGGCCCCACAGCCTGCAACAGAGAAGGCCAGCTTCAGCGTGGCAGGACGGGGGCCCAGGAAGGCACATTGTGGACCCCTGCCCCCACCCCCACCTCCCAGCACACACCCATCTCACAGGTGAGCATCGAGGGGCCAGGCGGCCTGCCCCAGGCCTCCACCTGTCTCTGCCTGTCTGGCTGACTGTCTGTCTCCGTCTCTCTGTCTCTCTCCCCCTTACTCTGCCCACGCACCCCCCCCCCGGCTCAAAGCCCCTTCTGCCTTGGGGACAGTGGTACCCGAAGGCTCTCTGGGGCCTGGTTGGGGCCCCTCCTGCCTGACACACCTCTTCCAACTGGTCCTCCAGGGTCGTGGTGTTGGGGAGGAGCTGATTGTGAAGCCGTGGCTCTTCCACAGCCCTCTTCACGTCATAGCCAAACCACAGGTGGCTGATGATTACCTGGGGAGGGAGGGACAAGGCCCGGTCGGACCAGCGCACCTGCTGAGTGATGCCCATACAGGGCCTCCAGCGCTGCGTCAGCCCAATCTAACAGCAGGCCAGTGGTGTGCGTGCAGGGCTCCCGGGCTGGTGAGCGGCCTTCCACCCCCTAGCCCCACAGGCTGTGCTGGCACCTCTTAGGTGAGGACCATCTTGGGCCGTGCAGAGGCCCAGCTTCTGTCACTGCACCTCATCTTAGGAAGGACAGGAGGGGCCTTGAGGGCTGTTTCCTGGAAGTGAGCTCAGTTGGGCCCAGGCAGCGCCAGCAGCAATGATCAGGCTTCCCAGCCATTTGCCCTGTCCAGAAGTGGAAGGGCATGAGCTCCATCAATGAATGCCCACTCTGGGGCATGGGCTTTCTCCTTGCCTTCCCTCTTGGGAACTGGAGACAGAGCCCAGATCTGAGGAGGGCGGAGGCCCGCGGCAGCCCCACTGTGCTGCTCAGACAAACCACTGACTATGCCCCACATTTATTACAGGCCTCCACACAAATCTCTGCAGATCTCTTGGAGACTGCTTCTGCCCTCCAGCAAGGCTGGGTCATCCCCAAATAAGCCAAGCCTGCCCTCTGGAGCTCTCTCCAAGCTGCTGATCCTGGGGCCCTGATCCCAAGCCATCTGGCTGAGGCATTCTGGGCCCATCCGAGGGGATGCCCACCCCACCCCCCTTCTCTGCCTCCTCCTAAAGATCAGCACGAGGGGGTTGCCAAATGCTTGGCTGGAATCTGCACTTCATTCCCCCATCCCCCGCCTCGCAGCCCTGGCACAGGAAGAATAGGGCATGGGAAGGGCCTGAAAGAGAAGCACAGGGTGGGCATGGGCAGGAGGCATGGGGAGGGCCCACGGAGCTTCCTGTGCCCAGCTCCATTGACTCTCTTGGGCACCAGCCCCTGATGACCCTGCCTCGCATACCCTTCGGTGTCTGTCCCCACATTCCCTCTTATGCACAGATCTGGCCACGTTCCTCCTCTGCTCAAAACCTTTTGATGGTACCCTCTTGCTGAGAGAACTTGGCATTTGAGGCCCCATCTCATACTGCTCCCTCCCACCCCCACAGCATTCCAGTGTTCACACCCCTCAGCCTTCCCAGGGCACCTGAGCCACCCCTGGCCTGTGGTGGTCAGGGACAGGGGCCTCCTTCCTGCTTTTGTGGGGGAAGTAGGGGTAAGGAGCAAGAGGGACAGAGGGCCACAAGCCCACATGGCAAGTCCACATCCAAGAATCCATCTGGGGTCGTGAATGTGGGGCCAGAAAGGACCCGGGGGAGGCTTCAAGGGAGCCAGGAACCAGTCACATGCACCGACCCCCAGCCACCTCACCCGCCGCCAGGGCTGCCTACCAAGGCTGTGGCTGTGGTGATCTGGGTGCCCCCGGATGCGCCAACCACCATCCTGACCTTCTTGTCTTTGTCCACCACAATCGTGGGGCACATAGAAGAAAGAGGCTGCTTGCCTGCAGGTCACAGAGATGCCGTCTGTCACAGACGTGGTCTCATGTGAATGCTACACACATCATGGAACTGACCACACATGCACACATGTATACATGTCCTGTATACATACATGCATACCCCATCATGTGCACACACACCTGCCCCTGCACCCCAGACACGCCATTAGACATACACACTCACACACACACATACACACACATCCCTCCTCACACTTACCTGCCCCTGCACCCCATACACACTCTCAGACACACAGACACCCCCTCACATACACACCTTCATTCTCACCCTCACTTGCCCCTGTATCCCAGACAGACACACACACACATCCTCACCCTCACACATCTGCCCTGCACCCCAAATATACACACGCATACCTTCACCCTTACCCTCATCTGCCCCTGCACTCCAGACACAGACACACCCTCATATACACACATACACACACACACATACACACACCCTCAGGCACACACACACACATCCTCAGACACACACACACACCCTCAGACACACACACACATACCCTCAGACACACACACACCCTCAGACACACACATACCCTCAGACACACACACACACACATACCCTCAGACACACACACACACACCCTCAGACACACATACACACACACATACACCCTCAGACACACACACACACACACATACACCCTCAGACACACACACACACACACACCCTTCAGACACACACGCACACATACCCTCAGAGACAGACACACACACACACCCTCAGACACACATACACACACACATATACCCTCAGACACACACACATACACACACACACACACCCCTTCAGACACACACGCACACATACCCTCAGAGACAGACACACACACACACACACCCTCGCCCTAGTCAGACACACACTCAGGACAAATCACTGCCTCTCTTCTCCCCTCCACCTCTTCCACCCAGGTCCCTCCCAGGCCCATCAGGCTGTTCTTGCTGATTCCCTCCCTACCCTACCCAGGAGCACCTGGTTCGATGAAGTTGGCTGGGGACGGTGGGAGCCCAAACTGGTTGATGATGTTGGGGGAGCTGAAATCATCCATCTCATCATTATACACGATGCCATTGCTCTGGGACAGAATCTTGGAGCCAAAGCTTCAAAGGCAGCAGGGGAACAGAGAGGCCACTGGGGAGGTGACCTGGCCCTGCCCACCCTTCCCACCCCACCCAGTCCCCACCCAGACCAGCCTAGACCCATTTCCAAGCTGGGGGGTCAGCCCAGGCCCCCCCAGATGACACTGAGGCCCCATCCCATCCTAAGGTAGGCCTCTCCACCCCACCCCACCCACAGATGTCCCCAGGGCCTACTAGAGATTGATGGTGCTGGTAGCAGACACAGCAGAGCCATCCTCGGCCACCACGGACAGGTGAGCAGTGCCCCCGTCAGTGGGTGTGAAGTACTCTGGCTCATAGTAGTCAGCCTCGTGCGTTTGGTTGTCTGTGATCCGAGCCCGGAGCTCGTCAGCAAAGTACTCTGAGGTCATGTTCTGGATCACCTGCTGGAAGAACCTGAGGTGAGGAGCAGGAAGGCCAGGGAGCCACCGTCTAGAGGCCAGGGAGCTGCAGTCTGTCAGCCAGAAGCCAGGGAGCCGCAGGCCAGAGGCCAGGGAGTCTCTGTCCAGAGGCCAGAAGCCAGGGAGTTGCAGTCCGTCAGCCAGAAGCCAGGGAGCTGCAGGCCAGAGGCCAGGAAGTTGCTGTCCAGTGGGCAGTCCCTCATCAATGACACCCACCACATGCTAGCCCATAACTCAGCCTGAATAAGGAGAAGGCTGGATAGCTCAGTAGTCAGCAGGGAGAGGAGAGGAGGGGAAAGGGGCGAGCTGGCTGATGGATGGAAAGCTTGCTGGAGCCAGCTGTCAGCTGGGTGACCCTGAGAAAGTCACTGCCCTCTCAGAGGCTTGAGGATCTCTGGGTAATATCCCACCAACTCCGAGGCTGGGGGAGCAAAGTACTTTGCATGCAGGGGCAGCTTCAGCCTTGCCAGAGGCAGGGGGCTTCCTGGCCGAGATTACCCCACTGCCCTCAGAGGCCCCGTTCTTCCTGGAGCTGCCTCTAGAACCGATGCCCTCCCATGCCCCACGTGAGGGGGTCACGAAGCCCCCGGTACCCTGAAGCAGGCTCTCCTCCTGCCCTGCTTCCTTTCTGGTCCTCTGCTGCCCTGCCTCCTATCTGGCTGCACCCTGACCTGGTGCCCTCCCTCCCTGGGAACCTCTGCGGTCCAAACTAGCCTGGGAGTCACTCCCTGAACTTGACCCTCCATCTCCCACCTCCATACCTTTGCCCAGGGCTGCCCTGCCTGGGATGCCCCCCTTCAATAGCAGTGACATCACCTCCATAGCACTGTCTACAAAGCATATCATGTGCTTCCTCTCCCACGAGCCAGGTGACAACCCAGGGCCTTCCAGAGGAGGAAGCGGGCTCAGCAAGGGGCAGTGATTGGCCCGAGGTCACCCTGATGGCTTCAGGATCAGGATTCGAATCCTGGGCTCTGCAGCCCACAGCCCAGCCCCCACCCTGCCGCTCTCTGGGGTCAGCTCTGATGCACTCTTTCCGCAATCACCCTTGCTCATGCTTGCACCCCCCGCCCAGCTGAATGTCAGCTCTCTGAGGGCAGGAACTCTCACTTTTGTTTTGGGCTCCAAAGCCCGGAGCCCCACTCGGCATCCAGAGGGAACTGACTGGCTTGGTCCTGGCTTCCTCCCTCCCCCCAGCCCAACTGGGCCGTGCCCTGGGCCTCCTCCCATGGGCAGGGCCCACACATCTTACCCCAGACACATTCACAAACTTGGGGTCCCCTAGGAGCGTCCTCTTGGCGTAGGCAAAGCGGAAAGCTTCCACAATGCGGTGGTAAGTCAGGCCCTTCTGCTCTGGTGTGCTCACACTTGCCTCTGAGAAGTGGTACCCTGGCCCGGGGAGGAGTGGGAAAGCCAGCTCAGGACGGCCAGGCTCCCCCATCACCCCTGAGGGGCCTGAGCAAGAGGAGGGGTCAGCCCTGGAAGGGGGGTTCTAACTGAGCCTCTGCCCATCCAGGGGCCAGATAAGAGGATAGGAAAAGCTGCTGGTGGAGGGCCAGGGCAGGAGAGAGGTTGGCATGGCCTTGGTCATCAGCCCTGACAGTAGAAGGGCCAGGCAGGTCCAGGGTCCTCACCAGCAACTGGACTCCCCCTCTCCCACCCCCATGTGTTCAGAAGCCCTTCGCCTGGCCTGCAGAAGTAGTGGCAGCCCCTTGGTGGGGCTGAGTGGGGATGGTGCCAGAGAGCAGGGGCTGCTCACCCTTGAGGATGTTGAGGATGAGGCTGAGCACGGGGCCACTCAGGGGTGCGCTCGGCGTGTAGACAATGTAGTCGCCCAGGCTGAAGTTCAGGGGGTTCTCGATCAGCTCGGCCTGGTAGCTGTTCAGGTCCTCCAGACTCAGGATCCCACCTGAGCAGGGAACAGAGAGGCCACATCTCCATTGATGCCTATAGTTGTGAATTGCCTCGGGGTTCCAGCAGCATTAGCCTGGGAGAAGTGAATGTGTGTGGGGGGTGGGGTCATCCTCCAAGGATGGAGGAAGGGTCCCTTTTCTTCTTCTTAGCAAGCAGAGCTGTTCCAAAGAAGAATGGGCTGGATTGGAAGGTAGTGAGCTCCCCATCCACCAGAGGCTGCAGGTTTATCCACATGAGGTCCCAGGAGATCTCAGCATCAGTCAGGGAGCTCAGACTGGGCCATCTTGTCCAGTCCATGTTGAGTGAAAACTCCCTTTCCAAGGTTCCCAAGTGCTTAGAGACCAGCCTCTTCGAGAGATCTCCAGGGAGAGGATGATGGTGGCCACCACCTCCACAAGCCATGCCTTCCCTGCCGGGGGTGATTCTGATGGCAGCCAGCTTCCTCCGCTGCTCCTGGCTCTGCCTCCAGAAGCTTGCTCCTTCCCCCACATGGGGATAGCTCCGCATGGCCAGGAGGCCCCTCTCTGAACAGGCTGGGGCTCGCCCCTGCCCTTCCTAATGCTGACCGCCTGTTGTGGTCCTTGGTGCTCTTCTGAGACCATGGGATGCCCGGGACTCCCAAGACCCATCCCTCGGGGTGCAGCTTGGGAGTGGCTCAGTCCCCCCCCAAGAGCCCCTGATTCCTCTGGCGCCTCAGCCTCACCTGCGCTCTGCACGTCTTGGACAATCTGTCGGGCCAGGCTGCCATTGTAGAAGACGTCCGGCCCCTCCCAGGCCAGCTTCTCGTAGGTCATGGCCAGCTGGGGCATCTTCACGGTCTCTCCCTGGTGCAGAATCCTCCCGTCCCGACAGAACACTCTGCTGGGGTTTGGGAGGTGGGAGCAGAGGAAGCTCTTCATTAGCTCATGAGGGGGCCGGCAGCAACCCTGATTGTTGGTGCCAACCGAGGACAGCTGGCCCAAGCCGGAGACCGAAGGGAGGAGGCGTGGGGGACACCCCCCAGCTTAGAGAGGGGTGTCAGGGCGGATGGCCGGCTGAGCTGGGGCTGGATGGAGCGGCCCTGGGAGTGGGGAGGCTCATCCCAAAGCCTTTCGAGGAGTCTCCAGCACCAGGGCTAGCTAGAAACCCCTGCGGCCAGTAGCATTTCCAGGAACACCTTGGTGGTACAGTGGTAGGGCTTACCAGAGCTCTGGGCTGCTCTCAATGGTCTCCTGCTGCTTGACCAGGGCGCTCGCCAGGCCCTTGCCCACCGGGAAGCCCTCGCGGGCCAGCTGGATGCTCGGCTGGAACAGGCGGGACCACGGCAGCTTGCCGTGCCGTTGGTGGGCCAGCTCATAGCCACGGATCTCCCCGGGGACGGCCACAGACAGGCCTCCTGGATGGCGAGGGGGCAGAGCTGTTAGCACGCTGCCCTCCCACCCACCAGGACAGCTGGACTGGGGGGGCCAGAGCCACAGAGGCCTGGATCCAGCACCAGGCTGCCCCTGCAAAGCTGGCCTCTCCTCCGGGAGACTCTCTTCTTGCTAGGTTCTTGGGACACCCTCGGTGCTCTGTACTGGTTCTCCTCCTCCCTCTGTCCAACCATGCTGGGTGGACCTCATCACCTCCCATGCATTGAATGACCTTCGCTACACCCCCACCTCGCTGCTGACTTCCAGCCTCACATCTCCAGCTGGACGTCCAGCTAGTGGACACATCACACCCAACATGTCCAAAGCCAAACTCGTTCTCTTTGCCGCCAAGCCATTCCATCTTCCAAGCTTCCCTGTGACTGCCAAGGGCACCACCATCCCTCCCTCCTGGTCAAACCAAGTCAACAAGCATTTATTAGGCACCTACTATGTGCCTGGCACTGTGCCAAGGCAAAAGATAGTCAGGGGCTCACCGTCCAATGTGGGGGCCTAACACGCAAACTCCAGGCAAATAAGCTAATGACGGGGTGAACTGGGGACAGCCTCAGAGGGAAGGTCCTAATATTTAGGAGGCGTGGGAAGGCGCAATTTAAAGAAGAGAAGCTTGGAGGTGGAGATGACTGGAGAGTGAGGATCAGCCCAGAGCCTCTGGACCAGAGGGGATAAAGTAAAGAAGACTGGAAAGAAGGGCTCAGGCCAAGCAAAGGATTTTATAGTTAATGATGCCCCTCTCTCACCACGCCCCCTCCCCCAGCTCCAAGCTGTTGCCAATTATTTAGATGCTGATCTTGTTAACTAGGCTCCCTCATCTCCTCTGACCCTGCCCCCCACCCTGGTGCAGATCCTCAAGCTCACTATTATCTCAGCTGCTGGGAGTGGGGTCTGCCTGTCTCAGGTCCTCTGTCTTGCCCCTCCAGTCTACCCCTCTATTCAGCCGCCAAAAGGATTTTCCTAAAGCCCAGGTCAGACCATGTCAGCCCCTATTCAGTAACCTCCTGGGGCTCCCTAAAAGGTCAAATACAGAATCCTCTGCTTGGCATTCAAAGCCCTCTGTAATTCGGCCCCTTCCTACCTTTTCACCTGTTATTCCATGATTCCATTAGTGAGACTGACCCTGTGACTGTTCCTGACATTCGATGCTCATGTCCCGTTTCCACGCCTCTGCTCTAGCTGTGCCCCATGCCTCTCCTCTGCCTCAAGAAATCCCTGGTTTCTTTCCATGTGGTCTCTCCTTATGCCCTTTCTGCTTGTGCCCTCCCTCCACAAGGGAGGGTCCCCTCCACCCAGTTGTGGAGGCCCAGGATGGCAGGTGGCATGGTAGATAGAACACTGGACCCAGAGTTAAGAAGACCTGAATTCAAATTCAGCTTCAGACTCCTACTAGCTGTGTGCTATTGGGTAAATTATTAAACCTGTCTGCCTCAGTTTCTTCACCTGTAACATGGGAATAATAATAGCACCTGGCTGTCCTCACATGAGAGATTTGTACAGTGTTTTCCAAACCTCCTACAGAAGCTCTACAGAAATGCACGCTATTCTTATTATCCTAATGATGCCTTTATGCCCTGATCTTGCCCTCGTGAGCATTAACGGCATTAGCAACCTCATCCCTACAGGGTCATCACAGAGGAGCCTCGCCCCCAGTGTAGCACCCCTTCTTGGCTATCCCTCCACAGAGGCTGCCATTCTCAGGTTCTGAAGGTAAGCCAGGCAGGGGCGAGGGGGAGGCTCTACTCCTATGACTATTGTTCATGAGCCCCCACCAGCGTGATTCCCACTAACAATCAGCTAGTAGATACAATTAGCTTGTAGCAAAAGCACTTAATAAGATGACAGAGGAAAAACAGTAGCTACTAAACATTTTCCTCCTTCACTTGGGGGTGCATTCTCTCACAAATACACATGTGCCCACGGGAAGGATGAACTTGGACTAAAAGCACAATAACAGTGCATCACTTGTGTAGGATACGTGTGCAGCAAAGGTTCTATAGGACCTGGAAACCTTTTTTTCTCTTTGTAGAGTCTTCATGCTGGGCTCCTAGGTTCTGTTCCTCTCCATAGCAGGCTCTCTTCTCTGCTGCCAAGGTCCTATTCCATAAAGCTACTTTGTCCCTCAAGTGACTGTCTCTCTGTATCCTTGTCTGTCTAGAGCAGGGGGTCTTAACCTGGGTTCTGTGAATTTTTTTAAAAAAAATTTTAATTACATTTGGTTTCCTTTATAACTCTATGTATTTTATTTTCTACATTTAAAAACATGGTTCTGAGAGGGGGTTCATAGGTTTCACCAGAAAGACTCCCCAAGGGGTCCATGACACAATATAAAGTCCCCCTGGTCTCTTAGAGTGTGCGTCCCTGCTCCTTACTGGATATAAGAGCTCCCCTTCAAACCCTGGCTGCTATGGGGGGGCAGGGTGGGGAGAAATGCCCTCTTCTTTCCCCCTCCCACCTCCTGCAGGGATGCCCCCATTCCCACTCGATCTCGAAAATTCATCCAGGGCCTAACTATTCACAGCTCTCTGAGGCTCAGGCCCACTGGTCTCCGTCTTTAGCAAAGCCTCATCCAAGGCCGTAGATGCATCTTTGTAGCCGGACAGCACAGGGTGACATCCCGGGGCTGCTGTGGCTATGCCGCCTGAGTGGGGTAGCAGGGAGTGGAAGAATCCCTTCCTGACCCTCACATGTGGACAGAACTGCTTAGCACATACAGCAGGCTCTCAATACATGCTCACTGATTTGAACTGAGCTGGATATAACTGGTCGACACGGTTGGCACTTCTGGTGAATCACTTTCTTTGGTCTTTTTCCTTCTGTTTCCTTCTCTGTACAAGGAATGGCCTCTGCTGGAGAGCAGGGAAGAGGCACACAGCCCCCCCAAAAAAGGATGGAAAAACCAAAGGTGTCCATACAGAAGGATTCAAGAGCTTAAAAGTCCTTGCTATATGTGTGTGCATTTGTGTGAGCATGTGTGTGCATATACATGTGGTATGCAGTGTGTGTGCTTTTGTGTTTTGTGGGCATGTGTGCGAGTGTCTGTGTATGTATGTATGGCGTGTACTGTGTTCCTGTGAGTGTGCACACATGGATGCATTTGTGTGTCTGTGTGCATGTAGGCATGGTGTGCAATGTATGCATGTGAGAGTGCACACTGTGTGTATGCATCTGTGTGCACGTACATGTGGTGTGCTATGTGTTCATGTGAGTATGCATACACGTGTGCATTTATATGAGCATGTACGTGTGTGTATATAAATAGGGCATGCAGTGTGTACATGCTGTGTGTTTGTATGTGTGCACATGTGTGTGCATTTGTGTATTATGTACATATAGTTGTGCGTTCACATGCACATATGTGTATTTATGTGAGTGTGTGAGTGTGGCATGCAGTGTGTTCATGTGAGTGTGCACATGTATGTGCATTTGTGTATGTGTGCACACGTGTGCATATAAACAGGGCATGCAGTGTGTACATGTGTGTGCTTTTGTATATGTGTGCATGTGTGCGGTGTGCAGTATGTTCATGTGAGTGTGCACACGTGCGCATTTGTGTATTGTGTACATATAGTGTGTTGTGCGTTCATGTGCATGTGTGCATATGTGTATTTATGTGAGTGTGGCATGCAGTATGTTCATGTGAGTGTGCATGTGTGTGCATTTGTGTAAGTATGGGTATGTACATGTGTGCATTCGAACAGGGTATGCAGCGTGTACAGGAATGTGCTTTTGTATATGTGTGCACGTGTGTGGTGTGCAGTGTGTGCATGCATTTGTATTGCTCACATGTATCGCACATGTGCATGCACACCTGTATGTGTGCATGTGCGTGCGTGTCTATGTGTGTATTCCCTCGTGCTGGGAGCACAGATGTCAGTACCTAGGGTTCTCCGTGCTCTAAGCTCAACCGTCCCTCGTGACTCTGGTCCCCTCTGTTGCTCCTGAATTCTCCCTCCTCCTAGGACCCTGGGCACACCCAGACAGTCTATCTGTGCAGCCTCACTCACCTTTCTGAGACTGCTCGGAGGTATTGAACATTCTGGCAAATGAGAGTTTCGGGGCCACCTCTCTGGCATTGATGATTTCGGCTTTTCCTGGAAAGACAGGGCAGAGGGATCCAACCCTCAGGGACGCCCTTCATCGCAAGGGGCACTTCTGACCTTGGGCTCCCCTCTCCCCCCCACCCCCATTCCCAGGCCTGCCCCCTTCAGACTCACCAGTGCTGCCGTCGTAAATGGTGAAGAAGAGGCCCCCACCAATCCCCATGCTGTGAGCGTTCATTAGCCCCACGCAGAGGAGCGCCGCGATGGCCGCATCCACCGCCGAGCCGCCGTCCTGCAGCACATCCCTGCACAGCCCCAACGGGACCGGGTCAGAACCTGAACTAGCCCGCCAGGCTCCCCTTCCTCACCCACAAGCACCGACCCCCCCCCGGGAGCAGCAGCAATGTCAGCGCACAAACAGGGGCAAAGACCCTTCAAGCCTGGGGATGAGGACCACAAGACGCTGCTCAAAGACAAGAGTGGGTAGTCTTCCTCTGGGGGGGGGCTGCACTCCCCGCTGCTCGAAGACCCTGCCCATGGGCACAAGTATTGGCTGATGCAGCGAAGGCAGACCCGGCATCATATAGAAAGGTTTGGCCTGACAGAGAGAGAGGCCAGCTGGCAGCCCAGAATTCGAGATGGCGCACAGGCTCCCGCGATGACAGAATGATGGCAATGGGAATGACCTGACACAGACCTGACTTCAGCCCTCGACAAGTGACCCCCGGGCAATGACCCAAGAGCCCCTGGCACTGCTGGCAGAGGCTCCCAGGGTTGGCCGTGTGGTCATCTCCAAGCCCTGTGCTCAGTGTGACACGAGAGGGTCCCTGCCACCTCACAATGACAAGTAGAGTCATCGCTAGCCTCCAGAGCGCTTTAAGGTTGGCAAAGCATGGAGAACCTCACAACAATAGGGGAGATGCGTGATTATTATCCCCATTTTACAGGTGAGGAAACTGAGGCAGGATTCAAACTTGTGTCCTCCTGACTCAAGGACCAGTGCTCCATGCCCCGTGGTAGCCCATTGCTTCCTAGGTGCTATGATAGCAGCATCCAGGCAACTCATTTAAACAAAATGCCCAGAGATGGGCTTCTCTGCTCTTCCCATTTGAGGCGAGTTTGACTGAAGCCAAGCAGTGACCACAATACAGGGGCCAGAAGAGGACAAAACGGCTTCCACGCCGTGGCAGCAAGAGCCCCACTACAAGCTCATCTGCCGGACGGTAGGAGGGCGCAATGAAGGCAATCAGGAGCGTGACGGACAAGTGATGATGAGTGATGGAGGAGTTCAGAGAAGTATGGGAAGATTGCTACAACAGAGACAGAGCAGACGAACAATGGCCACAATGCAGATGAAAGTAGGTGGTTTCCAGAAGGTCCTGGACAGCAGATCATGCTCCTTCCACCACAGAGAAGTGGGGGGCTGCTGGAGCAGAATGTGGCCTGCACGGAAGATGGCACCACACTTAGAGCTGTGGTTTCTGCTCTTTGTCACAAGGCCGGATCACTGGGGAGGAGTCCTCCCCATCCCACAGGACAGAAAAGGACAGAATGTGCAGTGCTTTGGAAGACGCTTCAGACGGAAACAGAATCAGGGTCTGGCTCTGCTTGTAGGTGATCCCCAGTCCAGTTCCACACATACTGGTCACGCAGTAGCTGGGCGCAGACCCAGGCAGGCAGCAAGAACGAGGGATGTCAGTGGGTAGCTCCAACCAGACCCCCGGCTCTGGGGTGGATCTCCAGCAGAAGATCGGGGGCAGGACAAGGGGGTCACTGGGTAAGAGGACCCGAATAGCCACAGCCTGCACTGTCGGAAGGAGCGTGTGCATCAGAGAGCTCGCGGGTCCCTCCAAATGCCATCATGGGAGACCCACCAGACAACGGTGCTAGCCTCCAGGAGGGCTCACCTCCTCTCTTAGCCGACCTTGCACGGATCACACGGGACCAGCCCCCAGACGCATGGCCATTTGGAAGGACTCAGCCTTACTCACCACTGGAAACACCGCCCAGGCAGGGATGCTTCCCGGCCAGGCAGCTGGAGGGACAGTCCCCGGGCCTAGCCTTCTGGACTGACTTCTCAAACCACATGGCCTAGGAGGTGCCGCGCTGGACCTGGAGGAGCTGGCCAGGTCGCTCCACCTCCCCGAGCCTTAGCTTCCTCATCTGTAAAGTGAGGTGGCTACACCAGGCTCCTTGCCTCCCTGGCCACTGCAGCTCTCACTCCCCAAAGGGCAGTCATGGATGTCAGGAGGGAGGGAGCTCGCAGGACCACCCGGAATGCCACGATCTCCAAGGCATCCCGACGGCCCAGAGTGCTCTAAGTCTGGCACGTACGTGACGTGGGGCCTCTGGACTCCTCTGCCTTCCTTCTGTGAGCGTCAAAGAGCCAAACATGCCACGTGGACTCCGTGGCAAAGTCCTGGGCAAATGTGGACGAGTCACCTGTGCATGAGGGGCTGCAATCTGATTCAGCAGAAGGAATGCCCACACAGGGGAGATCCCAGACCCAAGGCAACGCTCCTGGGAACACAGACGGAACGGCTGCTTCCTTTCAAAGGGACATCACAGCAGGAATTTGGCTTCCATCTGAGGCCACTAAACATTGGCGTGTAAACTCTTTGAGCCCAAGACCGTTTTCACTTTGTCAGAAATGTGTATGCCAGGTGCCTAGCAGGGTGTTAGGCACACAGTTGGTGCCTAATAAATGTTTGCTGGTCTAGTGACTGATTTGGACCAAGACAGTAAATGATCCCAAAATGGTGAATCCCAAAGCCCAGAGAGACAGAGACAGACAGAGAAGGACAGAGGGCACATAGAGAAGGGGGGACAGAGAGGCAGACAGAGGGATGGGAGAGAGATGGGAAGAGATCCTGTGCCCAGTTTCCAGGGCCTAACAAAGAGAGGCTGGCCACCAGGAGGTCATCTGGTCTGCCAGTCTTTGGTCAGCTTTACAACAGGAGCTCTGACCCCAGGGTATAAGCATTGAGGAAACCCATTCCACAGAGGAGAAAACTGAGGCTGCGCAGAGAGCAGAAAGGACTTGTCCAGAGGCTCCAGTGAGTTTGCTAGGGAAGACAGGATGAGGCTGGGGGGAGAAAGCCCTGGGCTGCAGATCGGCGATCCCCTGCCAGGCTCTGTGCTGGTGCTGGGTGCCATGATGGGCCACCAGCAGGAGGGAGGTGGAGGGTCTGGGGCCCAGCCTGGAGAGGGGCTGGATGCGGGCAGGGCAACTCGGGGGGCGGGGGACTGGCCTGCAGCTGGGCCCCAGGGGCCTCAGGCTCATGGACTCACCTCCCAATCTCAGAGCACTTCTTGGCATCGGCAGCCACAGCGGCTCTCCCATAGATGTGGGACTCCACTTGGCTGTCCTGCAGGCTCAAGCTGAGCCCCAGGATCAGGGCCACAATGACAGCAGTGACCAGGATGACCAGTCCCACCACAAGCTTCTTCTTCATTGTCCTGGGGGCAGATAGAGGAAAGCCAAGGCTGGGAGGAGCCCTGGCTGGGCCAGCAGAGGGGAGAGCCTGGTCCTGCTGGGGTCAGGGTGGGGCCCTGGGGCTGCAGGCAGCGGTGGGGCAGGGGGCGCAGGACATAGGGCCCCTGGCCAGCCTGCCGGAACTTCTGGGGGGGACTTACTGGTTGTGTGGACCCGGCCTTAAGCCTGGGTGGAGATCTTAGTGCAGAGGGTTCAGAGAATTCGGCCCAAGCTGCGGCTGAGGCCTGGGAGCTCCCAAACACCTTTCTGCCCTGACTCAGCTCTGGGGACCCACTGCTTTGTCCCCTGAGGGCAGAATCCCAAGCTTGTTGGGGTACCTGGTCCTGCAAAGACAGAGAGACAGTGCTGGGTGGATGGTGCCCCCAGGCCTGCAGTGGGCCGGGGGGGGCAGGGCGTGCAAGATGTCCAGGTCTTTCTAGGCCTGGGGAATGAGGACCTGTCCCACACCCAGCTCCCGCGGAGAACAGTCATCCTCCCTCCTCCCCCGAGGATACAGAGCCATCATCTCCCAGCTCCCAGAGGGGAGACAGACCTGTGCCCTGGGCCCCAGGTCCCCAAAGTTTTATGCTCCAGCACCCTGTCCCCCCTACCTATACATCCTGACACCCCACACACACACTCGTGGCCTTCTGTTTGCCAGCAGCACCAAGGAAAGGACGAGGCTGAAGGCCCCAAGGACAGCACTCTCCAGAGGTCCCTGCAGCTCTGTGACGGTGCCCTGGGCAGCTGGGCTGGGTGAGCTCTGGCCCATGAAGTGAGGGTGGGCCCCGCTTAGCAGAGAAGATCGCTTGTCGGGGCACAAGGGACAGGGAAGGGGCATGAGAGGACCCCATGTGATGGCAGGGATGCAGTTCCTTCTGGGAGGCTGGACGTGGGGTGAGGAACATCCCAGGTCATGGCAACTGACCCAGACTGACCATGGCCTTCCTCCCAGAACAGGGCTGACCAGCGACCCACTCCACAGGGTGCAGACCTCAAGCAAGTTTAGAGAGGCAGGCAGGGGAAAGTCAAAGTGGGCCGGACCAGGCCAAGTGTGAGCTGGGACTTGAAGGTGGCCTGCCTGCAAGGACCTGTGGGGCTCCCTAATGCCCACAGGGAAAAGAGAGACTCTCCTCTGCTGGGCATTTGAAGCCCCTTCCCAGCCTCCCTCACTTCACAGTTCAGTCACGCTGACCTTGCTGTTCTGCATACCCAAATCTCCATCTCCAGCCTTTGAACCTTTGTCCAGGCTGTGTCCCCTTCACCTCCTAGAACCCCTCACTGGCTTCCCAGCTCAGCTCTTGCCTGAGGCCTCTGATGCCTCCCCTGCCTCCAGTTATTCTCTGTCCCCTCTGCATCTCTATCTCCTTCCCTTTCTGTTCACAAGTTGCTTGCTGCCAACATCCTGTCTGCCTGGAGGGCTGAGGCTACACCCTTAACCCTGGAGGGCCTGAGGCCCAAGTCCTCCCTTCCTCAACAAAGATGGGTCCTATCAGCCTCTGGCAATAAGGGGGTGAGGAGGCAGCCAGGCCCACCTGCTCCCACTGAGGCCCACGGGAAGTTTACCCACATGCCCAGCGGCCAGGAATGTGGGGTCCTTGCCCACAAGTCTCTGCTTCTGTCTTGGACTCAGAATGGGAAAGAGCAACTCAAGCCCCAGAGGGACACCTTGGACAGCTCCCTTCCCCCAGGCAGTGGCGTGGCTGGCTTGGCGTGGGCAGCTACAGCCGCCCAAAGTAGGGAAGATAAGACTGGGCAAGTGTCTGGAGACGACCAGAATGGGGAAGGGCCAGGAGGCCAGGGTGCAGGACAGGCTGAAGGAACTGGAGGCATTTACCCCAGAAAAGAGAGGGCTGGGGGGCTGTCCTGTGGAGGAGGGAGCCCCAAGGCAGGACCTGGAGCAGCAAAGGCAGGGAAGGTGCCAGAGGGCACAGCTGCCTCCAGAGGTGGTGAGCTCCCTGTGTTTGGAGGGATCTGTGGAGAGGGGAGCTGCCGCCAGAGCCACCTTCAGCCAGAAGCTGTCAGGGAACCCTTGGGGTGGGCCTCCAGGCTAGGAGCCCCCCACCTTGAGTCCCAGCCCCACACTAACTCCCTGGAGGCCTGTGGACATGAGCCTCAGCCTCCTCATCTGCCCCCTCCCCAGTGGGCTCCAGTGGCACCCCATTATCTCTTCAGATCCAATACAAAATGGCTCTGGTCGGCCTTTGAAGCCCTTCTCGAGTTGGGCCACTCCAACCTAGACAGCCTCTTGTGTCAGGCTTGCCAGAGTCCAATTCATCTGGACTTTGGGCCGCTTCATCTCCCATTGCCATGCCTTTGCACTGAGTGGTCCCCATGCCCACAGTGCCCTCCCTCCTCAGCTCCCCCTCTTAGAATCCCAAGCTCCCTTCAAGGCTCAGCTCAGGCCCATCCAGGCATGACTTTTCTAGACTTCCCCCCCAAAACACCACTGCCCTCTATTTCGTATGTTCCTGTATATGTACAGGTATGTGCGCATGTACATACTTCATACACGCAGAGCATAAGCTCACTGATGGCAGGGCCTGTTGTCATTTTGTCTGTAACCTCAGGCTTGCACATAGTAGGTGTCTGAGAACCGCTAGGGGGCGCACGGATTGACTCAGCCCTTCTGCTCTAAACTCAAGGATTCCACAAAGCCTCTGCATGTCATCCCCTGTCAGTCAGGCCCTGTGCCCGGAGCAGATGCTGCCCCTCCCCCTTCTTTTCATGTTTCAGGGGTGAGCATCAGAGACCCCCATACACCCAGCTCCAGCCTGGCTTTGGCTCTGGGAGCCAATTGCGGCTTCCTTTTCAGGGCCACAGCCAGACATTGGGCGGGGGGGGGGGGGAGGTTAGATCTGGCTCCCCCATCCCCCACTCCAGATCACCCGCCAGATGTTGCCAGGAGTACAGCTGGGACTCCCTGCTGATACACATCCTCCACTGTTCCAAAAGGATCTGACAGGGGAGGGGGAGAGGAAAGGGGCTCAGGGAGCAAGCAGGGCACTTCCCTTTCCCACCCAAAGGTTTCAAGAAGGCTCTCAGGACAGAGTCTTTGGAGATCAGCATGGAAGCCCAGAGGAGGTCAGTGACTGGCCCAGGGTCCTACAGCAAGGTCTCTCATCTCCCAGCCCAGTTGAGACAACAGAGGCACTTACCCAGCCCTTCGGACGTAGATGGGTGCAGGGCTTCCCCAGGGGCCCCCTTTCCTCAGGGAGAGACCCTAGTCTGTTGCAGTCTGTGGAGAGGGAGGGGTGGGAGTGGACGTCAGTGTGGGGCCTGCTCAGAGCATCACTGGGGGGGAGGGGGAAGAGGAGCCAGGCCTGGCCCTGCAGAGCAAGAAGCTGGTAACTTGAGGGAAGACTGAACCTCGCCGTCCCAGAGCCCAGCCCATAGGGGAGGGGAGGGACCCCAGGAGCTGGGAAGGGCTCCACAGGATATGGCCCAGTAGAGACTGGCTAAGCCTCCTGAGGCCTGAACGCCCAGCCCAGCAGCATCCGCCAGGGGTCTGCCCAGGTTCAGCCTCCAAACTTGCCCCGGGGAGGAGTTAAAGGGAGAGAGGGCTGTTCTCAGTCTACAGAGGAGGTGGACACACTGCTGGCTTCTGAGACACCCTCACACACACACACATGCTCTCCCATCACTGTGTCGGAAATGGCCTCATCAGACTCAGAGATGCTCAGAGATTCCTAACATCAGAGCAGAGCCCCAGACACCTTTTCTGGGAAAGGAAGCCAAGCCCCTGCCTAGCCCAGAATCGGGGCCTCGGAGATTGCCCTGGCTGTGTTTCTCACTAGGGTCAGGGGGACACAGACAGACCCATGGGACATCCTGGCCTGTTGTCCCTCAAATCTCCCTTGGGGCTCAGACCACATGAACATCCCACTTGGAGTTTCACAATATAAGGCCCCTCCTCAAAATGAAAGATCACCTCTAAAAACAAAACCAGAGGAATGCAGATGGATGAAGGCTATCTTTCCTAACTTTAGCTAGGGATTGTAAGCAAACAAGAGAGGAAGGGAGGGGGAGAGAGAAAGAGAGACAGAGACAGAAAGAGAGACAGAGACAGAGACAGACAGACATAGGAAGAGACATGGCAGGAGAGAGACATATGGAGGGAGGGGGGAAGAGGGAGGGAAGGAGGGAGGGAGGGAGAGAGGGAGAGAGAGAGAGAGAGAGAGAGAGAGAGAGAGAGAGAGAGAGAGAGAGAGAGAGAAAAGGAGGGAGGGAGAAAGAGAGACACAGGAAGAGAGGGAGAGGCACGGATGGAGAGAGATGCACAGGAAAGAGAGACATAGAGGGAGGGAGGAGGAGAGAGACAGAGACAAAGAGAGACATGGAGGGAGGGAGAAACAGAGACAGACAGATATGGAGGGAGGGGGGGAGAGAGAGAAAGAGGGGGGCGGGATAACAACTCTGGGATTAGAGTCAGGAGGCCATGAGTTCAAATCCAGCCTCAGACACTTTCTAGCTCAGTGACCCTGGGCAAGTCACTTAATATGGTTTGCCTGCTTTCCTCATCAGTAAAATATTCTGGGGAAGGAAATGGAAAACCCTTCCAGTATCCAACAGAGACACACCCAGGGTCACCCCGCAAGTGGATTTGAATGCAGGTCTTATAGGCTCTTGGCCAGAGCCTCTTGCTCTCTTGGGGGAGATCACGGAAGATGCCATTTTGGTGACGTGAAAGTGCAAAGCTTTTGTCCAAATAAAATCAGTGCAGGTAAGAAAGGGGGACCTGGGACCTGGGAACAAATCTTTCCATCAGCTGTCTCCGACAAAGAACATCGCTGATGTCCAGATAGGGAAGAAGGAAGGGCTAACATCCTGGCCCCCAAAAGCGCAGGGGTCAAAGGAGAGGAGCAAGAAATTCTCCGCAGGCCACCTGATGCTGGTCCAGGCCTGCCGCCTGGCAAAGAAGAGAGCCTCGACTGATGATGGAAGGGCATGCTGACAAGCCTCCTCCCCACCTCCTCTCTCCCCCATCCCTCCTCTCCCCTCCCCCTTCCCTCTTCTTCCCTCCTCCCCTCCCCCTTCCCTCCTCTCTCCCTCCTCCCTTCCCCCTTCCCTCTTCCCCTCCCCCTCCTCTCACCTCCCCCTTCCCTCCTCTTTCCTCTTCCCCTCCCCTCCTCCCCCATCCTCTCCTTTTCAGTTCAGGCACCAAAACAGTGTTCACTGGTTTTGCTGAGCCATTTCCATCCAATTCTTCTCTTTGTTAGAAGAGACAGTTTGCCCACTGGGGGAGGCATTGGTACAACCATTTGGTAAAATAAAAGATGGTCCAGATATATAGTCAGAGGAGGTCCTGATAAAAGCCCTCCTGGGGCCATCTGGATTACTGGGGAAAGGACATGAGCCTGAGGCCCCAATCAGGGACACCCTTGGGAGAACCAGCCCCAGGTGGGTCAGTGGTCTTGGGCCCTTGCCAGGAGGGCAGGGCAGAAAGTATGGCAGGCAGGTGTGGGGTGAGGGCAGGGAGATCAGCCTCCAGGTCCCCAGGGCTCCTTGTCCTGGGTTCATCTGTCACATGGGCTCATAGTGGTAAAGTGCTGAGCCTGGACAGTGCCTAACACATAGTAGGTGCTTAAGAAATGCTCCCTTTCCCCATCAAACACAGAAGCAGAGACTGAGCAGCACCTCCCCTCCTGGTCCAAAGAAAGTGACTGCTGGCCAAGCCCTGGGTCACCAGCAATTGAGGAAGCTCCCAGGAAGGCCACCGGGATCTCTGGCTTCCAAGGCACCCTCATCAGCATTCCCTTGCAAGTCTGACCCTTCCGCTTGCCCCATCCTTTCAGCCTCTTTGCCTGCCTCTCTGGCAGGCTCAATCTAAAGTCTGCCTCCTCCAGGAAGCCCAGCTCTGAGGGAAGGGAGCCAGGGATCCCCCCAGAACTTTGGGCTGCCCAGGCCTGGCCAGCTGCTGCTGACCAATGTGGTCCCTGGACTCCACAGAGGGAAAGGGTCTGGCTGGGGTCAGACCCACACATCTGTAGCCTGGGCTGGAAGGCTCTGGAGAGGCCGGCGAGGCCAACCCCCAGGAGACAGTCAGGATTTGAACTTGGTCCTCAATCTCCTGCTCTTCCACAGGGACAGGTTGGACTCAGCACCCCCTGAAGGCCCTTTAGGCTCAGACTGTCATCATTGCTTGAAGGCTTAGTTCTCCCCGGGGCCCCCAGCCTTAGGACTTCTCTGCTATCTCCCTCATACACTTCCCCCTCTTCACCTTCCTTTGGTGTGTGTAGTCTCAGATTGGAAGCTCCCTGAGGGCAACAGTTGTCTTTACTTTTTCGAATTTGTGTCTCCTGTGCAGAACAGTGCTTGGCACACTGAGGGCCCTTAATAAATGTTTATTGACCATCAGCTGTTGGCTTGGAGACAGCTCCAGAGCCTGGCTCTGGCTTGAGGGCCCTGTTCCTTGAGGAGGGACCACAACCCAGAGCAGGAAAGCCCGAAAGACACAGTGGGAAACTGAGGTCTGGAGCGGTAGAGGAAGCCACAGTGGCATAGGCAAGACTGAAGGCTGGGACCTGAGAAGGCTTCCCTCACTCCTATGGAGACCATGCCGCCCCCTTTGCCCCTACTCCCACCCTCAGATAGCTACCACTGGGCACTGAGAAGCCTGAGGCCTCAGGAATCCTACAAATCTTGCTTCTTAAGAATGTTCTGGAAAGCTAAGGGGCAGCAGACAGTAGGGGGGCTCCCAACGGCAGGCTGGACTCACTGCCCCTGGAGGCAGTTGGCATCATAAGAATGGATACCACCCAGGAGAGGGATTGGCCCAGAGAGCCAGGGGAGGTGAGGACTGCCCACTAGGTGGGGGCAGAGCTGCCACCCTGCAAGGACATTGGGTACAGATAAGAAAGCACACGATGCCAAGACACACTGCTCCAAGCAGCAGTGGATAGCACCTAGCTGGCAGGGGGACAGGCTGAGATAGTTTGGAAGATTCAGATCGACAGCAGGTGGATGGGGTGAAGCAGGGTCAGCAGAGGAGAACTGAGGTGACAGGGATGGGGGACCCCCAGCTGGAGGGGGTTGGGGCAGGGGAGAAGCCTCCCTACTACAAAGGTAGTGTGGGGGCCAGCAGCCACCACCTTCCTGCCTGGCCAGTGCCAACAGGAGCCCCAAGGCAGGAAAGAACATGGGCTCAGCCAGTTCTGAACTTCCATGTAGCCTCTGGGCCTCAGGGGCCAAGGGCAGGCAGTGGGCAGGACTCTCTGGCACACAGACCTCAAGTTTGGGGAGGGATGTCTAGCTGTGCAGTCTTCTGGTGCTCCCAGGGAAGCAGGATGCTTGGCAAGGCATGGGATCCACCACTGGCATGGGGGAGGACAGGCTGGCTACCCCCAAGCATCCTTTGGCTACAGGTGGAGGTTTCTTAGATGCTGGGGCACTCTTTGGGACCTCTGAGACCACCCACTAGGCAGGCCAAACAGCTGCCAACATGACAGCCTCCCACACAGTTGGGCCAACACTCTACAGGTTGGACTAGAGGCTGCCAGGGACCCCTCTGGCCCTGAGATGATGGGAAGACCACGGGGTCAAGCCACCGGCAGACTGGACAAAATCCTGAGATTAAATCCAAGATTGAGAGAAAGAAAGGCCCCTACCCATCACAGCAACCACAGCAGCCTGTGCCCTTCTGCCCAGGGAAGATGGCTCCACCAGCTGGAGCAGCAAGACCCTCACTCCCATGACTAGGGGTGAGGAGACATTGAGGGGAATGGCTCTGACCCAAAGCAGAGTGAAGACAGCCAAAACACAAACTGAAAACGGGGTCATGATGACCAAGCCGGGCTAGATGAGGAAAGGAGCCCAACTCCCTCCTTGGACAGTGAATGCTACTGAGCCGTAGCCAGGGAGCACTGTGGTGCCCAGACCTACTAGTCCTAGAGTCCCAAAGACCTGAGTTCATGCTTGACCTCAGACATTTAACCAGCTGTGTGAACCCTGGACCATCTGTCTGCTTCACTTACCTCCTCTATTATCCTTATCATTTGTCCTTTGTTTTCAAAGAGGACCAAAGACCTCACAGGGTGAGGTCTTGACTTGCCCATGAATTGGATTTAAGTGAGGCAGTGTTGGGTGAAGTCATCAGCCCCACTCTCTCCTCCAGAGTCATCAAGGTCCAGTGGCAATACAAGAGTCAAGCTGACTGGCTATGGTCCAGGAGGCAGTGGATGACCTTGGAGTCTTCCATGCTTGACCAAGCTCTAAGCACTCCACTAAGCTCCTGCTTCAGTTGCCTTCATGGCCATTGGACAAATGGTTCTCATCTGCCCATTCTGCCAGGGGAAGTCTTCACGTCCCTCTGACTCACCGACAGATTTGAGGCCTGTGGGTTTTCTTCAGCCTGGTTTAGCCCATCTGCCAAAATGGTTTACCAGGGAGTGGCTGCTGTGCATACTACAGCTTCTTGGAGCCATAGGTGAGAGTTGGGTGACAGGTGATCACCAAAAGTAGATGAGCAGCCCTTACCCCAGAGGGGCTGGTCTTTCCTGAACATCTCATACTCTCTAACCTAAAATTGTTTCCTCATCTATAAAATGGAGATCAATAATAGCACCTACCTCCCAGGGCTGTTGAGAGGTTCAAATGAGCTGTGTGTAAAACACTAGAGAAAGGCCAGCTCTTTTTACTACCAACCTTTTCCCCTCTCTCTTTTTTACTCTTTGCTCCAAGGGATGGCTCTCTTGGGAAGGGAGGGGAAGGGATACCTTTGGAAAGGAAGGTGAGGTAAAATTTTCCAAAGAAATTTACATGGAGGATGAATAAATATGAAAATATGGCAAAGCTGTGGACAAATAATGACTCCTTATCTGTCTTGGGCACCACAAACTGTAAGTCCGGTAGACCACTCCAACTTGACATGTCCAAAACAGAACTTATTATCTTTCCCCTAAAAACTCCCCCATTCTTACCTTCCCTCTTACTGTGGAGGCCAATGTCATCTTTTCAGCCCCTCAGGGTCCCTGCCTTGGAGTCCTCCTGGACTCCTCACTCTCTCACCCTTGTATTTAATATGGTGCCAAGGCCTGCCAATTTCACCTCCACACCATCTCTGGTGGATTTCACCTCTGCACCATCTCTGGTGGATTTCACCTCTGCACTATCTCTTCTCAATTCTTTCTTTCCTTCTTGCAGCATCTCTGGTCAATTTCATTTTTGTAGCATCTCTAGTCAATTTCACTTCTTCAACATCTGTCTTAGATTTCACCTCTACAGTATCTTTCTAATATGCCTTCGTCCCTCTGACCCTACCCCCACCCTGATGCAGACCCTCATCACTTCATAGCTGGACTATTACAATAGCCTGCCTTCAGTCTCTCCCCACTCCAGTCCATCTTCTATGCAGCAGTCCAAATGATCTTACTCAAATGCAGCAGTTCTAGATGCTTCATGGGCTTTCCCCTTCCCTTTGGGCTGGAACGCTGACTCCTGACTTAATGGCATTTAAAGTCTTTCCTCACCTGGCCCCTTCCTACCTTTCCAAACATATTCCTCTAACCCTCCTACCATCTCCCTTCCAACCAAACTGGCTTTCCTGATGTTCTGTTCTCCAGAACATCATCTCCTGCTTCCACGTCTGAGACTCCATTTGGGGCCTCCCCAGTGGTTGACACCTTTCTCACCACCATCCAGTCACCTGGCAAAGACTATTTCCTCAGTCAGGTCCAGAGGCAGAGCAGTGGGGGGAAGGGGAGGGGTTGGCCAGGGCTTGTCTGGCTCTAGCTCTATTCTCTGAATCCCCACTCCCCAGCTTACTGCTATGGGCAAAAGGGGCTGGAAGCAGATCCTTACCCAAAAAGCCTTCTCTGTCTGCCGTTCCTCTAACTCTAAGCTGCAATGGATATGACAAAGTGGAAGGGAGTAGGGGGGAAGAGGGCTGAGCCACCCCAGCTCCTTCTAGAGTGTCTCAACTACTCAAAGACAGAACCAGCTCTCTCTTTCCCCAGACTGCACCTCCTGCCAAAACTGCAAACTGATCTTGTCCTCCCACATCCAGAAGCCCAGAGACGCCAAATACCTTCCCTGGAGTTGCATAGCAATGGGGGAGGGGGGAGTGAAAAAGGGCTGCTAAGGATCTCCTCCAGGAAAAGTTCCACAAAATAAGAGAGCTTCTCCCTTCCATGGAGCACTTCCCCTATAGGATGCCATACCTATTCAGGGGATCCCCAGGATCCAAAGGAGGAGAGTTCTAAGTCAGGGGTTGGGAACCAACCAGGTCAGCTAAAGGGATCCCCTCCCTTTATAGATGAGAAGGAGGGTGGATGTTGCCCAAGGTCAGGCAGGCAGTAAGTGTCCAAGGCAAGATTTAAAACCAGATTCTTCCCGGGAAGGCTTCAAGGAAGCTGAGGATTCATTCCCAGGGAAAGAGAGTGAGGACACTCTGTGCCTGGACTCAACTCCAGGGGTGCTGGGGCTGTGATACAGATCTGGGCAGCACCTGCATGCAGGTGATGATTAAAATAATGAGAACTGGTGACATCACCATGAGAACAGTCTGGGGTGGGGGTGGGGGTGGGGGTGCACCTGGAGTGGGCAAGACCTGGAAAAAGATCCAGCCAAGAAGCTAGAGAAGGAATGGTCAGAGAAATAGGAGGAGAGCCAGGAGTTGGACAAGGACAATCAGAGAAAAAGAGGAGCCAGAAGGGAGCTGAGTCATTCAAGCTCAGACAGAACAGAAGCACTGGCCACTGCCTAGAGATCAAGAAGGGCCCAAAAGGCCCAAGGATTCACTGACCACAAAGAGGACTGGCTGGGAGAGAGCCTGGCCCCACTGTAGGACCTGAGCTCAAGCCCAGCTTTGTGCTGTGGGGGCAGGAAGCACAGGGGACTGGGGGAGGGTGGGAAGGTCCACTGGGGTGCTTCCCCTGGAGCACAGGTGGGAGGGGGAGCTGTGCCAGGAAGCACCCCAGTGCCCCTAATTACCCCTCATTAGAACTTGGAACACATGCTCCATGAGTAAGAAGCCAGCAGAGCCTATGCCTACGCTACCTGGGCAGCCCAAGCTCCTTACTGGTGCCAGGCTGGGGGCTCCAGATCTGCACTACCCGCTCCAGAAGCCCAAACTCCTGCCAAAGCCTTCTGTGTCTTTACTATACTCCTACCTCTTACTAAGTGCCCCCCAAATCCTTCACTGACTGAGCCCCCCTGACTTTCTCTGAGGCCTCATCCCCCTCACTGAGCCCCTACCCCTCACTGAGCCCCCATCCCTCACTGAGCCCCCATCCCCTTCACGGAGCCCCAATCCCCTCACAGAGCCCCTATCCCTCTCACAGAGCCCTCATCTCCCTCACTGAGACTCCATCCCCCTCATGGAGCTATCCCCCTCACGGAGCCCCTATCCCCCTCACTGAGCCCCCATCCCCCTCACAGAGCCCCCATCATCAGTTAGAAGAACTGAACGTATCAGCCAGAAGAGACACCTCAGGTGTGAGGGAGAGTAGACAGGAGAGTTAGAGAAGAATCTGAAGGAGCTTTCCTAAGGAGGAGGAACCAGCCTTGGGCTTGCTTGGCCCCAGCAGGCAGGACCAGGAGCTCCAAAGGGAGGAATCTAGTTGGGCCTCCCAAAATGGAGTCATCTGCCTGGGCTGGGGATGTGCTCCTCCTCACTAGGGCCACTCGCTGCAGACACATGGGCGCTTGTGGATTTGGGGGCTGGGTGGCCCCATTTTCTCAGGCTCCTTGTACCTCTGATGTTCTGAGATTCTATCACCCCCTGCGCATAGACTCTCTGGAACGTGATTTCAGCCATCTCAAACCCAGGACTGGAGGACACCCAGAAGGGCCCAGAAAAAGAGCTAGCCATGCTTTTCTCTCCACCCCACATACACACAACTTCCTCCTTACTTTTCCTCTGCTGGCAATCTGGGAAACACTAAGGTTTGCCTAAAACTGCACCAAGAACATGGGCAATGCCCTAAATGCTCCATCCAGTGGGCTTGTCAGCCCCTCTCCTCCTGGCCTTTCTGCTGCTGTCCCTCATCTTCTCCTCTAAGACACTCTCTCCTCTCTGGATTGCTGTGACTGCTCTGTCCTGGTTCTCTCCCTGCCCGTTGGACTGCCCCCTTGGAAATCCCCTTTTCTGGCTCTTCACCCAAGTAACTCCTGTTAAACCTGGGCATTGCCCAGGGCTTTGTCCTGGGTCCCCTTCTGTTTTCTCTCTCCTTTCTCTTCCTTGGCAATTTCATCCACTCTCATGGATTCGGTTTTCAGCTCTTTGCTGAGGACACCAAGGTCCAAATATGAAGCTCCAGTCTTTGCCCAGAGCTCCAATTCCATATCACCAGCTGCCCATTAGACACCTCAAACTGGGTATCCTTGGCCCCCAAAACTCAACAGGTCTAAAATGAAACTCATGATTGTCCCCCCCATCCCTGTTTCTCTCCTGAGCTCCCTGTTACCAAGGAGAATGCTATATTCCCAGTCACATAGACTCACAGCCTTCACTCTGAGTGAGCCGCTAGGGGGCGCCACAGTGGATAGAGTGTTGGGCCCAGAGCCAGGAAGACCTGACCTGCTTCACACTTCCTAGCTGTGCAACCCTGTGCAAGTTAGTTACTCAGGAAGTTTTCCTGCCTCAGTTTTCTCAACTGTAGAAACGGGGATCACAATACAGCAGTGTGTTACCAGCACCATTCCCTGGTCACTCCCCATCTCCATATCTAATCCAGTGCTGGTCACACCACTCAGGTCCATCGCCTCCTCTCCTGCCCCGGTCCCGCCCTGCATCAGGCCCTGATCACCTCCATCCTGGAGCGGGTTTCCCCAATTCCAGTCTCTCCTTACCCTCCCCATGGATAGTGCTGCTAAAACGTAGATCTGGCCTCTGCCCCAGGAACACCCAATCTCCTCTGTTTGGCAGTAAAGCCATCTACAAGCCCTCTCTCTTACCTCCCCAGGCTGGACACACATTACTTCTTTCACACACGTCTCCACATTCCAGGAAAATAGGCCTCCTTGATGGTTCCCATACAAAGCCTTGTCTCCCACCTTCCAACCACTGCCCAGGCTATGCTCCATCCCATGGCAACAGTGCTCTGCTTCCTCCTCACCTCTGCCTCCCAGAATCCCTCATTCAGACTCAGCTCCAGCCCCGCCCTCCAGAGGTCCTTTCAGCTTCACCATCCTTAGTGCCCACCCCCATTTATACCTATCCCTCACCAACTGTCTCCTCCCCAGAGGAAAGACTCTCACCTTCCTCAAGGCTGGCTCAAGCGACTCAAGTCCCTTTTGGACCGTAAGGATTGCTCAGCTGGGGAGGGGGACTCCAGATGGGGAGGAGGCCGCATGGATACTTTGCTTAGGCTTTGGAAAGGCTTTTGACAGAGTGTCTCCTACTGGTTTCAGCACCAGCTGGACAGCCAGACTCCAGGATTCTCTGTTAATGGCTTCCTGCACACAAAGCAGAAGGTCTCCAGGGGGTGTTCTGGGGTCTGGGCTGTTTAACTCACTGATGACAGATGTGGACAAAAGCCTAGAGGTCACTTTCTCCCAGACTCAGTTTGCAGGAATCCTCCCTCATCCCCCCTAAGGCTAGCAGTGCCTTCCACTGGGAGATCCATCCAAGGAGCTTCTTGAGGACAAGGCCAGTGTTTGTGCCTTCAGAGCTTAGCACAGTGCCAGGCACACAGAAAGTGCTTAGTAAATGCTCAGGGACCGATGGACTAGATGAAGTCAGGGTGGAAAAGGCTCTTGACACGCTGGAGCCTTGGGCTGAGATTCAGAGATTGATGTCAGCTTCCGTGGTTGGGTCTGAACAAATCAGCTCCATAAGGATCAGACAGGAGAGACAAGGAGAGGCACCAGGTGTTCTGAAGATGATCTGGGGATCTGGGTGGAGTGTTGGCTTCCAGGAAATCAGGCTGACTGTGCTCAGCCCTGGTCAGCCCTCCTCTGGGGGCTGTGTTTGGTCATTAAAGAGCTGGCTACACCCCCTTCACACTGGGCATGATCACTGAGGGTCTCCCAGGGCCCCCTGGAAAGTGACTGGCACCTAGCAGGGGCTTAATGAATGCTTGGGGTGACTCTCAGAATCACAGGAACTAAAGGAGGTGTTTCTGAGGTCCTTCCTACCTTGAAGGATCGCTAGAAGCTGCCAGGGGCCTGAAGACCATGTGGCCCAGTGAGAGCCCATGGAAAATATTTTGGCAAATGAGTTAGAGGCAGGGTAAGGCATTAACTCCAAGTGACCCATTAACACCTACGCAAGGCTGTGAATGTCCCTGTGCATTGCCCTCAGGAGCAGGGAGGGAGGGCAGAGGGGCACTAGCCTCCCCAAAGGCTGGTTCAGTCTCCCGCTTCCCCCTCATTTCCCAATCAGAATCTGACCATTAGTTCAGGGCTTTGACTAGAGTTGATTCTCCTGGAGCCTGGGGTAGGGGTGGGGATGGGGGAGAGACAAAGTCTAGCCAACAGCACGTTCTCAGACAGGGACAGGATCTCCAAGCACTGGCCCCTGGCACTGACCCCAGAAACGCTGCCACTGCCCACAGCCAGACCTTGACCATGGCCCAGTCCCTGCCCCTTCTTCTCTCTGGGCAGCTTCAGTTTTCCCCTCTGGTCCACTCATCCCTCAGCCTCATCCATCTTCCTGTCCCCAAGCCCTCACTTTCCTCCTTCACAGGCTGGACTGCAGGGCTGGCCAAATCAGCTTCTTTTCTCCTTGAACCCTTGTCTTCCCTCCCACCAGTCAAACTTTAGCCAACTCCAGCCCTGGGTTGCCTCCCCACCATCAACCTTAACTATTTCTACTCCTGTGCTGCTCAACAGTTTTAGAGGAAGTCAGGCCATCTAGCTGGTCTGATGGGCCTCACTGTATCCCAGCAGCCCCAAGGCTGGTCCTTTGGACAGCAGTGTCAAGACTTACCCTGTGCAATCTGGCTTCTTAGGCAGCTCAAAGGTTACTGTTCTCCCCAAGGTTACTACTGGTGAGCTCGGAGCTGGTAACACCACAGCCCTTTCTCAGGCTTCATTCTGCTGCCCTCTCTGCTGATTTTAGCACTATCATCAACCTCCTTCATCCCCTCCCCAACTTCCTCCCAGAGGCTATAGCCTCCCAGGCCCTCCTGGCCACTGCTCCTTCCTGGTTTTCCTCCTTCCTCTCTGACTACTCCTTCTCAGTCTCCTCTGCCTTCTTGCCTTCCTGCTCTGGCTTCCTCAGTATGGGAGCTCCTTCCCCTTTCCTGGTGACCTCCTCTTCAGCCACCATGGGCTCACTTGTCTTTTCTATGCCCCTGGTCTCTCACCTGCACTCCAACCCCACTTTGCAGAGCTCCCTGTCCCTGGAGGTACCAGCAGCATCTCAGACTCCCTACTCATTCTATTGAACCAGCATTCATTAGGCACCTAGCATAAGCCAGGTACTAGTGGAAGAGATGGGGATATACAAAGCGGAAAAAAAAAAGACAGTCCCTACCCTCCAGAAGCTTCCACTCCACTGGAGAAGCTTTGTCTTGCTCATACTTCTCTCTAAGATACCACCATCCTCTCCTGGAAATCTCAACCCCAGCTAGATGGTGCAGTGGATATAGTGCTGGATCTGTAGTAAGGAAGACGAGTTCAGATTTGTCCCCAGACACTTACTAGCTGGGTCACTTCACTTTCACTGCCACAGTTTCCTCTTCTGTGAGGATCAAGTAAAATTGTTTGTCTTAAAGTGCTTAGCACACCACCTGGCACATAATAGGCACTTAATAAATACTTGTTCCCTCCCTCCCCATCCAGTAGGATTTGCCATTGTGCTATCAGAGAAAGCAGAAACAAAAATTTGAAATATCAAGAGAAACTGAGAATGTTGTGTTTAACCCACAGAAATTAACTAGTATCAATTCTAAATGGAAGTGAAACAGATGGAATTGCATCTAATAAAAGGAAAAAATGAATTGCAAAAAAAAATAATAATGCAATAACTGTTGGAGACTTTAATGTTCCTCTCTCAGAGCTAGACAAATTGAACAGAAAGTTAAATGAAAAGAAAATGTAAAGCTAAACAAACATTGGAAAAGCTAGAAATAAATGACCTTTGACAGGAGCCTGGGTCATACAACCAATGAGATAGTGTGCTAGACATTTTCTCTGATCCCCATGACCTCTCAAACCTGTCCATAACAGAAATTATGCACCAACAATAAAGCAACTTCAGTTGTCTCTAGGGTTTAGGATACCCAGAATATAAAAGGTGGTAAAAAAAAAAAAAGTCCATGAACTTACACTTACCCTGAGCTCACTCAGCACCCCTTGAACCACCACTCACCACCCTACTTGCAGCAAGATTGCACTACCCCAGCCAGGAGCCAACAATAAAAACCAACAACACGCCCTGACCCCCTTCCCTCTTTTCAGGGCTGTGGACAGTCAGGCTTCAGACTAGACATAATTCTGCGTTGCAAAAGATCTCACAGGAGAATAAAGGAATGGAGGAAAAAAGCATGTCATGTGTCTGGGCTTGAAATACAGCTTAAGCTCCCCACCCCCCCCCACCAGAGATTCGGAGACCTAAACTGTAGAAATCAAGGGAATACCACCAGTTCAGCAGGCTCTGACCTGCCAGTGCTGGGCCAGAAAACTGAGGAACAGAGCAAGCAAGGCAGGCACCAATATTTGGGAGGGGGAAGGGGAAGAGTCTATGCAACAACCCGCCAAGCCTGAGGAAAAGAACCCAGCATCCAGTTGGGGCCAGTTCTGACCACCCAAAAGTCAACTGGGACAAAGATCTGTGAATTGTCCAGCATGGGAGGAGGCTGAAACACTCTGAGATCCAGCCCAAAGGAAACCACCATCAGAGGGGAGAAAGTCAGGAAGTGAGAAAAATGGGAAAATAAGATGGGGGCGGGGAGGGTAATGAAATTACCAAAGATCTCAGGAAGAAGAAATCTCAAAGACTTTGAATATCAGTCAGCAGATAAATCAACAGAGAAAACATTAACAAGCAGAAGGAAATGTGGCCTCCAGCTCTAGTGAACAAGTTCATTGCTGGTGTTCAGTCATTCAATCATATCTGTCTCTTCTTGACCCCGTGGACTATAGCACACCAGGCCTTTCTATTCTCCATAATCTTCCCATAGTCTGTCCAAGTTTATGTTCATTGTTTCTATGATATTATCTGTCTTATTCTCTGCCATCCCCTTCTCATTTTGTCTTCAATCTTTCCCAGCTTTTCCAATGAGTCCCATCTTCTAATTATGTGGCCAAAGTATTTAAGCTTCTGCTTCAGTATTTGACCTTCCAGTGAACAGCCTGAATTAATTTCTTTAAGTATTGACTTATTTGACCTCTTTGCTGTCCAAGGGACTCTCATAAGCTTTCTTCAGCACCACAATTTAAAAATATCGATTCTGCAGCACTCAACTTTCCTTACAATCCAACTCTCACAGCCATATATTGCTACTGAAAAAAAAAACATAGGTTTGATTATGTGGACCTTTGTAAGCAAGGTGATGCCTTTGCTTTTTAGTATGCTGTCCAGATTTCCCATAGTTTTCCTTCCAAGGAGCAAGCATCTTATAATTTCATAGCTGCAATCACCATCTGAAGTGATCTTTGAGCCCAAAAATATAAAATATGACTCTCTTCCATTTCTCCTCCCTCTGTTTGCCAGGAAGTAATAGGACCAACTGCCAAAATCTCGGGTTTTTTTTTTTATTTAAAGTTTTGAGTTCCAAGTTCTATCCTTTCCTCCCTCCCCTCTCCCCTCCCTAAGATGATAAGCAATCAGATATAGGTTATACATGTGCAATTATGCAAAACATTTCCATATTAGTAATTTTGTATAAGAATCCTCAAAAGAAAAAAAAATGAAAGAAAGTGGAAAATAGCATGCTTCAGTCTGTGTTCAATCAATATCAGTTCTTTCTCTGAAGGGTGGGTAGTATGTCCTTTGGGAATTGTCTTGGACCATTGTATTGCTGAGAATAGCTAAGTCATTCACAGTTCTTCATCAAACAATATCACTGTTACTATGAACAATGTTCTCTTGGTTCTGTTCACTTCACTTTGCATCAGTTCATGTAAGTCTTTCTAAGTTTTTTGGAAATCATTCTGCTTGTCATTTATTCCATTACGATCATATACCACAGTTTGTTCAACTATTCCCCAGTTGATGGGTATCTCTTTGATTTCCAATTCTTAGCCACTACAAGAAGAACTACTATAAATATTTTTATACAAATAGGTCCTTTCCCCTTTTTTATCTTAAATTTTTTATATTAAGATTCAAGCTAGCTTTTACACTCTCCTCTTTAAACTTTTGCCCTCATCAAGAGGCTTCTTAATTCTTCTTCACTTTCTGCCATCAGAGTGGTACCATCTGCATATCTGAGATTGTTGATATTTCTCCCAGAAACCTTAATTTCAACTTTCTGGTTCATCCAGACTGGCACTTTGCATGATGTACTCTGCATATAAGTTAAATAAATAATGTGACATTATACAGTCTTGTCATACTCCTTTTCCAATCTTAAGCCAATCAGTAGTTCTATGTTCAGTTCTAATCGTTGCTTCTCGATTGTGTACAAGGTCCTCAGGAGGCAAATAAGATGATTTCCCATCTCTTTGAGGACTTGCCATATTTTGTTGGGATGCACACAGTCAAAGGCTTTAGTGGAATCACTGAAGCAAAAATTGATGTTTTTCTGGAACTCCCTTGTTTTCTCCATAACCCATCAAATGTTGGCAATTTGGTCTCTAGTTCCTCTGCCTCTTTGAAAACCAGCATGCTCTTCTGGTAGTTCTCAGTTCACCTATTGCTGAAGCCTAGCTTGCAGAATCTTATGCATCACCTTGGTGGTATGTGAAATAAGTGTAATTGTTCAGTAATTTGAATATTACTTGGCATTGCCCTTTTTTTTTTTGGACTAGGCAATCAAGGTTAAGTGACTTGCCTAGGGTCACACAGCTAGTAAGTGTCAAGTATCTGAGGCCACATTTGAACACAGGTCCTCCTGACTCCAGGGCCAGTGCTCTATCCATTATGCCACCTAGCTGCCCTCATTGCCCTTCTTTAGGATTAGGACATCAACGGATCTTTTCCAATCCAGTGGCTACTGCTGAGTTTTCCAAATTTGCTGGCATATTGAGAGCAGAACTTTAACAGCTTCATCTTTTAAGGTTTAGAATAGCTCAGTTGGAATTCTATCACCTTCACCAGCTTTATTGTTAGCAATGCTTTCTAAGGCCACCTGACTTCATTCTCCAGGATGTCTGGTTCTAGATCAGGAACTGCACCATTGTGGTTACTGGGGATGTTAAGATCTTTCTTGTATGGTTCTTCTATATATCCTTGCCACCTCTTCTTAATCTCTTCTGCTTCTGTTAAGTCCCTACCATTCTTGTTTTTTCTCATGCCCATTTTTGCATGAAGCTTTTCTTTATTATCTCTAATTTTCTTGAAGAGATTTCTTCTCTTTCCCATTCTATTGCTTTCTTCTATTTCTTTGCATTGCTCATTTAAGAAAACCTTCTTATCTCTCCTCGCTATTCTCATAGTTTCATTTTGCTACACAAGCCCCTCCATCACAACAAGGCAGTGATTTGGGGCAGAGGGAGGGAGAAGATCAAGTTCAGAGATCTGTGAAAAAACACTGAGACAAAAAAGAAAGGAAATGATCCAACTGTCATTGAGGCAGAGGACCCTGTGAAAGATGAGGGGAATGTGGAACCACAACATGCTGTTCCTGAACAGGTTAAAGAGAAATGAGAATGACAAGAATAGAATTTCTAGCCTGCACAGCAGAAATCATGAGCAGAACAGAAACACTGGTATCTGCACTGGCAAGATTCCCCAAAGAAACCAAAGGTAGAACAACGGATTGGGAACATAAAAACACAGAAGTGAAAGACAATTTAGAAGAAGAGAAACAAAAGACAAGAACGTTCAAAGAAAATGGGCTCACTCTGTGGCCAAACACGCAGATCCTGAAGACACCCTGAGGATCACAGACCTCCCAGAACACAACCAGACAAAGGAGCTTCGCACTGCGATGAACAAAACCATAGGAGAGAACTGCCCAGAACTTCTAAACACAGAAAATGAAATTCTAATGCAGAGAACTCACAGATCACCTTCAGAAGGAAAAAAAAAAGCAAGGCTGTGAACTCCAAGACATGTACTAGTTAAATGTAATAATTCAATTCAGAAGAAGTTCTGAAAGACATCAGGAGAGAGATCTCCAAATGCAAAGGAAAGGACATTTGAATAACACAAAATTATTTTGTGCCCACCAGAAAATGTAGGAGAAAATGTGTTCTGGAGAGCAATGGAGCTCAGGATGCAGCCCAGGCAGACCTACTCTGCAAATCTGACATTACTAATAAATGAGAAAGGTTCAATAATAAAGAGATGTTGGAGACATCCCTTAAAAAAGCAAGACCACAAGGCATTATTGCTTCTCAAATATCCCAAACAACAGAAATGCTGGAGTGAATAAATGCAACAGCCAAGGACAGCAACAGCAATGACAAATGACCAGGAAGAGACTTCCTTCTAAATGTACACATGGAGACAGGCGAAAGTGGAGATCAGATGGAGACAATGGCAAGGATCTGGGACTGGGCCATCGTGCCTGCAGCTGAATCAAGGTTTTTTGTGGGACTAAATTACAAAAGAAAAGGGTGTGTGGAAGGGGGGACACAGGCAGGTGGATGAAGGGGGTGTGATGTCTCTAGGTCGAATCAAGGGCTAGCAATGAGGGTGATCCCTGTGGTCTCTCAGGAAGAGATAAGTCTCTAAGAGAATGGGTCAGGAGGAGAAAATCATGGAGGGTGCTTTGGCAGTAGGAAGGGGTTCTACTAATGAATTCTCCTGTGGATAAAAAGATGTTCTGTGAAGAGAGATAAGGATCTTGGGTTAGGGGTGGTCAGAGGAATTTAGTGCTTGAAAATTCTACTTGGAAGGGGATGCGGGCTGGAACTCCTGGAGGCAAATTGTACCTGGGAGAGTGCCAGGGCATGGACCCAGGGAGGAGATCTTAAGGCAAATCAGGAAAGAAGGTAACCAGGAGGAGAATATAGGTCAGTGGTGGATTGAATAATCTGGAAACAAGAGGAGGGGAAAGAGAGTTCTACCATGGGGCAGTGCCCTCTCTGTCACCTGCAGGAACTGGCATTGTTTTGGGAGTGAGGGACAATAGAAAAGGGGGATCTTTGTAAGGCAAGCCTTACAAAGCAGTGGCAGAAACTGCCTAGAGATGAGATCTTAGAATGGAGACCATGGGAGCTCTGATTTTATGATGGATATAGAGATTAGATAATTATAGCGGTCATGAATCAGAGAATAAGGGTCTAGAAAAGAAAGAAAGAAAGAAAGAAAGAAAGAAAGAAAGAAAGAAAGAAAGAAAGAAAGAAAGAAAGAAAGAAAGAAAGAAAGAAAGAAAGAAAGAAAGGACAGATAATAAAGAAAGTGAGAGAAATATTCTCTGGAAAGAGGCATAAAAATGAAATTTTAAAAACTAATGAGCAGAATTAGTTGAAGAGGAGGAGAAAGAGGAGGAACCTATTAACTGAGAGGAAAAATAGGGGAAGAATTAAATAACCGGATAAAAGCAGGAGGGAAAAAGGAGCTAATAAACAAAACTCCAAAGGAAAAGGGATTTTAAAATGGGAGGAGGAAATTAGTGGTGAAGGAAGGAGAGTAAGTGGCAACAGGGCCGACATAAAAAAGATGAAGCTAAGGGAACTGAAAAAACAGTCGTGTTTATAGCAATCAAAATTTGAAAATCAACATTAGAAAAAATGGAGGAAAATACAAACCTAACTCTCATAACTTTAAATGTAAATGGTTTAAACAATCCAAAGAAAAAATATAACAGATTAACTAAGAAAACAAAACCGTACAATCTGTTGCTTACAAAAAATACATTTAAAAACAAAGGCATGCACAGAATAAAACTGAGATGATAGGAAGAAAAAACTTACTATGTATCAAGTGAATCCAAAAAATTGCAATCATGCTGTCTGGCAAAGCAAAAACAAACCTTAAAAAAATAAAAGGGGATAACCAGAACTATATTATGCTGAAAGGAACCACAGACAACAAACTAGTATCAGCAATAAACTTCTTGAATCCAAATGCCTAGCATCCAAATTCATAAATGAAACATTAACTAAGCGGCAAGAAGACATAAACAGTAATGCAAAAATGACAGGAGACTTCAATAGCCCTCTCTCAGTTTTGGAAAAGTCTAACAGAAAGAGAAACAAAAGGGAAAATATGGAACTGAATGAATTACTGGAGAAACTAGAGTTAAAAAACGTATGGTATCTTCTAACTAGAGTTAAATAATTTACAGCATCTTCTAAATGATAGCAAGAGAATATGCATATTTCTCAGGACCATATAGAACATTTTTTAAAATTGACCATGTTTTATGTCAGAGAGATATTGCAAACAAAGGTAAAAAGGCAGAATAATAAGTATGTCCTTTACAGACTATAATGTAATAAAAATAGCCATTGGTTCAGGGGACCACAAACAAATGACACAGAGACAAATGGAAACTTAATAATGAAATCTTAAATAATGAGTGAGTCAAAGAACAAATCATAGAAACAATTATAATTATGTGAAAGAAAACTATAATGATGAAACAGCATGCCAAAATTTCTGGGATGCAGCTAAAGCAGTCCTCAGGGGAAAAATTCATATCCTTACAAATACACATTAATGAAATAGAAAAAAGAGAGGATTGATGAACTGAATATTCATTTTTAAGAATTAGAAAGCTAAAATATAAATACAAATAGCCTCAAAATAGGAGATATTAAAAATGTGGAGAAGAAATAGGTAAATTGGAAACAAAAAATCATAGAAATGATAAAACTAAAAGGGAGTTCTTTGAAAAAATTAATGAAATTGACAAACCCTTAGCTAATCTGATTAAAAAGAATAGAATAGAAGATAAATCAATAAAATAGCAAATGAGCAATGTAAAATCATAACAAAACCAGAAGAAATAGACTAATCAGAATAATCAGTTACATGCTAATGAAACTGAAATCATAAGAGAAATAGAAAAATACCTTCAAAAATATAAAATACCCAAACTGTCAGAAGACCAAATAGAGGTCTTAAAAAACACAATCTCAGGAAAGGAAATATACCTAGCTGCAAAGGGGAGAAAAAATTTCCTGGTCTTGATGAACACAGGAGAATTTTATCAAACTTTTTCTTTTTTGGAGGCAATTGGCGTTACGTGATTGCCCAGGGTCACACAACTAGTCTGAGGCTGAATTTGAACTTAGGTCCTTCTGACTCTAATGCCTGTGTTCTATCCACTGCACCATCTAGCTGCCACTTTTATCAAATTTTTAAAGTACTAACAGTGCACAAATTATTCTCAAAAATTATGAAAACAATCACCCTGCCAGACTCCTTTAATGAAACAAATACAGTCATAATACCTAAATCAGAGAAGTGGAGAACATAGAAAGAAAACTATAGGCAAATATAATTAATAACAAAATTTTAAACAAAATTCTATCAGGTAGACTACAGAAATTTATTCAAGAAATTATTCATTATGACTGAATAGAATTTATATCAAGATGCAAGGATGGTTCAACATTATGAAAATAATCAGCATAATTAACCATATTAAATATAAAGACATCCAAAACCAGATGATTAGCAATATATGAAGAAAAATCCTTTAACAAAGTATAGCACTATTTTATGCTAAAAACTCTGCAAAGTATAGACATAGAGACCTTTTTTAATATCATAAAAAGCACCTATCTAAACACAAAAGCAAGCATCATAAGCCATGGGAATACACTAGAATCTTTTCCAGTAAATATAGGAGTAAAGCAAGAATGTCCACTCTTCCTACTATTATTTGATATGCCTATCAAATATATATACAAATACATATACAAGTCACTTAACCTATCTCTCAGTTTTCTCAACTATAAAACGGGGATAACAGCACCTACTTCATGGGGTTGTTGTAAGGATCAATGAGATATTATTTGTAAAAAGTGCTTAGCAGAGTGACTGGCACATAGTAGATGCTATATAAATGCTTATTCCTTCCCCTTTTGGAAATGCTAGCAACAACAATAAGATAAGAGAAAGAAATTAAAGACATAAAGATAGGCAAAGGGGAGATAAAATTATCCCTATCTGCTGATGATTTAATGGTTTACTTGGAAAATCTGAGGATATTAGCGAAGATACTGAGACAATGACTTCAGCAAAGTTGCAGGCTACAAAACAAACCCTCAAAAATTAACAATATTTCTTTTTTTAATAGCATTTCTATATGATAACAAAACATAAAAAGCAATAATAGAAAGGGAAGTTTCATTCCAAATACTGACAAAGTACATAAAACTATCCAGGCATCAACCTCCCAAAACACATGAAAGACGTGTATAGATTCAACTACAAAATGCTCGTTAAAGAACTAAAGAACAACTTAAATAACTGTAGGAACATTCAGTGCTCATGATTAGGCTGTGCCAATATAATAAAAGTGACAAAATTATCTAAATTAATTTACACTTTTAATCCAATACCAATCAAATTATTAAGGTAATACTTTACAGAACTCGATAAAATAATAACAAAATTCATTTGGAAAAACAAAAGATCTAGGATATAAAGGAAAATGATGAAAAGAAGTAGGGATGAAGAGGGAATATCACTTCCAGAACTCAAACTCTATTATAAAGCAGCAGTCATCAAAACCATCTGGAATTGCTGAAAGAATAGAGAGATAGATCATTGGAATAGATGGGATAAGGGAGGTTCAGAAACAATAGAACTCACTAACCCAGCCTTTGATAAAATAGAAAGCATAAATCACCTAGAAAAAAATTCCTTATTTGTCAAAAACTGCTGGAAAAACTGGGAAACAGTCTGGCAGAAATAAGGCTTTGATCAACATTTTATATACCACACTCCTCAATACATTCTATGTGGATATGTGATCTTAATATTAAAGGTCATACTATTAAAAAAAGTTAGAATAGAAACAGATCATGTACTTCTCCCAACTATGAGTTAAGAGATATATTCCTAATCAAACAAAAGATAGAGGCAATTACAAAAGACAAAATAGATACCTTTGGTTACTTGAAACTGAAAAGCTTCTGTACAGATGGCATTAATGCATCTAGGACATGAAGAGAAGTGGTCAAATGGGGGGAAAAGTCTTTGTGCCAGATTTTCCAAGAAAGAAAGGGGATTAAAGAACTGGAAATGCAATGTATAATCCTAGTATTCAACTACACCCCCATATATGGTTGGGAATCCTTCCTTCTCACAGCTGCTCTTTAAAGTCCAGGCTTCCCTCAGTCATGACCACATTGGGGTTTTCTTGGCCAAGACCCTAGAGTGGTTTGCCATTTCCTTCTCCAGCTCATTTTTAAGAGAAACTGAGGCAAATAGGGTGAAGTGACTAGTCCAGGGTCACACAACTAGTAAGTGTCTGAGGCTGGATTTGAACTCAGGAAGATGAGTCTTTCTAACTTCAGACCCAGCACTCTATCCACTCTATCCCTAACAGCTACTTGATTGAACAACAGCTTCCCCTAAGACCCAGATCAGGCACTTCCATCTCCTCTCTGAAGTCTTTCCCTGGATGCCCCTTCTTTTCAGAAACCCAACACTCTGGCTCAGGAGGAAAAGCAGGCTCATTGCTCACCCCTCCACTCCCACAGGGCCTCAACAACCTCTTCTCCTTTGCGGTTCTCTCCCTCTTGATACATTCTCCTCCCATCCTCTTTGGATCCTGGTCCTCATGTCATTCTGCCTCTGTCTTCCTCCCCAACCTGCAGTTTCCATGCTTACATCCCCTCCAACATCATCCTTACCTTTCTGTACCTGACACACAGTTGATGCCTAATAAATACTTACTGACTGACTCATGATCTAGGACCTGCGCCTTCCCTCCAGTCCAACCACATCCACGGAGGGTCCTCAATCTTGCCATTGCCCACAAATATTACATGTCTGTAAGGCCTAACAGACCTATCTGACCACAGCTTCTGGTCTATCCAGCTTTCCTTCTGTCTCACCCCTCCTAAACCCATCCTCACCACAGCTTCTGCTCCCTCCACCCCTCTCTCCTTTGTCAGCACTTCTGAACTTTGACGAACAATCACCCAATGGCACCACTGGGTCCACTAAAGATGTGTGGGGGTCTTCCCTCCAATGGGCCCTCTATGCTGCCTCTTCCTTTCTTGACTCTCACAGCCTTGTTCTAAATTTCATCTTTCTTTTTCCTCAAGCCACTAACACTACCCTTTCCATCCCCTCTGAGTACAAAACTTCACTTCATCCTTTTGTAAGGGTAAGGCTTCCATCACCACCTGGATTACTGTAATCAGGGTAACAGCATGAGGGGAGTGCCAGTCCAGGGGTTGGTCAGCACAACAATGGAGGGACCTCAGTTAGGAAAGAGTGAAGACAAGTCATTCTATCAGTCTCAGAAGGCAACAGTGGGGTGGGGGCAGGGGAGAGTAAGCCCAGAGCAGGGTGTTATATTCTCCCACTCCCCACTATTGATCTTGCTATGGATGGAGAGACCCTGCACCAATAGGAGACAATCCAGCCAGGAGCAAAGAGACATGTGGAGGACAAACATGAATATAAGAGATAGTGCTTCAAAGAGTGTGCACCTTCATGGTGGAAAGGAGGCCATGGCTGAGCAGGTTGTGGTGTATGAATGTGATGGAGTACTGTTGTTCTGTAGGAAATGATGAGCAGGCAGACTTTGGAAAAGCCTGGAAAGACTTGTATGGACTGATGCTGAGTGAAGAGAGCAGAACCAGGTGAACATTGTACACAGTGATAGCAACATTGTATGGTGACCAACTTTGATACACTTAGCCCTTCTCAGCGATGCAAGGATCTAAGACATCTCCAAAAGTCTTGGGATGGAAAATGCTATCCACATCCAGAAAAAGAGCTATGGAGTCTGAATGCAGATCAAAGCAGACTATTTGCTCTTTTTTTCTCCTGTTTTGTTTTGTTTCCTCTTTCTTGTGGTTCCTCCTATTGGTTCTAATTCTTCCTTAGAACATGAATAATGTGAAAATATGTTTAATAGGAATGTATAGGTACAGCCTATATTAGATTGCACACCACCTTGGGGAGGGAGGGAGGGAGGGAGGGGGAGAAAAATTTAAAACTCAAAAACTTATGGAAATGATTGTTGATAAATCAAAATAAATTAAAAAAAAAAAAAAGGAAAGGAGGCCATGGGCTCAGGAAGAAGCACATTCTGAATGGTCCATCCAGCAGAGAGCTCCACCTAAGGGGAACTGCTCAACGACTCCATAGAGGCAGAAATGACTTCCAGCAGCAGGAATTATATGTTACCTGGTGACAATGTATATACTACATGTAAGCCTTACTACCATATCCTTTGGTGCTGATCACATGGGTTGACTTTCCATGGACGCAACATGTATTTGTAAAAGAGTGCTCCCTACACATTAAGGGAGGGGGAGGATGCTGTATACTAACTATTCCTACTATACCATCTTTGTAATGCCTTTGCTAAAACCTAATTGTCTACTGACTGATGGCTAGGAAGCACACACCAGTAGAGGCTTGTGAACTAGCGTTAGGAATGAAGTGCCACAGGGTTATTCCTAGATTCCTGAGAGTAAGCGCGCACACGCGCACATACATGGGCACACACACACACACAACTTCAGTGCAAATTGAGAATTAACCCCAGGGGTGTTTTTACACTTGACTGAAACAAGGCCATCCATCCTCCTTCTCCTCCCTAGCTCCTTGTCATAGTTTCCCATTCTTTTCTTCACTTGATCCAGTCTCAAGGGATTAGGTGGCTTTGTCTTTGCCAAGGCCTGTCTCGATATTAGTGTCTCTCATCCATACCAGGACTTTGCTTCTTCTATCATGCCCCAGCCCCAGTCCCCCGCAGTTTTCAATCTCTCATTATCCACTCTTTCCTCCCCTGAACCCACCTCTGTCCTCAGGAAGCTTCCCTTTCCCTGGCCTGAGAAGCCCTCCCACCACCGCTGGCTGGAGCCTAGAGCTCTTCTCCCCTTCCCTGTCAGATCCCTGCAGGAGGCCGCCTGCATTCCTCCTCTTAGCTGTTCATTTCTATCTAATCAGGATTCTCTAGCACTCAGCTGAACTCGCTTTCTCTCCATCACCAGAAGAAAATGGCAAACCACTCCAGTATCTTGGCCAAGAAAACCCATTAAAAATCCGGCACAAAGAATCAGACATCAGTCGGACTGAATCCATGCCTCCCTCTCTCTCCCGGTTCTGTTCCTACCGATCTGACCACTCCTTCTCAGCCTCCTTCACTGGCGCACGAGCACACTACTGCCTCCTCACCCTGGGTGTCTCCTAAAGCTCAGTGCTGGCCCCCCCTTCTATCTACGCTCTTTCACTTGGTGATCCCACTAGCCCCCATGGGTTTAATTGGCTCCTCTATGCAGGTGACCCCTAGATAAAAGGATAGAGGATAGAGATATGTGGAGGAGGAAGAGAGGAAATAGGGGCAAAGGAGAGGGAGGGGACAGAGGGAGAGGGAGGAAGACAAAAAGGAGAAAAAAGGGAGAATGGGGGGCAAGGGAAGAGAGAGAGGAGGGAAGATGGGGCAAGAGAGAAGGAGAGGGAGAGAAAGGGAGGGAAGGAGGAAAAGAGGGGGAGGGAGGGAGGAAGAGAAGATGAGGGGGAGGGAGAGACAGAGGCAGAGACAGAGACAGAGACAGAGGCAGCGGGAATAAATGCGTAAGTTCTGACTACAGGCCAGGCACTGTACTAATTGCTGAGGACACGTACCAGCAAGCAGGGGAACTACAAAGGAGGAATGGAAGAGACAGGGAGCTGGCCGGGAGGGGGCAAAGTATCAGGGTAGAGAATGAATGGATTACCGTGGTCTCCCTGGCATTCTAGCCCTCCTCTCCAATGGCCTTCTGGGTATCTCCACATGAATGTCTCATGAGCATTTCAAATTCAACATATCCAAAATAGAACTCATGCTCTTGCCCTGTAAGCCCACCTCTCTAGCCCTCTTTGGAGGTCCAGGGCACCCATCCTCAGGGCTCTCAGGTTAGTCACCTTGGTACTACCACTTGGTGTAACCCAGTGGAGCATCAGACTCACAATGCACTGCACATAGTAAGTCACTGCCAACGTGATCTCCTGCTCCAGACACTTCCATGGTTTGCTATCGCAACCGGGAACAAACTCAAATTTCTCTGCTTGTCTTTTAAAGCTCGTTATAATCTGGCCTCAGACCACCTTTCCAGGCTGATTACACATCTGCCCTCTGTTCCAGCGCACCTCACCTAATGACAACGATGTTCTCTCTCTTCCTGCAACCCTGTACTTCCTTCAAGGCTCAGTTCAAGTGGGATTTCCTTTCCAGATCCCCTTCCCATCCCTATCAGATATCTTTGGGTATTTCTTTTTTGTGTAGCATCCATCAGTGGTATTTATTAAGCACCTACTATGTGCCAGAATTGGGCTAAGCTCCTGCATTTGGCCTATCCTGTCCCCTCCCCCCCTACAGTCCCCCCCCCCACATGTCAGAATGTTAGCTTTGAAAGGACAGGGAGTGCCTCTTTCCCCATCCTGGCACAGGGCCCAAGGGGCTCGTGGGGGGGAGGACATGACAGATGGGGAGCTTAATGATCAGTGATGGAATGGCACAGATTGTCTCTCTGTCCTCACACTCTTTCATTGTCTGCTCTAGTCTCTTCCTTGCTAACATTCCAGGAATCTTGAATTTGGCTTTAGCCACCCAATTGGTTATCTCCTTCCTGGACCACTCCCTCACAGGGGGAGATACACCCAGAGCCCCCCAAATACCTGTGCATTCGAGATACCCCTCAGGTCCCCACACACACACACACACAAACACAGCAGGTTTCAGTAAATTCCCCAACTCCAGGCAGGGTTTGCATGCGATGGGGAAGGGGGAAAGGAGGGACTGGCTGAGCCAGGCCTGCTCTAGGCCCCCATCCCAGTCTGGCCTAGCCAATCCTTCATTCCTAAGGCTGCTGGTCATCAGAAACAAGAGTCTGTGAGGATCCTGTCAATGGGGCCCGGGCTGAATCCAGCTTCTCAGGGTTAGAGCTAAACTCCTCCCTGGAGAAGGGACCAGGTCTCAGTCTCTTCTTCTTTTCCTTGAAAAGGAAAGTGGGGCAAATAGGCCTGGGGCCAGGGGCCTAGGAGGGGCCTCTGTCTCTGAGTTGAAGAAACCCTGCTAGGGAGGAGAGAGGGGACGCAAGGATGTTCAGCCACATGCAGCGGCCAGAACAGCAGACTGGGGGAGGAGGCTTGGGGATGAGCAGCTCCGGGACGGCAAGACTGGAGGACATGGGACAGGAGTGGAGAGAAGGGGAGGAGAAGGGGGAAAGGTCGGTAAGAAAGCTGCCGGGCCCGATGGAGGGTTCGGGGCAGACACGTAGACAGACGGGCTGGGGAGGGGAAGGCCAGCCAGATACACGGAAGGCTGGGATGGACAAGGACGCCCAGACACGGGGTTCTGACTGAAAGGAGAGAGCAGGGCTTGCAGGTGGGAAGGGACCGACAGAAATAGACGCCCGAGGGACTGGGGAGGGAGGGCGGCCCAGCGAGGCTGGGGGCCAAGGAAGGGACCGACGCACCGAGGGAAGGAGAGAAGAGGCATCTGTGGCCAGCCGCAGAGAGGGGGCGCTCACCTCGGGCAGGCGCCGGAGGCGGGAAAGGACGGACTTAACCCCTAACCCCCTCACCGCAGGGCCGGGACTGGGACAGGGGGCTCACAGACAGGCGGGGCTGACGGACACACGGACGGACGGACGGACGGAGGGAAAGGAGTCACCTGTGGCTTGCTGCTCACCGCAGGCAGGGCTCGGAGGATACTAGGTGCACAGTCCCGTCGGAGCAACGGAGGAGGTTCGGCCGCAGACTGGCTTGCTCCCTGGAGCCTGCTGGGGCTCGCACTGCGGCCAGTATTTGCAGGCGCCCGTTGTCCGCCTGTCTAGCCCCTCTTGGTAACCGGCCGCCTCCCGGTCTGGAAGGTCTCCTCTCCTCCGCCCAGAGGACCAAAGTGCTCTCGAGCTCTGCGGGGGGGGGGGGGGGGGAGCCAGGTAGGGGAGAGAGGCGGGGCGGGGTGGGGTGGAGTCGGGCTGGCCCTGCCCTGGGGAAGGGGCGAGTTGGGAGGGTGCCTTCCAGTCCAACGGGGGACAGAGCGCAGCCTCCGCTTCTGGCTCCGCTACTAACCCCCTGGTGTGACCCAGGGTCCGGGTGGCCCACTGCGGGCCACCTGTTTCCTCCTCTGAGTTGTGGTATTTGCTTCTCCAAGGTCCCTCTCCGAGCCTGTAACTGCCTTCAAGGCCTATTGCAAGCCGCACGTCCTCTCTCAGGTCTTCCCTGATTTTCCCTCCCCGCCCCCCAGGCTCTAGCCAGGCTGCTGGAGGGGGACTGCCCTTCCGTTCCCCCTACCCCCCAGTCTTGGTCTGCCTTCCCTCTCCTCTGCATTCCTCCTTCCAGATATAGCTTTGCAACGATTGACCTGGTGCCATGGGAAGGGGCCTGGCTCCAGCCTCCAGATGTGAGTTCCAGTGACCTTAGGCTATTTCGGGCCTCAGTTTCCATATCTGTAAAATGGGCAGATGGACCCTAATGACCTGTCTCCAAGGGTCCTCCCGACTGTGATGCTCTGATCCAGGCCAGGGAGTGCAGCGCACCAGCGATTGGGAGGATAGCAGCGGGGAGGGCCAATCAGAGGCCAGACCCTCGGGAGCAGGGATTCTTAACCTGGCGTGGCTGAAGGTGCTTTGTAAAATGTCTGTTTCGGCAACTATCCCAATAAATTTGGTTCTCTTGACAGTGCTCTGGATTCTGTTTTCTGGATTTGAAAACCTGATTCTCAGACGGGGCTCTTACAGGTCTCCCGAGTCCAGGGGAAAACCAAGGCTGCCAGCACTGCCCTCTGCCACCCCAGCCCCTCCTGGTCCCCCAAGGAAGGGACGGAGGAAAAGGGAGAGGGAGCCCAGACCACGCTGAGACCATCCCTTGAAGTCTGGATGTGAGTGAGGAGGAAACTGAGGCCAGCCAGTGCTGGAGCTGCCTCCAGCCCTACGTCCCCCAGCTCCATCCCCAGCGCCCATGTGACAGCCTCTGGCCAAGTCAGCATCTCAGCCTGGGCCCCGGGAGGCTGCCAGTCCTACTCCCTGAGTCAGTGGGGGTGAGGTGCCTGGGCCAGTTGGAAGGAACTTCAGAGGCTGCCAACTGTGCGCTTATCAACCCAGGCACTTTTGAACAATCCCTCAGTCTGCTCATTTTGCCCCATATTTGGCCTGAAAAGTTACCAAACCAGCTTCTCCACTTCCCCACAGGAAGGAGGGCTAAAGGTGGCAGCGGAGGAGGAGAAAGAGGAAGACCCAACTCCAAGACCTCCTGCCCCAGGGCAGACCATGGCCCCAGACATAGGCCTGGGTGGGAAGAGGTCCTGGCAGCCAGGGGAAGCCATCCTCAAATGGAGTCAAGCCAAGTGCCACAGAGAGAGGTCTTCGGGGAACTGGGCCCTCCCTAGGTCTGCTGTCCAGGTCCCACTCTGGTCGAGTCTGACCTTGGCTGCAAATGAGACATTTGACAAAGAAAACCTAGAGGGAGGGGCCAGCAGATATTCTGAAAAAGAGCCAGGGACCTGTGTGGTACCCTGGCGTTGTCAATCATCTTCAGGGCCCAGCTTCCAGGGCTAAGCAGGCGGGATGCCTGCTGGGCTGTCCTCAGGGTGAGCACTCCTGGAAGGCAGGGCCTGGTTTTGCCTTTGGCTGTATCTCCAGAGCTCAGCGCAGTCAGCATCTGGCGCACTTAGGTGCTTAATAAATGCTTGATGGCTGACCGAGTTACCATCTGCAAAGGCCCTTACCAACCCTGAAGTTCGAGCTAGTTTCATCAAGATGGGCAGATCTTGTCTGAAGATGTGGGTTTACTTCTGGGCACCCCTGTCTCAGGGGGATATTGGGAGGAGGAGGGCTTTCAGGAAGGGAAAGGGCCAGGAGGCTGCATCCCTGAGCCCCTGAGGATGCTTAGGGAGGAGAAGAGAATCGAGGGTCCATCACTGCAAGGGCCTTCTGAGGTCATCTGTCCCAACCTGCTTAGTGTACGAAGGAGGAAAGTGAGGCCCCCAGCAGGAAGTGAATTGTGAATGGCAGAGCTGGGATGTGAAGCCAGGTCCAAGAGGGAAACCAACAGGGACTGTCCCCAAATGGAATGGGCCAGTGGGCTGCCTGGACAGGTGGTGAGCTCACCTGCTTTCGGTAGATTGCAGTCGAGGCTAGACAGCCCTGGACAGAAAGAAGGAAGCTTCCGGCTCAGATACTCTGTGACTTTGAGCTCAAGCCTCACGTCTGAGCAGCGGCACTGGGTTCTTGCTTGGAAGTAGGTGCTAATCTGACCTGGACACCCCTCTCCTACAGGGGACAGGGAACCAGACTGAGGATCAGAAATCTTGCCACTAAGAGTTCTCAGAGCCCATGCAAGACACTCAAGGTAATAGGAATAGACTGGGTATAGGACAGCCATCATTCCACACCACAGAAAAGGCAGAAAACCCTTCTCAACACTAACGCTGGCCCCCAAACCAACAGGAGGGTCCCTTTTTTCTCCTGAGTCCCACATTTCCCAGAGACCAGCTGGCCTCCAGACTCATAGTCCCCACTCCCTGCTCCAGGCTTTGGACTTCCCTTGAAAAGGGCATCTCTGTCCTTCCTCCTGCTACCTCCTCCCCCAATAGCCTAGTGAGCCCCAAACATCCAAACTGCCTTCTAGCCCCACAGTTCTACTCTGGGTGGGACAGCAAGGATTAGGGCTTTTGGGGGGGCCATGGCCTGTCTTGGAAGGACTACTGTGGGATAGACAGGCAACTCACTCCCCCCCCCCCGAACTGCAGTGTCTAAACAACTCATGAGAATAATGGAGGGCCAGGTTTGGTTCTGTGCTTCCCTGCACAGTCTAGACTCCCTTGGGACATCAAGAACAAAGACTAGGCCAAGCAGGGGGAACCACAAAGGAGTTCCCTGCCCTCAGGGAGCTCCCAGTCTGCCAGGGGAGATGGTATGCAAACAAATCTGCCCATAGGATCCAGCCTGGAAGGTTAAGCCACCTCAGGGGAGGCCCTGGGGTGGCCCGAGGGAAGGCACCAGTCCCGCTCTTTTCTGGCTTGCCCCCTTCTCCTGTTGTTCAGGCCCTTCTGCAGTTAGCCCAGCCTTCACTCCCCTCCCCCGCCGTTCTTGGTCCCCAGACTTCCAGACCTTGCTGTCGGATGCATCCTCAGGGCCTAAGGCCTTCTCCACATCATGGAAGGCCCAGCCTTTTCTCCCATGGCTGTTTCCAAAATCTCTGGATCTGTATTTGATGGTCCCCCTGTCTCTCCCGGAGCCTTGAATGGAGCCCTGTCCTTCCCCCGCCATGAGAACTATACTAGCCACACTCCCTACTTCTAGCTCCTCCCCTCACATCCCAGTAGCATCTTCCCTCACTTTATCCCCCTTTATTCCTGATGAAGAAGGGGTCCCTACCCTTGCCAAGGCAACCCTCAGAACTCTTTCTGCCAGGCCCCAGCTCTTCACCCTGAAGCCTCGCTCCAGTCCTGAACTTCACACATTGGGGGGCCTTCCCCTAAAACAATGGCTCCACCCAGACCCTCCATTTACAGAAAGCACCCAGGCCCACCAAGGTTTAGGCGGCACTGCAGACTTCTCCTACCCTGCCCCCACACATTTTGTCCCCCACCCACATACCTTCACATCTTTTTTTTATGTCTTCCCCCATTAGAATATAAGCTCCTTGAAGGCAGGGCCCATCTCTGCTTTTGCTTGTGTTTGTACCCCCAGCTCTTAACTAGTGCCCAGATACAAGAAGTGCCTAATCAATGCTTGTGGACTGACTCATTCCTCTAGCTTTGGGGACTAGATTTATGGTCCTCCCTTGCGCCAAAGTCACCTAGGAGCACTTGGCCGGTTGCTTTTACTTCTTGACCAGAGGTCATTTTTCTCTCTGCTGCTGGTTTTAGAATCAATTTGCTTTCCAATAGCATCTACTGGGACCCTTGCACCCCACCCAAGCATTTATGTATGGTCATGTTTGGTATTTGGTGCCCCCAGTGAGAATGCCACATGGTTTATGACTTCTTTGATTGTCTGGGCTGTTACTCCAATGCTGTTTGCTAGGACTCCTTGGATACCAGATTTGATTAGATTGTTTAGTCAGCTGTGTGTTCTTGGGGAATTGGCTAAATATTGACCTTATGGGCGTGATCTTCCCATTATTATTGGCCAGATCTTGCCACCTCAAAAATATTGATGTGCCAATCAGGGCTTCCTGATGCTTGGGACAGGCCTGTGAAAGGTCTAAGGGTACTGGGGAAGGCTGGAGGGATCACTGTTGTTGGGTTAGGGGACAGAAGGCTAGCCCACCTAGGAAGAATTAGGGTCAACCTGGGCCACTATGGATGTGCCATGGGAATGCTCAGAACATGGGAATATAACAAGTTACCAGGAGTCAGATAGAAAACAGCTATTGGATGTGAGTTTGTGACATACACATACAGCCCCTCCTCAGCCCTCGGGTGAGACAAGGAAGGCTTTAATAAAAGGGTGCCTCCAGTGAACTAAAGAAACAATAAAGGCTCAAGCTTGAAAAGACATTTGGCTTCTCACCTGTTCAAGGTGTTAAGGAAGTGGACCAGCGGCAGAGATACCAAACACGCTGGTGAGAGGGAGAGAGGCTAGAGGGAGGTTGTGGGGAGGATGTCTCCCCTGAGCCTGATGTCACTGTAGCATCAAGAGAACAGCCCGGTGCCAGGCTCATTAGGTCACTGGAAAGCAGAGGGATAGAGCTCGTTTCCCTGCAGCACCCTGTGAAAGCTCTTCTCAGCATGAAGAAGAGAAGGGCCCACGGAGTGGGACAGAGAGCTTCCCCCAACAGCACCACTCCTCACGCTCCATGCAAGCTTTGCCGATGGTCAAAATGTGCAGGGCTGGCGTCCTGGCTTCTCGACTGCAATATTCAGTATTCCGAACAGATTGGAACTGGTTCTGACTAATGCTGGCATTCCACTACCACCTAAAGGTCTGGACAAAGCAGGGGCAGAATATGCACCAGCAGCATCTTCAGAAAATCCCACAGCTTCTTCCATGTATCTCAAGCATGGGTAGTTTGGGTGATTGAGTCCTCCAAGCCCTGGCACTTCCCAGAAGCAGAAAAGATTTCCTTCAACTCTCTGTCACGGAGTGACTGGCACACAGTGGCCACTTGTGCTCCACTGTCCAGGACCCATTCCCAACTTTGACCTGTGCCTCCGTGTGAGGTCCTGTGACACCAGGTAGAAAAGAATTCATAGGAACTGCTGATGAGGCCATCGTCGATGCTCGATAGGCCTGGGGTGAACTCTGCCTCTGAATCCCAAGGGTCCACTCTTCTCCAATGTATTTAGCCTGGGTGTGGGGCTTTTTCTCCTCAGTTGTAACAAAAGTCAAGTCAATCCCCCCAGTTTTCCCCAAATGTTGGTGTAGTGCATCAGGTCCAGATCTTTTCCAGGGAGACCAGAGATATCCTTGGTACTCTCCTTCATAAGCATCCTCTACACAGAAGCATCTTCCTTGTAATTTCTGTATCCCTAGAATTATCATTCCACCTTGCATCTGCCATCCTTGTTTTGACAAGTTCCGGTACTATTTGCATATGGCTTTCCAGTGGGTATCCTTCCAGGCATTTCTGGGTCTATTTTTCATGTTACTAAAAGTGCCTAGAATTATCCTCTGTGTTTCTACACTGTCAACCTCTGTCAGCTGTCATTTTGCTTGCTTTGAAGCCTACAGATTGTCTACCCATTTAATCTGAGAAAATGGAGACTGAGCAGCCAGAAGAAACCTTCCGCGATACTGAAACCAGTGGTGAATTTGGTAAGCATCCTGCTGAAGAAATGGAGGAGGAGCAGGCCTTGAAAAGATCCAGAAACACCACTGAGATGGTTTAATTGTGCATTTTGCTTGAAAGCAAGAATGCTGGAGCAGTGATTGAGAAAGCAGGCAAAAGTAACCCTAAATGCACTTCATATAGACTGCAATGCCAGTGTTTCAGTCCCAGACAGCAGTGACCCCAAGCACATACTGAGTACCAGTGCAGATACTGAAACAATTGAAGAAATTCTGAAGAAAACCATCCCTACCTTGGAAGAGGGCCTGCACTTGTCATTACTCACTGCAACCAGCCAGCTGCCACTTGAATCTGGTGCTGTGAAATGTTTAAATTACCGACACTATAAAAGAAAAGACTTTAACTGCAGGTTAAGACTGCTAATTCACCAGAGTCTGGCAAGAGGAACTGTTAGAGTGAAAAGTACTAAAATCAGAAAACATATGGACAACTTTTTTCAGATAGAGTTGTTCTTAATAGTAGAAAGCCTGACAGGGTTGTAGAGTGCAGAAATACTGCATCTCACTAATGCATTGTTGGTGGAGTTGTGAACTGATCCAGCCATTCTGGAGAGCCATTTGGAACTATATACCCTTTGACCCAGCAATATCACTGCTAGGTCTGTATCCCAATGAGATCATAAAAATGAGAAAAGGACCCACATGTACAAAAATATTTATAGCAGCTCTTTTCGTGGTGGCAAAGAATTGGAAATTGAGGGGATGCCCATCAATTGGGGAATGGCTGAACAAGTTGGGGTATATGAGTGTAATGGAATACTATTGTGCTATCAGAAATGATGAACAGGCTGACTTCAGAAAAACCTGGAAAGACTTGTATAGTCTGATGCTGAGTGAAATGAGCAGAACCAAGAGAACGTTGTACACAATAACAGCCACATTGTGGCATGACTAATATTGATAAACTTAACCCTTCCCGGCAATACAAGGATCTAAGACATCTCCAAAGGTCTCATGATGGAAAATGCTATCCACATCCAAAGAAAGAACTATGGAGTTTGAATGCAGATTGAAGCATACTATTTACTACTTTTTTTTCTCTGCTGTTGAGTTTTGTTTCCTCTTTCTGGTGGTTCCTCCTATTGGTTTTAATTCTTACTTACAACATCACTAATGTGAAAAATATATTTAATAGGAATGTATATGAAGAGCCTATATCAGATTGTGCACCGTCTTGGGGAGGGTGGTGGGGGAGAAAAATTTTAAACTCAAAAGCATATGGCAGTGATTGTTGATAAATCAAAATAAATTAATTTTAAAAAAAGGAAAGAAAAACCTGGGAAGACTTACATGAACTGATACTGAGTGAAGTGAACAGAATCGGAGAATACTGTACACAGTAACAGCCACGCTGTGCGATGACTAACTTTGACAGACTTAGCCCTTCTCAGCAATGCAAAGATCTAAGACACCTCCAAGACTCGTGATGGAAAATGCTATCCACATCCAGAGAAAGAACTTTAGGTCTGAATGCAGATTGAAACATACTATTTTCTCTTCTATCTTGTGGTTTCTCCCATTAGTTCTAATTCTTCTATACATCATGACTAATGTGAAAATATGTTTAATATGAATGTATAAGCAGAGCCTGTATCAGAATGCACATTGTCTTGGGAGGTGGATGGGAGCGGGGGGGGAATTTAAAACTCAAAATTTTATGAAAGTGAACGTTGAAAACTAAAAATAAATAGTTAAAAAAAAAAAGAAATACTGGATCTTATATCTGAGTCTTCATCAAAGGACGTGCACAACTCTATGATTCCATTTTCTATGATGAAACCTATGACTACAGTTTCACAATGATGTTTGATGATAGATAAGGAAGCCCTGTAGGCTTTCACATGCAGGGAAGAGGAGGCTTTGATAGAATGCCCCCAGGTCGTGGTGAGTGTCCTATGCCCCCATCTAGAAGAGATCATGATGACCACAGCCCTCACAGAGGACTCCCACCAACTCCTGCAGGACACGGTGGCAGGGATGGCAGCAGAGCTTGAAATCTTCCTCTTCCTCCACCACAACCACCTGGAGGAGGAGATCTTATGGCTTATGACAGAATATGAAGATCCACCGACTGTTACAATGGCATGGTTGGTTTTAGTGCTGATGAGACTTGGGACTCTGCAATAGATACATAGGGTCCTTCTGAATGGCAGATGGCTTATGAACCACAGGGTGACTCCAGATACTTAGGCAGTGGGTCATGGCTCATACAGTGACCTTGGAGGACCCATTATTACAACAAAAGTTATTATTCCTGAAGATTTGGCTGGATCTAGCATTGGCAATGCTGGTCAGCAAATCAAACAAATACATCATGAATCTGGAGCATCAGTCAAAACCGATGAGCCTTTAGAAGGATCTGAGGATCAAATCATTACCATTACGAGAACACAGGAAGAAATGCAGGATGCACAGTATTTACTGCAAAACAGGGTGAAGCAGTATGCAGATGTTGAAGGATTCTAATGCAAAATATTTTTTCTCTTTTATAATGTGGAGCAGTGTTCTGGAAAGTTTTTCTAAGGCGAGTGAAGAACTAAAGGAGTCCTGAACCTTTGTTCTATTTGCTTCTGTTTAAAAACCAACATTCCTATGCTTCATAGATGTTCTGCATTTGAGGTACAATGATGTAATGTTTTAGTTCTTTACAAACGGGGCGGGGAAGGGGGGAGGAGGGGAAAGGCATGCAAAACTGACATTGAAATTTTGAAGCAGCAGCAGAGAGTGAATTTTATTTTTGTTCATTGTTGGTGGTAGAAATATATATTTCCCTCCTGTAACTATTGTGAACACCTTGCTTTGTGGTAATTTTTTTTGGGGGGAGGGGTTGGGACAGGGGAGAAAGAGTATCAACAGTCTCTGTGTCCCTGGCATCCATTCAGAGCAGTGTGCAACGTGTAATGCTCTTTTGTAAGAAATGTTTTGTGATTTTTAAAATAAATTTAGTGAACCTAAAAATAAACAAATAAAATAAAAGTATCTAGACACTCTTCTATACTGGGTGGATCCCCTTCAAGTCTCGGCTACTCCGTGTGAATGGGATGTGGGATGGGCACAGGGCACAGATTTTACAGACCTGAGATAGCAGCAGGGGTGTCACCAAGAGGTGGAGGCCCAGGCTCCTGGCGTACAAAGAGCTGCAGAGCCAGCGCGTGCTCGGAGAATACAAGTAAAAGCAAACCTCTGGAACTCAGTTGCCCAACTTCCCTTCTCTGGGCAGAGATAGCAAGAACGTAAGTCACAGACTGGTGGCAATGGACGCTGCGCGACACCCCCGAATATAGCCCACGAGGAACTAGAAAGCCTCAGGTGTGGCCCGAGTGTCGTGGGGGGAGGTTTTCTCAGTGTGTGGACTTCCTGCCAGGACCCACTCAGACCAAGGGAGAGACCCAGGAAATACAATGTCCAGAGAGATTGGCTCTGACCGGCAGTGAGCCGTCCAGGGGAACACCTCGCCCTCCTCGGGGGGCCCACAACCTCTGACCAGAACAAAAACAGCAGCGGAGCCGGCGCGTGGCTTTGGGTGCCTGCCTCCAGTCCTACCAAGAAGGACACCCTGCCCGCTGAGGTTTGGGCATCCCCTTCCTATTGACTCGTGCTCTGAGATCTCTGAGGACAGAGGAACTGCAGCTACTCGTGACCAGTATGTCTCCAAGTCCAGGGAGAGTCAGGAGAAGCTCATCTAGCTCACCATCAGCCCGAAGAAGGCTGAAAGAAACAGATCGGGCGGGGCCCTACCCCCAGGTAACAGAGCCCTGCTCCGACATCTTGGCGTTGGCCAATCCCTGGCTGATGGAAGAGGCCGGGCCGCTCACCTGTTGACAAAGCGGCCCCTGAGAGTGGTGGAGGCCCAGCAAAGACAATTCATCGTGACCACTTATTCCAGTTGGCAAGTTAGCTGGTCTCCCAGATGGGCAGCTTGAGATTGGGAGATGTTTACCTCAACGGACTCTAAAAACCAGTTCATCTTCATGTCATGTAAAGATGATTCTGGCAAAGAGACAGACCTTTCGGGGTAAGAAGATCCTCTATGTACCATGTCCCAGTCATCATTTCAGGTGAAGGGAGACAATGGAATTCAGCAGCAACACCTTTTTCTGCCTAATACTTTAGCCCAAGTGAGGCCTTTTCTTGGAGCCAGACAGTTTCCTCAGATCATAATAACAATAACAGTACCAACAGTAGCTGACATTTATATAGTGGTTACTATGTGCCAGGCACTTCACAGTTACTATCTCATTTGACCTCACAACAACGCTGGGAGGTAGGCCCTTTTATTATTCCCATTTTATAGTTGAGGAAACTGAAGCAAAGTGATTTGCCCAGGGTCACACATCTAGTAAGTGTCTGAGGCCAGATTTGAGCTCAAGTCCTCCTGAAACCAGGCCCAGAACTCCAGGTCCTGCAGTCCCCACCCCCTCTCTGCAGCTGCCCCTGGCAGTGCTACTAGCAGCCTGAGGCCTTTCTACCGCGACAAGACCAGCCCCTCTCATTCCTGAGCACAGATGTGGGGCAGAGAGGTCAGCAGGTCAGGGAGGGCTCCCAAGGGTGTCCCAAGTGACCACATAAGAATGATAGTGTTTTTTCTTGCAACATGAGCCTTGGGCATAGCTGCAGACGTCAGTGGTCCCAAATATACCCCTGCCTTTAGGTTTGGGCTCTAGCTTTGCCTATAGTTCTGTTTGCTTGTGACCCTGGCTGTGTCTCCTGCTGCTTTGTAGGTCTCCTTTTGTTACTATTTCTATGCTATTTGCTGTTATTTTGGTCACAGACATGCCACTGTGAAATGTGCTCATGACATGTGTAACCTGACTGGGCCTGGGTGCTCTGCTCTGGACTATGAACTTTGGGACTCCCTGTGGGGCTGGCTTTGGGTGCTATACGAATACAGACATTGGTCATGGTGGAAGCTGATTTTGCACGGGACTAAAAATTTCACACCCTGGGGAGGAATGTCACCACCCAGGGTAAGGTCCACAAAACTCTGGGATTGTAGCTCTTGGGAAGAGTTGGGAAGAGAGAGACTCAAGGCTGGACCAGGTGTACATTTAATCTGGAGCACTCCTCATTAAGGAGCCCTGGGAGAGAGGGACGAGGGAAGGCAAGCTTTGCCCTGCTGCCCCAGCCTTACTTCCATTTGTGCTTTTGTTAAATGTGGTCTGTTAGAGAATATATTTCCCAGACCTTAGATTATTTCCTAAGTCCCTGGTGGCCCACCCTGTCTTTGTGTTGCCCAGTGACCTTTTGTTTGTGCAGGAGAGCGTGATGGCAGCCTCCCGCGGAACTGGGAGGGAGCCCAAACCCCAGCCCTTTCTCAGTTTTTCTTCCCAACTGGGGGGATGCAAGCATGATCTACCTCATAACTATCCTTCTGAATATAAAATCACCAGGCATTTAAGCATCATTCTATCCCACGTTACACAAGGAAGGCTGGAGTAGGCCTCCTGCTCCCAACGTCAGTCTCCATATCTTTGGGTTGGGGGGGTGCCCTAGAAATTCTGGTACTGAATAAAGTCATGCCAGAAACCCCACATGGGAAGGGTCCTGAACAAGAATTCTCATGTGTCCAGTAGCGCACCTGAGAAGGGTGGTCCACTGCCTCTGCTCTGAGCCCTCCAGGAAGGGCTCCCCCCTCAGACTGCCCCTTCCATGCTGAGACATGCAACAAATAGAACCCAGGACTGCCCTTCAGATACTTCAGGACAGCCATTCCATGCTCACCTCCCCAGCATTCCCTTCCACAGGGCGCCTTCAGCTTGGGCTCCCCTGCTCTCACCCTCCTGTGGACCCTTCCCAGATTATCAGAATTCCTCCTCAAATGGGGGGCCAGAACTGAGCAAGCATCTGTGAGCTCCTGCCCAGAGCTGAGCATATCAGGCCTCCCCTCCCCTTCTTCTTCTTCCTCCTCCTCCTCCTCTTCCTCTTTCTCCTCCTGTCCCCCCTCCCCCACCTAACCCTCCTCCTCTTCCTCCTCCTCCCCCCTGCTCCCTTCACTATAGACCTGGGCTTGGCCAGACCAGCCCCAGAGCTTAGGCCTAAGCTGCCAGGGGCCTGAGGTTTCCTGCCTCCTTCCCTCCTGACTTAGCAGCTGGCTTCTTGCATTGCATCACCTGGAGGCCAGCCCTCTGGGGAGGAGCCTCCCTGAGCTCACTGCAGAATCTGTGGCCCCCTGCCATCTGAGGCTGGTCCTGGAATGACAAGCACAATCCATGCCTTGGCCTGAGCTGGCAGATCTGACCTTCTGCTGCCTCAGCCCTGTGTAATCCACCAGGTGGTGTGGGGAAGGGAAAGGAGGCAGACTGGGGGGAGGCCCCACCCTGCTGACTCACAGAGCTTGTGGGCCCCCAAAGTCCCTAAATCTTTTTGGAAAAGCTGTGCCTCCACACGTTGCTGATTCATGAGCTACAGGCTGGATCTGAGGATGGTGGAGGAGACAGAATGGGGGCCGCCAGCTGGTCAAGAGCACAACCACCACTCCCCAGCCCTCTGCCTGCCCCCTCCTTCATGCTGGCTAGCTATCTGGCGGCCAAGTCCATCTTCCCTGGCTCCATCCCCTGCCTCACTCACTGGGCCCCTGAATGAACTGACTGCCTGACTGAAGGGATGATACCAATTATGGAACTGGGGCCTGCCTGAAAAGCTGGTGAGCTGCCTATCCTTGGAGGTATCCAAGAGAGTTGTCCAAGGAAGATGTCAGAGACCTTGTAGAGGGGAATGCTCAGCGTGATATCGGTCAGAAACTGTGGACCACAGGCAATGATGAGATTCTGCCCTGTCATCTCATCCCCTCCATCCTTCCCTCCCATGTCAATGGCAGTCAGGGGGGGGGGGAGGCAGAAGAGAAAGGAAAAGGGAAGAGAGGGAGGGGATCAGGGAGAGGGGGAGGGAGGTAAGGGGGGCAGGGGTAGGAGGGAAGGACAGAGAGAAAGTGTGAGACAGGGAGGGGGCAGAGATGGGGGGAGGCAGCCAGGGAAGGAAGCCCACAGTCTTCTGCTGGAGGATGGTGGAGGGCTCCAGGGGGTTTTGGCAGCAGGTGATAATTACACGCAGTCTACAAATGCTGGGGTTCAGCCAGGTTTGCTGCTATAGGCAAATCGTGCTTCTGCCAAAGAGGAGCGGGGATAAGGGGTCTGCAGTCCAGAAGGCCCTCGGGGTCCTGGGTTCCCTTCTGCCTCTTTACACAATCTCCTTTCCTGAAGAGGCTGCCCAGGCAGTGTGCCCTGTGGGTATGGGTTTGCGCTCCCCAGGGTGGTCATGGAGACATGTTCCATCCTGTCCTGTTCTGTCCTGTCTGGGCCTGGCAGCTCGGGCAGAGCAGATATTGAGGCGATTGAGCCAAATGCCAGGCTTAGCTGTCCATGGCAGAGGCCTGGCCTTCCACACCCCAAGGGTGCCCCTCAGTGGTGGCCTGGGGACAGCAGGGCATCAGGGAGTGGCAGGAAGGAGAGGGGGGCAGGGGAAGGGGGTGCCCAGAGTGCAGGCCCAGGAGTCAGGAAGATCTGAGTTCAAATCCTGCCTCTGATATTTGTGTCCCTGGGCAAGTCAATGAATAGCTCTCTGCCTCAGTTTCTTCATCTGTTAAATGAGGGTGTTAGACTTGGTGATGTCTAAGGTGCTTTCCAGCCCTAAGTCTGTTATCCTGGCCCTTGCACAGCTGCCTGTTAAGGGCAAAACCCCCCAAAAACCTAAAGCCTCATTTATTAAGAAATTCTGTGGCTGCCGCTGAAAGCCTCCTGGGCTTTTTTCCTCAGGGAAAGTGGACAGAACAAAGGAAGGGCCTCCCTTTGAAAAGGAGTAAGACATACAGCCTGCGGTAGACGTCTGGGGAGGGGGAGGGGAAGGGGAAGGAGGGGGAGAGAATTTAAAACTCAAAATCTTATAAAAGTGAATGTTGAAAACTAAAACTAACTAAATAAAAAGAAATGGAGTAAGGGAGTCACCAAACTGCCCTGAGGCCTGGAAGGGGGCATCAAGTGGACGCCCCAGCAGGCACCCACCTGGAGGGGTTAGAGCCAGGACCCTCCTGGGTACAGTCTCCATCCTCCGGAAAGGTGAGGTAGAAATGGGATACTAGGAAGCAAGGAACTTGGCGGGAGGGGGGGCTAACTCTTCAAGAAGATGAACCCCAATCAGGAGCTCTTCCTAACCCAAAATTCCTAGAAATGGGACCTGCCACCTGGCTCTCCTCCCCCAGGCCTTTCTCTCCTATGCTGGCCAGAGAGAAGCCTTTCCCCAGGAGCTCCTCTAAGTCTCTGGCATTCACCTGAAGCATTGACCCATTCCAACTGACCTTTCATCAATTCTCTGTTACCTCTAACCTAGCCCAGCCTTACCTCCAAGCCACTTCCCACCACCCTTAATTCCTTCTAAACCCCTTCTCTGTTCTCACAGTCTTCTGTATAAAAGATCTATCTTGCCTCCATTAAAGTACTCAGATTCCTTAAGAGTCTGGCCAATAGCACAGATCCTTAGCATCTCGCCCACCCTGTCCAGCGTTCTAATAAACCTTGTCTTCGGCTGGAAGAAGGCTCAGGTCGAATTCATTCGAGGCAGAACCTGTGTCGCTTGCCCTTGAATTTCGGGGCCCCAGCACCCCTAGACCTTGACACCTTCACCCCTGGACTCCTCATCCCCCCTGGAAGCTCACTCTACCCTGGCCTCTTTCCTGGCTGTGCTCCCACCCCCCTGACCACTTTTCAGTCTTCTGTGTGGGATCCTCTCTCACCACAGGCATCCCTCAGGCTCTGTCCTGGGTCCTCTGTTCTTATCCCTCTGTCCTATTGCATTGGATGACCTCATCAATCCCCATTTATTGAATGACCATCTCTACTCTGGTGACTCTCAAATCTGCCTGTCCTGCCCTGACCTCTCTGCTAACATCTCCGTCTCCAACTGGACATAGTGGACATCTTACACTCAATGTGTCCAGAATAAACCATTTATCTTTCCCCCACACCCTCCCCACTCCTACCTTCCCAATCACTGTCAAGGGCAGCCCCATCTTCCCAGTCCCTCAGACTCCCAGCCTCGGGGTCCTCCCGGGCTCCTCCCTCTCGCCCCCCAGATCCAATATGGCACCATGGCCTATTGACATCACCTCTGCAGCATCTCTCCAGTACACCCCCTTCTCTCTGATGCTGCCCTCCCCCTGGCATGGACCCTCATCTCCTCACCCCTGGATTATGGCAGTAGCTGCTGGCGGCAGTGTGTGTGTGTGGGGGGGGGTCTGCCTGTCTTGGTCTCTCCCCCCTCCAGTCAGCCACCAAAATGATTTTCCTAAAGCACAGTTCTGACCATGTCACCCCCTACTCAATATCCTCCAGTGGTTCTCTATAATAGCTCACATTAGTAGAGTGCTTACTATGTGCCAGGCACTGTGCTAAATGCTTTACAATTATTGTCTTATTTGATCCTCCCTACAATCTTGAGAGAATAGGTGCTATTATAATCTCCACTTTACAGATGAGGAAACTGAGGCAAGGAATGCCAAGTCACTTGCTGAGGGTCATACAGCTGGTTCGTGTCTGAGGCCCAGCTGTGTGTCCCCTTCACCACCAGCTGCTTGGCATCCAAAGCCCTTCACAACCTGGCCCCCTCCGACCTTTCTAGCCTCCTTACACCTGACTCCTTGACATGTATCATTCGATGCAGTGACCCCAGCCTCATGGCTGTGCAGGAACAAGCCACTCCATCTCTGGGCATTCTCTCTGCCTGTCCCCCATACCTGGAATGCCCACCTGGCCTCCCTGGCTTCCTTCAAGTGGCAACTGAAATCCCACCTCCTAGAGGACCTTGCCCATGCCTCTGCTCCAGTTAATATGTCCTATTTATCTGTATAGAGCTTGTAGGCATATTGTGTCCCCCATTCTGCTCTGCCAGGGCAGGGAATGTCTTTCTTCCTCCTTGTGTTGGTAATCCCAGCACTTAGGACAGTGCCCAGCACAGGTCAAGCCCATGACTGACATCTCAAAGCACAGTTATACTAGAAGGCAGAGACAACTTGGAGGCTTTGGACATCTCCCTAAGCAGCAACAGCTCAGATCTGGAGTAAATACAACTGTTTCTGGCAGAGCTGAGCCCAAACCACAGAGCATGTTGTGAGTAGGATGAGTGAGAGCTGCAGAAATCGTGTCCACCAAAGCCACGCCTGGAGTTTTGGCGTTGGGCAGCTCATGTCTCATCAGCTGAACCTGGCATTCAAGGCCATTCACCCACTCCCAAGCTTTGTTTCCTCCTCCTCCTCTGAGGCCTCCCCAGACTCCTGCCATCTTCGTCTATTTGTGAGGGATGCCAGACACATCCTGGGCACTGTGATGCCCAGCCTTTACTAAGCCATTTTCCACACTGTTCCATCTCTGTTGGCCTTCAAGACCCAGTCCGAGCCCTACCTTCTTCAGGATGCCTTCTCTAACAACCCCTACCCTGTGCTGACCTCTCCCTCCCATCCTTAGGTGGGTTACCCCAACCAGGGAGGCAGAACCATAAAGCTGTGGGCGCTGGAAGGCAGGGGCTGCTGTGGGTAGGGCCCTATGAAAGGCATCAGTCTCTTTACCCCAGGGAGTTTCCTGTAGGCAGAAGGTCAAAGCCAGGGGTACCCAGGCTGGGGCTCTGGAAGGAGGGGAATGGAAGCTCTTCAGCAGTCTGGTCATCATGCCCACTCTCCTGCCTTGGGTGTGTCCATAGGAAGGTCTTGTGCCTGGGGCTATGCAGTCTTGGGTACAGAGCTCAGGAAGGGCAGGGCTGGTCACTAATGGCTGTGTTTCACAAGATCAGTGATAACTATTTCCTTAGTCATACCTTCTGATGCCTCCCTTACTCTCTTAGGGGTGCTCATAAGATAGTGGTAGTCAGTGGTCATAGGACCTTGGCCTCTTGGCTGTATCAGTTATCTGTCCTTTCACCATCCCTCCTCCCCCACAGAGCCCTGCAATCCACATCTCTACCCTCCCTCTCACACGCCCTCTTCCTACCCTGCCCAAGGCCTTGTAAACAGCACAGCTCCTCAGAGATGTTTACCTGCTGGTTATGACCTCTGGCAGCTGTCTGGAAGTAGCACCATTCATCATTCTGTTGGAAGAAGGCCCTGTCGCCTGCCTGGTCTATCAATGAGTGGCCATCACTGCCCATTAGCCCCTCCATGTCACCCTGAGCACAGGGACTCCCCGTCTCTGACAAAGGCCCATGGCACCTTCCTAAAGGCCCTGCTCAGATCATGTCGCTCCTTTGCTCACACACCATTGCCTACCAGACCTCGGCATTCAAGGCTCTGGCTCCAACACTCTCCACCACTTCTCCACCCTCCCCACTCATTCTTGTCTTATGCCCTCTGCTGCCTTTGTTCACACTGACCCCAGAGTCTGAGGATGGTTTCTCCCTCCCTCCATTACCACTTATTTCCTTCTGTTACTGTCCAGGACTGGAGGCACAGATGAAGACCCATCGCTCTGCCCACCCTCCCCTTGGGCACACACTGGAGGGACCTCTCTGTCCTCTGGTCCACCTTCTCCTTTGTACCTCAGACACCGATGGATGTCTTTCCTTGTCAAAATGTCTCAAGGAAATGCCTGGTGAGGAGGACAAGAACTGAGGGTCTTCCTTCCCCAGGAGTGCAGAGTGTGTGAAGTCTGTGTTCCTGCCTTATTCTTATCCCTGCTACCCGGGCTCCCCTCCCCCTGAGAAAATGGCCAAAGGGAACTCCAGCTAGATGTGGCCTCAGGGGCTTCTGACCTAACCTATAGCTTCACCCTCAATCCCTCCCCGCTCCTACCTTCCCAGTCACTGCAGAAGGCACCCCCATCCTCTCAGTGCCTCAGGCTCCCACCTACATACAGTCATCTGGGCTCGCTCTCTCACCCCCAATATGGCGTCAAGGCCAAGGCCCGTCTATTGCACCTCTGCACCATCTCTTACACCTGCCCTCTTCTCTCCTCTGACCCTGCCCCCACCCTAGTTCGGGCTCTCATTGCCTCAAAGAATTCCCCCCCCCAACAAGTGGGTGTCTAGCCCCTGGACCTCCAAGGAGGTCTCAAGGGGCAGTCCTTCCCACACTGGGACAGCTCTCACTGTGAAAAAGTTCTTCCTGGCATCCCTCCAGCCTCCCGTTGCCCCTGTCTTGTCCTCTGGGACCCGGCAGACCAAAGCTAACCCTGGGCCACGTGATGGTCCTGGAGATACTTGCCCAAGCCTTCCCCATTGGCTTCTCTGGCCCTCTTCAGTGCACTGTATGCAGAGGAAGCAGCTGTCTGTCCTCCAGACAAATGAGAAAAGCAAGCTGTGGTGCTGTCAAGTGGCCCTACTAAGTGGAAGGCATTTGTCAAGCATTGTCAAGCTGCCTTCCTGGGATGTGGATTTAAGATGCATGGGGGTGGGGGCAGCGAGGTGGCCCAGTGGATAGAGCTCTGGCCTTGGCGTCAGGACACCTCCAGCCTCAGCCACTTGACACTTACTAGCTGTGGGACCCTGGGCGAGTTGCTTAACCCTGATTGCCTCACTTAAAGGCAAAAAAAACAAAGAAAAGAAAAGAAAAATGCATCGGAGAAACCCAAAGGAAAAGTGGATAGATGGAAGCCTCTCTGCCTCTGGGGACTCCCTTAGGCACAAGGGAGCAGCCAGGAGGACCGATTAAGAAGTCCTGGCCAAGGACTGAAGACCCTAGGAGCACCATGAGAGACAAAAGAAAAAAGCAGATTTAGGAAAGGAACCCTGCTGGCCAGAAGATGTGGATGGAGGGTGCCTTCCTGGAGACCAGCTCAGCTGGGGGCACCTGATCCTTTTCCTCTCCCGGCACACGCTGATGACGAGTAACTGAACAAGCTCCCAAAATGGGCCAGAACGGGGCAAAACCAGTCTGCTTCTGCCTTTGGTTTTACTGCAGTCTGGGTCAGGCCAAGGTTCATTACCAAGAGGTTCTTGGGTATTTTAAATTTTGTTCACTAATCATTTACATCTTGAAACAAAGACTTACTCAATAAAGACAAGATCATTTTAACGAGTATTCTGAGTGTGTGTTTCTGCTCTAATGAGTGTGATGGGAGGAGGGAGGACATAAATCTGTGTATAATGGAGACACTGAATTCAGCTGCCTGAGAGAGCTCCTTGTGACTTGTCCGCCAATCAACAGAGGGCTTGGGGACTCAGAGAATTTACCAATTTTGTTTTTGATTTGTATTTTATACTAAAAAAAAAAGCTTTGTAAAGAAAGCAAGCCAGACGGAACTGGGACTCTTGCCCCAGACTAAGACCCTGAAGGACTAATGAAATTATCTCCAAACACACAAATTGCTATGTGCCAGAGTAAGCCCTCTCAGCTTTCCTCCACCAGAGAAGGGCAGGCCAAGCCAAGCACCTGGGGACGAATCAGCCGTGGCCAATCCACCCACTCTCCCCAGAGGCGCAGGGGAGGCCAGGCTGGGGAGCACGTCTCATCTCAACTGTCCTCCGGGGCGACCTCTGCCGGCCTTCGCACCCATAGACTGTACCTGGGCCCTGACGAGGGAATGTAAGGGGACCAGAGCGATCCCCCAGAGACTTCGCTGGATAAGGAAGCAGGTGAGACCTCAAGAGTGCTCAGGAGAGAGACCCCAGGGAGGACAGTCAGCGGCATCGGATAGCGGGAAAGCACTTAGCCCAGAGCCTAGTACTTAAATGTCCGTTCCTTTCACCATCTCTGCACAAACATACAACGCACTGTAGTGACCTGGGCCTGGAGTCAGGAAGATCTGAGTTCAAATCCAGCTTCAGACACCTTCCAGCTGTGTGACCCCGGGCAAGTCACTTCACCTTGTTTGCCTCAGTTTCCTCTTCTGTAAAATGAGCTGGAAAAGGAAACGGCCAGCACGCTAACCGTCCCTCCCTGCGTGGTATCCTCTGCCCTCTGAGGCCTGGGGGGGGGGTGTGGAGAAACCTGAGGCTGGCTGGACAGTGGTGCTCCCACACTCAAAAGAGACCCAAAAGGTGGGTAGGAGGATGGGGGAGGGGAAGGACAGCGTGATCCATGACCTCAGACGAGGTCATCACAAAGGGTCCAGTCAAAGCATTGGGGCCCTCCCTCCGTTTCCCTGATTCACGACCTAAAGGCCTTGTTGGCCTCAAATACCGCCCTACAGCAGAGGGATTCCCACTATGACCCATCTGACGAGTGGTCATCCAGTCTGCCTGGAGACCTCCCAGGAGGGGAAGGCCACCTCCTCTAGAGGCAGCAGCCTCTTCCACTTGGGAGGAAGGCCTGTCTGGATCTGCTTTTTCACAGCTTCCCCCCAGTACTGTTGGTTCTGCCCGTGGGGCAGCCCTCCAGATATCTGAGTGTAGCCATGCTGCACCAGAGGAATCTCCTCTTCTCCAGCCCAAATGGGCCAGCTCAGTCACCCGATTCGCGCTTGCTGTCCCTTCCTTGTGGTGGTGGCCCTCTTCTGGACATGGCAATTTCCCAAGGTCCTTCTTAAGCCATGGCCCCCCAAAACTGAAGACAGGAGTCTAGATAAAGTCTAACCAGTGAAGCAGAAGACATACAGTGCCTTAAAGGTTAAGAGAATATTACTTTTCTAGTACTTTGTGAAACTCCAGTTTATTCTATACCTTGAAAGGTGTCCTAAAGTCCTTTCCCCCTTATCTTGAACCAGTAGCAAAAGAATTGCTTTTGTGTCCTTTGGCTTATGTTCTCCCGTCCTTTCATTTTTAACCTGCGCCCTCAGGCCCTGTAAACCATGAAGAATTCCCTTCATCTCCCTCCTCCTATGCCGTAAGAGCTTTTCTTGACCCGTCTCTAATCTTTAACCCCCATAAAACTTCTACAACTGTCTTGTAAGCAACCATCTTCCTCATCCCGTCCTTGTAAAGCTGTCCCTACCTCTCTTTAAGTAGCTAGTCCTCTTTCCAGAGCTAGCCCACTGCTTTTGCGGCAATAAAGCTCCCAATGGTTACAAAGGTCTAAGTGAATTCTTTCACCTCTGAACCAGCTCTCCCAACTCTAAACCTCAACCCTGGGGCAGAGGACAGCTGAGCGGGTCCCCTTCTTTTGCCTGGGGGTGTGGCGCTATTGACCCATATTGAGATTATAATACACTGAAATCTGAGGATCGGGGATCCTTTTCAAAATGACTTGTGTCTATCCATACATGCCCCATCTTATGTTAGTGGAGCTGATTCCACACAGCTTAAGCGTGCCAGACTTTACATTTACCCCTGCTGAATCTAATCTTATTCATTTTAGCCAAAGGCTCCAGCCACTCCAGAGCCTTTTGGGTCCTGACCATCATACAGGGTAGTAACTATCCACCCCAGCTTGGCATCATCAGCAAACTGGATGAATGCGCTCTAGGGCCCGGCATTGCATTGATCCCTGGGGCCCTCTGCTGCAAACCTCCTGACAGGAACACTCCCCTATTATCTCCCAGGCCACATCTCTCTATAGTCTCCACAAGAATAATTCAAGATACTTTGTAAAAAATGAAATCTAGTGACGGACTGTTTAGGGGAGCCAGACGAGTGGGCGCCTGGTGAGCTCATCCTTATGGGGCTGGCCACCTCTCTGGGGGATCCGCCCAGCCAGCCAGCCCTGCAGAGACACTCCACCTACAACCCCACTGGACAAGAGAGCACCCTCCAGCCATCTTGAAGGTGGGGAAGGGGGCAGGAATAAGCATTAATTAAGCTCCTACTACATGCCAGCACTGTGCTAAGCACCTTACAAATATTATCTCACCAGATCCTTACAACAACCCTGGCAAGTGGTGCTATTATTTATTATCCCATTTTGCAGATGAGGAAACTGAGGCAGACGGAGATTCAGAGACTTACCCAGCTCACCAGCTAGGAAGCGTCTGAGGCCAGATTTGAACTCGGATCCTCCAGATCCCAGGCCCAGTATTCTATCCACTGCACCACTAGTCCCTGGGCAGCCAGGAAGGCACTTTAGGAAGGTGAATGTGGTCCCATCTGAGGCCAGACCCGCAGGCTGCACTGTGGGGAGGCAGGCCTAGCCTGAGGCAGGCACACGTTTGGCCCAGGCTCAGCCAGGGAACAGCAGCCTGTGACCCGGCACCCTCTTACTTCTCTCCATCTATCTCATGTGGCTGCTGGGGGGCCAGTCCAAAGGGCAGCGCCCACACCTCAGCTCACATCCGTGACTGGAGCCCTCCAGGGAGTCTCCCTGGGTCCTCCAGGTCTGTGCTGTCCTCAGCGCATGTGTTAATGGGTCACCAGGAGTTAATGTGTCACCCTTCTAGCTAACTTATTGGAGAGGAAGGCCTGGGGAGCGTCCCCCCTCATCCTCCTTCCCCCACCCTAGGATGCTGAACTCCTCAGCCTGCGCCTGACACTCCCCCCACCCCCACCCCAGCAGCCATCTGCCTCGAGAGGTCACCGTCACATGCTCCAGGTTTTGGACCATAGGCCTCTGCTCAGAGCATCCCCCTCCGGGCCGCTCCGAAATGTGAGGATCTCAGGCCTGGGAGGGCCCCCGGGCCATCTAATCCAAACCAGTGCTGACAGGAAGAGAAGGCTCTCCACCTCACCACCCTCCCCCCACACTCCTCCCCAGACACCCTGGGACCGCCCTTGGTGGGGAGTCTCCCCAGCCAGAAATGCTGACTCCAGCCCTGACCAGTTTCCAGCCTCCCCAGACTTTAGAGACTCTGCAGACAGCCGCGGAGTCCCCCAGGCTAACCATGGCCAGTCCCTTTGACCACTCCTCAAGTGCACTGAGCTCCAAAGATGCCCCCTGTACGCTGTCCAGCCTAAACAAGCGTCCCCTGAGTTAGGCCACCATAGGTACCCTGTGTCATGCCCTCCCTGTGAGGTGGGCCAGCACACACACATGCCAGTCAGTCAGTGAGCACTTGTCAAATGTCTACTGTGTGCCAGGCACTGTGCTGAGGGCGAGGTGCCCTCCAGGAGCTGTCACAGTCTACTGGGGAAGGGAAGGGAACGAGGGTTTACTGAGTGTTTACTATGTGTCAGGCCCCGTCCTGAGAGCTTTACAAATACGATCGCATTTGATCCTTCCAACAGCCCTAGGAGGCAAGTGCTATTATTATCATCCCCATTTTACAAATGAGGAAACCGAGGCAGACAGAGGGTCTTGCCCAGGGTCACATAGCTAGTAAGTGTCTGAGGATTTGAACTCAGGTCTTCCTGACTCCAGGCCCAGCACTCTATCCGCTGAGCCATGGACCACTAGAATGAAGAAGGGCCAGGGAGGCTTCCTGGAGGAGGTGGGATTTTTGTGGGACTTGGAGGAAGCCCAGAGTTCGGTAGTGGGAGCGGAGGAGGGAGAGCAGTCCAGGCTTGGGGACAGTCAGAGAGAACGCCAGAGCCGAGGGACTGAGGGGCTTGCTCACAGAGCAGCCAGGAGGTCAGGGCCGCCGAATCGAAGGGCACATGTCAGGGAGTGAGGTGTATAAGGAGACTGCAGAGGGCAGAGGGGGCAGCTAGCAAGGGCTTCAAAGGCCAGACAAAGCCTTCTGTATCTGCTCCTGGAGGCCACAGGAAACCATCGGAGCTCACTGGGCTTTAGGGAGATGGCTCTGGGGGCTGAATGGAGGATGGATGGGAGGGAGGGGAGGAGAGACAGACAGACCCCCAGCAGCTACTGCCACAGTCCAGGCATGAGGGGATGAGGGTCTGCTCCTGGGCAGTGTCAGAAAAGGGAAGGGGGAAAGCCATCAAGTCAAACCCCATGAAAGGTGGAAGCCCATGGTGGCTTGTTAATGATCATAATTCAGATACTGAATCATAAATTCAGAAGCTGACTCATAACTCAGATAACGTATCAGGTAAAAGCCATGACAAGAAAGGTTGACTTATTTGTGACCACGTTGTGACCTGTACACAATCTCGTGCTTGGGCATTTACCTATCAACATTGGCTTAACACCCAAGCTCGGAAATGAGTGCCTTGCTCTGCAGAAATCTGAAATAGCCGCCAAGAAGCCGGGATGTGCTCTCCAGCTCTGCCTGCCTTTGTCTGCTTTCTATAATCACCACTGGGCTTTCCTGGGGTCTTTGCGGGAAGCCTCTGAATGTCTGGCAACCCCCCCCGGATTACCCATTTTTAAGTATTTTTAATGATTGATTAGACTGCTCTAATCAGCCTGGAGGTCCTTGGCCTCTTCCTTTGGCATCAAGAACATCACCCAGGTGTGGGGGAGGTGCAGCATTCCCCAGCCAGGGAACCCCAGACCTTACAGAGCCATGTTAGAGGGATGCTGCAAACGTGAATTCCACAGGCCTCGGCACCATGTTGAATCTGGGGGTGAGAGAGTGAGGAGCCTGGGATGACTCCAAGGGGGAGAGCGTGAGGGATGGGTGCATGGGGCCATTCCATCGGAAGACCTGTTCACTAGTCCGTGAGCTCCTACGGGGCAGGGACTGTCTTTGACTGTACTTAGCACAGTGCCCAGCACCGAGCAGGCATTCAATAAATACCAACCAACTGACTAGTGTCCTCAACATTAATAGGGGAAGTAGGAAAAGGGAGGATTTAGAGGGCAAGAAAACAAGGCCAGTTTTGGATCCGTGCAGTGTCAGATGTCTCTGGGACGTGCAGAGGAAGACACAAGACTGGGGTCAGCAGAGATGGTCATTAAATCCATGGCATCTGATGAGGTCACCCTGAGAAGTAGGAGAGAGGGAGAAGAGCACTCCAACTGGTCCAAGAGGCCCCCCAGGATGGCCGCACAGAGACGGTTTGGCGGCTCAAACAAAAGAAAAGTAGGTGTGAAGAAACCCTCCTTTAGTCTAAGAGGATCATGGGGGCTCTGATTCACTGGGCGCAGGGGTCATCTTGGGATCACTTGGAGATTAAGTCACGCTTCTTGGGCTGCCTAGCAAGGCAGCAAGCCAATTGAAAGCCAGTTGATCTAGTCAGAGAGGACTCCACATTCAGGAGCTGAGGGCTCCAGGCCCCTTTGAGGGAGGAGGGAGGAGGGAGGAAAGAGCACCCCTCCCCCAGCCCTCATCCTTATTCACCCTGAGTAGCAGGACATACATAACTCGTGCTGGGAGTAGTGGGAGGCGTGCCAAGGGCAAAGATAAGCTTTGAGAAGTCATTTGAGTTTCCAGAGTCATAAATAATCCGTTTATGACCTTGTGGACTTTGGAAAGTTGCAAGGCCTGAAGGTCCTGCCCTGGAGCTGGGAGCAGCTCCACCTGGAGCAGCAGCAGCTTCTGCTCTGGGAGCCGAGAGACAGCAGAAATGTACTAAACACAAGGATGCTGTGAGGTGTCCAATAGAAAGCTCCATCTAAAGGGGAATTCAGGAGGACTCCATGAAGGGAGAAAAGAACTCCCTAATCCAGCACTGCGCCTCCTCCTCTACATGTGTCTCACTGTCACTCTACCACGGTTTGAGCCCATGCTCCTCAGTAGCCTTGTGTGTGCAAGGGGAGAGTGCTCTTCCAGTCTGGGGAGACTGTTTTTATTACCCCTGCTTAGTAAATACCCTTTCTAAAAGCTTATTGAGTCTGGGTGATATTCTATGGGAAGCACACCGGTGGGGGCTCACGAGTGATGATTCTAAAGAACCAGAGCAGGGGCAGCTAGGTGACTCAGTGCATAGAGCACCAGCTCTGAAGTCAGGAGGACCTGAGTTCAAACCCAACCTCAGACACATAACACTCACTAGCTGCATGACTCCGGGCAAGTCACTTAACCCCAAATACCTCACCAAAAAAACCCAAACAAACAATAAGGAACCAGAGCTTTCAGGGTTATCCCCAGAACCCAAAGGTGGCAATAGTCGGCTGTTGCCCAGGACTCAGCTACCAATGAAGTCAGATGGTGGGGAAGTGGCTGGGGGCAATGAGGACCTCTGAACTTCTGGAGGGAACAAGGAATGTCAGGGTCGCATTTTGGTATGAAAGGCTCACTACCGGGGTCAGAGACAAGGCGTTGCCAGTGTGCTTTCGGTCTGAGGAGGCCTTGCTCTGACGGGTGAGGGGCTGATGGCACATCTGTGCAGGGGAGGAGGCCTGCTGACCGTTCCTGTCCCTCTCCTCAAGGCCCTGTCCAGTACTCTGGCCAACTCCAGGTCCCTAGACTTGATACGAGGCATGAGACTCAGGACTGGCCCGCTGGCCTCTGGACTCCTCCTTGTTCCCAGCCAAGCCAGATTTCCCTGTAGCTGATTCTCCCCACCCTCAGCCACGCTCAGTGCCCCTGAGAAGCCACCGAGAGCCAAGGTCAAAGCCGCTCAACTGTGCAGGGCATCCTGTTTGCCCTCCGCTGCACATGCCAGGGCACAGAGGCAGGATGGCCAAGAGTCCTGACCCCTCCGCCCTCTGCTTCCCCAGGAAGAGCCAGCTCCTTCCAGCCCAGGCTGCTTCAGCTCCATCATGGCTCCAGGATCTCACACCAGAAGCATGAAGCCAAGTTAATGTTTAAAGAATGTGAGTGATTGTTCAATGGTTTTTGTTCCCTGTGCTGCCAAACTGACTTCGTCAACGCCCAGGGGCGTAGGAAGGAGGGTCACACATGGGGGATCCTGGCTCAGTTTTCCTTGGCTTCGTTCAATCCAACCAGACTCCATACGCCAGGCCTCGTGCTGGGCACTGGGGGCACAAAGACAAAACACTGTCCCTCGTCTAGAAGAGGGGCTGGGAGCAAGATGGGCACAGATAAATGGGCCCAAGAAAGGCCTGATGGAGGGAGGGGTGCCCAAGTGGAGCCTGGAGGAGAGCTGGGATTCCAGCAGACCGCAGCAAAGATGGGGACGATCCCTGCAAAGAGGACGTTCTGGGCCAAGGCCTGGCGGGGCTGCTGCAGAGCAAGGGGAACGGCCAGCCAGCCAGGCTGGCTCGAGGACCAAGCAAGTGAGGCCCAGGGTGGTGGGACCAGTCTAGAGACAGAGGCGAGAGGCAGGCTGGGAAGGGCTCTGGGGGACAAGCCCAGGAGAATGCTTCGCAAGCCTGGGGGAAACGGTCGTGGGCAGCCCGGTCAGCACTTGAGGAAAATCGCTCTGGCAACCAAGTGGAGATAGATTAGAGAGTGGGGAGGCTTGGGGCCGGGAGACGGGTGGGGCAGAGGGATGGGGAAGAGGGGGAGGAAGAAGGACAGAGATGGGGAGAGGAGTGAGGGATGGGGGAGATGGAAAGGGAAGAGCCATGATGGCCCTGCATTTCGAGCCTGGGTAATTAGGAGGATGGTGGTGCCCGCCACAGAAATGGCGGCCTTCAGAAGAGGAGAGGGTTTGGGAGGAAAGGTGGTGGGCCCTGTATCAGGCTGCTGTCTGTCCTTTTCCATCTTATACTGGGAAGTGACTTTCCAAAGCCATGAGAGAGCCTCTGTGGTTCCCTCCTAATTTCACCCTCTGAGGTTCAGTGCACAACTTGCTGGCTGTCACCCAGGGCACTGGCTGCTGCCACCACTGCCAGCTTTGGGGCTTGGACACACTCACTAACGTGATGAAGTGCCCTCACGCCTTCAGCCCAGGGCCATTCCCCAGACCAGCTGCCACACCCGCCTCCTCTAACTACAAAGGCCTAAACTTCGAGTCTGACCATTCTCCCACCAGCTCTAAGCCCATCTTACAGGCCCACATCTCTCCTTTCCGCAAGACTATTTTCCTGAGCCACACCCTTCCCTCGCTCTGCTGTGGTCTGGGCTGGTTCCTTGGGATGCCCCCCTTCCATCACATGCCCTAGAACTTCAGGTCCTGGCTCCCAGGCCTGGAGTTTGCCAACTCTGTTCTTTTCCTTTTTAGGAGTCAGGATGTTTGCCTGCTCCAGTCCTGTGGTCCTGCTCCTCTTCTCCATGCCTCCAAATACCAGACAGGGGCTCTTCCCCAAGGCTCCCTCCCCGTGGACCCTCTGCCTCCCATTCTCCAGCCAGACACCAAAGGCATCTTCCTGAAGACTGTCCCTCCCTGCTCAACAAACCGTTATGGCTCCCTATTACTCCCAGGACCGAATGCAATCTCCTCTGGCTTAAAAGCCTGCTCCAAGCCGGCTCTCGTCGATTCCAGCTCTATCCCTTAGTTATTACTCTCATTCCCACACTCAGAGACCTGGCCAGAGGGGCCTTCCTGATGTTTCTCTCTCTCCTCTCCTTTCCCTCTCTTTCTCTCTCTGTCTCTGTCTCTCTCCTCTCTTCTCTTTCTCTCTTTTCTCTCCTCTCCTCTCCCTCTATCTCTTTCTCTCCTTTTCCCTCTCTTCTCCTCTCCTTTCTGTCTCTCGTCTCTCTCCTTTCTCTCTCTCTCTGTCTCCTATCTCTGTCTACACACACACACACACACACACACACACACACACACACACGCTGCTTCATTTCCCATCTCTCTGTTTTTGCCTGTGCTGTATCCCTGCAGGTACACTGGAGGTACCAGCCCAAGTCCTCCTCCCCATACTGTCTTTAGTATACTAAGCCGCCATTTGGCAAGACTTGGGCTGGCCCTGGTATCTTTATCTCTGGTACCTGAAGGCCTAGAGGGCAGGGACAGGGCCCCTCCGAAGCAGCTCCCTTCAGTGGGGTTGCCCCAAAGCTCCAGCCTTGGATGCCAACCTGGCACAGTGGGAGCATCCACGGCAGGGTGGGGTTCTCATGGGGAGCCTGGAGGGGAACAGGGCTGGGGAGGGGGCAGGCATGACCAGGTTGTCTCTTGTGGAAAAGCCCTACCACAGGGGCTGGGCCAGCCACCTCTCTGTCCTGAGATTAGCTCCTCAGTGAGAGTCCCAGCCCTGCCCCTTTCTCTTCCCAATGTGGCCTGGCCTCTCTACACCTCATCCTCATCACAGGGTCTGTCTTAGGGGTGTCAGAGGGACACACACACACACACACACACACACACACCCAGCATCTGGAGAAAGGGCCCCTGGGATGGCCAGGTGCCCACACCCCTCCTGCCCCCTGCCTGCCCACCTGGGCAGGAGTCCTGGACAGTCCAGACAGCAGCTGGGAGGCCCAAGCTTGCCTCCTGGCAGGCTGGCATGGTGCCAGCCAGGGAGGAAGAAGAGATGAGTTTCCTGAACCTTGCCCAAGCCCAGGACCCTCAGTGGGGAGGCTCCTGCAGCCTCCTCCCTGCTTCCCTTAAGGTAGTCATGGATAGATAGCTGGCCCCAGCCTTGGCTCTGGGAAGGAGGTGGGGAGGAGAGGCTGTTGGCAAGGCCAGCATCCTGAGTGGTCAGGTATGGGGCTGGGAACCAAGGTTCCCCAGGATAGGGCAGCTGCATGCCTTGAGCCCAGGAGCCACTCTACCCAGAATGCACCCCTTCCTCTGTTTGTCCAAACCACTGAGCCACTCTCCAAAGCTTAGCTCTTCTGCCACTGCCTCCACCAGTCCTCCTGGATTGCACCTAGTCTCCCTCTCAGGCAGCTCAATCCCATCGTGCCTGGGCCAGCTGCCTGGCTGCAGTAGGGTAGGGAGGAGGGCAGGGGAGGGACACGGATCTCTCTTTATCCGTGTGTCCTTGGGTGAGCTAATCTCAGAGAAGGACTAGGTAAATGCCCAAATGGATAGAATTCAGAAGAGATTGGGGGCTGCACAAAAAAAGGGCCCTGGAGGGTTCTGGAGGGGGTCAGACCCACAGAGGCCGTGGACCGGGACTCATGACAGCAGGAATGGAAGGGAGCCCAAGGCAGGCAGATATGGGGGGGGGTGTTAGACATATCAGGGGCGTGGCCTGGGAGGGGGAGGCCGACAGAGCCTGGCAAAGGGCAGCTGCCCCAGGCCCCTTTCCTTCCCTGGAGTCCAGGCTAAGGTCCTTCTTGAAGCTCTCCCCTCCACCCAGCCCAGGGCCCCCAGCCCCAGCAGCAGTCTGTGTGTGTAGGGGTGCTCCGGCCCCCTGCCTCAGGGCGCTCCGCCTGGGAAGCCAGACCGCTTCCATGGTCAGGGGAGCAGAGCCTGCACAGCCCCGGGTCTGCCTGGGCGGGCTTGGGAAGATGGCAGGGCACCAGCTATTCACCTGCCTGGACGAGTGCTCGGAAGGTGCCCTCACTTTACCTATAGAGTGTGAGTCAGGTAAGGAGGCTGGCTGCCCCGGGATGCCTTCCTCCAAGGCACCGAGCCCTGTGCCCCTCCACTAGAGACCTGCTTCTCAGCTCCCCTCAAACCCCAGAATTTTGGCATCTGCCTATCACTCCATCCTCTCTTGCCTGGCCCCTCCACCCGGCTGGCGGGGCTCAGCAGCGCCACCTGCTGGAATTCACCCAGCAGCGCAGGAAGGGCTCTGTCTTGATGAGGCAGGCATAGACTGTTATCAGGGATCGTGGATGGGACCTGAGGGGCCACTGAGGCCAACTCCCTCATTTTACAGACGAGGAAACTGAGGCATGAGGAGCATCAGTGACGTGCCCACCATCACAAGGCTAATATGGTAAGGGACTGAGGCAGTGTTTGAAGCCAGGTGTCCAGTGCTCTGGCCGCTGGCCCACCGTGCCCTGTTCGCCATGTTTGCTGTATGTTCATTAAGCACTTTCTGTGGGCACAGGTCATCCTTCCCGCCTTCTCCCCCCATGGCCCACTGTGATCCTCTGTCCTCCTGAGACAGGTATGCTCAGACCTCCTTGAGAACTAGCTGCTTGTTTAATATCTAACGCCGACTGTCTATCGAGACGTGATGGAGGAAATGTTGCTAATGCTGACTAAACTAACGTGCATTGTACTTACACAGTCTTTTATCTTTTGGGAAGCTGGTTATCATTCCCGACCCCACTATGGAGCTGAGTCCTTGCCTGCCTACGTCAGAGAACAGAGCCCAGACCCAGACAAAGCTTGCCTTCCCTGCCCACGAAAGGGCCTCGGGTTAGCGGTGGTAGTAGTGCAGGCAGGAGCAGTGTCCTGACGTTCCCAACAGCTCAGCCAACTCCCCTGCCCTCTCCTCTGTCAGGGAATGGGATGGGACAAGAAGTGTGTCTCAGTGAAGCCAACAAACCCTGGCAACCCAGCAGAGTCAAACTCCAAAACCCCTCCCAGCCCTGACATCCTCTGTTCTCAGGGCCCTCCCAGCCCTGACATCCCCTGTTCTAGGCAACCCCCTCACTCCAACTTTAGAGGAGGAAACCCAGGCCCATAGGAAGCCACACAAGTGACAAATAAGAGGGGGGCCTGGATCCACACGCATCAGCTCCTTCTGCTTCCCTCCGCAGCTTCCTTCTGTAGGAGCTAGAGAGGCCCAGCGACCCTGGAGCCACCTGACTAGCCTGGCCTGGCCCAGCCCATGGAAGCTCAGGCATCGCTGCCCCATTTTGCAGACAGGGTTTGCTTGCTAGAGAGAGTGCAGGAGCCAGGGCCAGGGCCTAGGTCTCGTGGTGCTCCTCCCTCATCCCACTGCTCTAGAATGGGAGCTGAGAAGAGAGCCGAGGGTCCCCTGCTCAAGACCACCTTCCTGAAGTTTAGCTTCCCCTCCTTCCTTGGCACTGCAAGCACAGGATTTCCTCCCTCTCCAGGTAGCCCAGGATGGCTGCTGGGTGACCTCTCCCAGGAACCTAAGACAGTGCCCCAGCACCTGGGGGCTACCTTCAAACATGAACCCGAGCTGGTAAATGCCCCTGTTCTCCAGAGAAGAAAACTGCAGTGCAGAGAAGGCAGTGCTCTGGCCACAGTCACAGCAGAGGAAAGAGGCAGGAAGAAGGTGGGCCCCTGTGCTGAGATGCCCACCAGAGGTGAGGCCAAGTTGTCAGCACGTGCCACCCTGAGAAGCCAGTGCCAAGTCCTGGCAGAGTCCCAGGGGCTAGGAGGAATGGAGAGAAGCAAGGGTAACTGATTGTGTTTGTTGGCAGAAGGCAGCAGCAGTCTGGGCCCCATCTGGGCCTCCCCTGGTGCCCAGGCCTCGGTGTGTGGCTCAGCAATGAACCCAGTGAGTCAACCCCAGGCCAGCCAGGCGGGTACCAGGGACGTGGCAGCAGCAGCAGCAGAGGAGGGAACTCAGGGGAAACAGATGGAAACAAAGGAGCAGTCATGAGCCAGGCTGGAGGAGGGGGCAGGGAAGGAGGGGCTCAGGCTGGGACACAGACACTTTATTAACAACCCGAGGGGACCGAGGAGGAGGAAGAGGCTGGCACCTCAGCCCGCCTACTGGGGGCCCCGCCTCCTGTCCTCCCTCTGTCTCTCTGGGCCTCCATCCCTCCAGAGAAGCAGCCAGGGCCTCCTAAGCTGGGACCGTAAGCGCGGCTGGGGCCACTTACCAGGCTCTGAGGGGAGAAGGCACCAGGGTCCAGCGAAATGCAAGCTTCTTTTCAGGCTTGCCCACTGACCCCCTGCTGGGGAGGTGGCCCCAGGGAGTCCCGCCCCTGCCTGGCTGGGCAGTGTCTCGAACAGAAATCTGGAGGGGGGGCCCCCAACCCCAGGCAGACACAGGGGGCCTGGTGAAAACCCAAAGAGCCTCAGGGATGGCTGGGGTAAGGCTTCGTGTTCTAGGCCTGGCAGGCCAAGCCCAAAGAGAGCCTTCAGATGGTCAAAAGATTGACCCACCATGCAGACAACCCCAAGGAGCCAGGGGTCCCAGGCTTGAGCCCCAGCAAGCCAGAGACAGGGAGCCAGGACCCCAGCGGCCCCAGAGACCTGAGGGTCTCAGTCCTGAGGCAGGGCAAGCCAGAGGCTAGGAGCCAGTCTTCCAGAAACCCAAGTAGACAAAGTCCCAGACCTGAGCTGGAGCCAACTCATGGAATCATGGCATGATTGGGCCCAGCAGGCTGGATCCCCAAAAGGATGGAGTGTCTTCTACGAAGGTCAGTGATAAGCCGGATACAGAGCCTGGAGAATGGCCCGGGAAGGATGGGGTGAGGGGTGGCAGCACAAGCTGGGAGGCTGAAACTCATCTAGGACCCAGGCAATGTCTGCCTGGGGGCAGGAGAAGCAGAGACCCTTGTGGAGGGAGGTGTGATGCCTCCCTGCCCTGCCCAGGGCCTCCTTCCCGGGGATGGGCACACAGAGCCCCCTGGTGGGCAGCCAATGGGCACAGGCCTCCAGAGTCAGCCAGGAGACATGGAGGGGAAAGGTTCCTTCCCAGCCATGGGACAGTCCCACATTACAGATGAGCACAAAGAGTTTCAGGGCCTGGCCCAGGGTCACACAGCTAGGAAGTAACGAATTCACTGGCCATTGGTGGAAGACAAGGTGAGGGAGTATGAGGCATGTCCTTGGGATCTGATGGGGCAGGAGAGGCCATCAAGCTCCCTGCCACCAAGAGGTACCTGGGAGGCTGGTAGTCGATGTGTGGCCAAGATATGGTGCTGGCTGACCGGACACTGGCCCAGAGGCGGCCCAACTCCCCTGGCGGGGGCTGGCACAAGCTAGGGCAGACTGCTAGCCACATGGGCCATATGGAGACCAGGGGGGTTTGGAAGGGGAAGGATGCTGGAACCAAGGGCCTGAGTGACTTGAGCTGGGCCAGCTTCATCGAGGCCCTAAGGCTGGCAAACTCTGGACGCGTGAGATTCTCAGACACTCTGAGCAGAGCTCCAAGCCGCTTCATGTTAAACATTGGATCAGAGCCCAGATTCCTCTTCCACAACACCCACACCCTCCACAAGTGGTCAGCCAGTAGCCTGCTTGCAGACCTCCAAAGACGTGGGGCTCACCACCTCCCCACCAGCCTCTTGCACTCTGGATTTGCTGACATCCAGTAGCTCTTGGCTCTGTCCTCTAGGGTGGAGGAGAACAAGGCTGATGAGGCCGCTGCTCCTGTCATGACTCAGCAGAAGGAAAGAGCCGTCCACCCCGCTGGTGGCCAGGGCTGGCCAGCCCACTTCTGGTGAGATGTTCCAGCTCTGCTGAAGCGGCCTCTGCATTTGTGGGAGCAGGGCTCCCTCCTCCTTGGCCACCAGCCCTGATGGCAATTGGGGTGGGCTCTGCTGAAGGCCCTGGTCAGGGGAGTGGCTGGGGGGGGCGGCAGAATGTGCCGCCACTGACCCCCCTCCCCACCCCAATCCAGGAGGAGATTCCCTCTGCCAACACAGGTAGCTCTGAGGCAGCGGGTCTTTTCCCCTGGGACTGTTTTCTCCTCTATAACCGGGGTTCCTGTCTTCTTTCCCCTTCCTTTCTCAGCCGTTGACACCCACTTCCTCCCCTGCACTCTCACATCCTCACCCTTCTGCAGCCTTTGAGAAAGTCCCATGACCCCCTCCTCCCTCTGTCCTACTGCACTGGATGGCCTCATTGGCTGCCACGGACCAAGTGCCTGTCATGGCTCCAGGGCTGGTGTGCCACCCAGCTGCCTGTCCCACCCGGGCCTCTCTACTGCCCTCCCCTTGCATCTGGATGTCCAGCATGTCCAAAACAGACCTCCTGACCCTTCTCCCCAAACAGTCAAGGGCAACAGCCCCTCCCTGGGCCCTCTGCTGACTGTGCGTCGTCCTGTTCTCTGTAGCACTTAGCACAGTGTCTGGCACTCGCTGACTTGCCCCCCTCCCCATCTCTGATCTGTTGTCCAAGTCTGTGGACTTCCTCTGCAGCATGTCCCAAACGGGCCGCCACCCCGTACCAGCCTTCACCACCTCATGCTGCTAGGGTGGGGGTGGGGGTCTGCCAGCTTCACTCTCCCCACTGCCCCTCTCCAGTCAGTCACCAAGGGCCTGATGTCACCCCCTACTCAACACATTATTCTGTGGCTCCCTATTCCTCCAGCATCAAGTCCAGGATCCTTCATATTCCGGTCCCCTCCCACCCCGCCAGTCTCCTTACACCTTCCTCACCCCCATGGGCCCTGGCCTCCCAGCTGTTCATCACACACAACCCTGCATCGATGGGCTCTGAGCATTTCTCTGGCTGCTCTTCCTCCTCACCTCAGAGGACGCCTTTCCCAATCCCTTTCTCCAATCTCCTGACCTCAACAAGCCTCCCTAAGCAGAGGAGGCCCATTTCTCGATGGCCAGCCCCAACACCCCCCAAGTTTCAGGCCCACATCACCAGTTACGTGGTAGGTACCTCGAAGACGACGTCCCTACAGCCTCACGCGTCTGACCTGCCTGTGCTGGAAGTCGGGAGCTTCCTCTCTTCCTTGACTTCCAATTCTATGGGATTCACCTCCATCTTTCAGGCCCCCAGACTACCCTGTCACTGTCCTGGACCCTTTCCTCTGCCTCGACCCCAGCTGTGGTATCGGCTGCACCTTGCCATCATCTCCCACAGTCAAGGCCTTCCCTCCACTCACAGGCCTTCATCCCTCTACCTCAGTCCCCCAGACCAGCACCTCCTCCTCCAGGGCAGCTCTGACCGAGCGCCTGGCCTCCAGATCAGCTTCAGTGGATGCTCAAAGAGAAAATTCTCTGTCTGCTTTTTAAAGCCCTTCAGAGCCTGCCCTGAGCCTCCCCTTTCTACTTCAAACAGAATGACTGCATGCATGAACATACTTTAAACACATTAAATAACATAGCTGTTACCTCCCCATTAGAACTCACGGCTCTTTGAGAGAAGTTTCACCGTTCCCTCCCCGGTGCCTAGCACAGTGTTCAGTGAGGAACTGCCCACCAGCCCCAAGTTCCCCAGAGCTTTGGACATCTCAACAAGTCTCAAAGGGACCATGCTACCCGTGTTTCCCCAGATCATCCCCCCTTTGTGTGGAAGGCCTCCTCACCCTTCCTGCCTCCCGGCTTGACAACCTTGGTGTTATCCTCCCACAGCCGCCCCTTTGGGTCAGGCCCCGAGCTGTGGCCACACATCTCATCCTCCCTCCACACTGCCTAACTCAGACCACATTCCCTACCTCCACAACCATCTCCAGTGACTCCCTACTGCCTCTAAGTGTAATGAAACTCCTACCCAGGCGTCTTTCCAGCACTGAATGGTCCAGCTAACACAACACTCATCTCCCACCTCCAAGTCTTTGCACTGGCTGCTGTCTGTGCTTGGAAGGCACTCCCTCCTCATCTCCCCGGTCTCTTCCTTCAAGAGCCCCACAAGCACCACGCTCTGCATGAAGCCTCTCGATTACTCTCCCTGGCCCCACCCACCCAGCTCTGATTTTGTGCACAGTTATGTCCCTCTGGTCCCCCCATTAGACTCAGCTCCTTCTGGGCAGGAGTGGTTTTATTTATCCATTAGCCGTGTCCCCAACGCCCAGCGGCAGATGCTTGTTGACCAGACAGCCTGTCCACGCCTTACCTGAAGAGTCAGACCCAGCTTAGCAAGAACTCTAGGCCCTTCTCTGTGGTCCGTTAGAGAACTCCCCGAGACTGGACAAATAGGAAGGTCGACAGGCCCTTCCCAGGACTGCTCAGAGGCCCAAGTCAGAACTGGGAGTGGGATGGGCAGACTGAGGAAGCCCAGAGAGGGGAGGGGCCTGGTCTAACACCCAGGGCTCAGAAGAGCTGCTTACAGCGTCGTCAGCACCCGAGGAAGTGTCCCTTTGACCCCCACGGGCTGCCTTCCCTCCTCCTTCCGGCCTCTGCCACATCTCCTACCACCCAAGGTCAGCCCCTCCTCCCCTCTCACCGGGACTACAGCAACAGCCTCCAATCCTGTCTCCCTGCCTCCAGCCTCCGCTCTCATCTCCCATCCGCCCATTCCCCAGGTGCCCTACGGAGCCTCTGCTAGCAGCCAATACAAGGGGCTGAGCCCTGGAGCAGACCTCTACATGCCCTCTATGCCCCAGCCCAGCACTCCATCTCTAGCTTCCTTCAAGCCTCAGAACAGGAGGGCGGTCGGATCCCCAGCTGCCTGAAGGGGCCATTGTGGGGAAGCACTCTCTATCCCCCACCCCCAGCCCTGGCCTTCCCAGCAGCACCCCAAGGAAAGGGCAGGACCAGTGGAGGACCGCATAGGCTCAAGTATGCCAAAACACCTTTTATTTGGCTGGTGAGCCTCTTGCCCCTCCCTCACCTAAAGGAGAGGTGATACCCAAAGATGGAGCTCCAAGCCCTCAAATCGGACCACAAGCACAGAGTCCTGCTCCTCAGAGGAGATTATCTTCGTTTCTGGAAAATATTGCCCCTGCCCATTCCACGTCCTCTTCCTCTGGCAGCCACTAGACAGGGGGAAGAAAAACCAGAATAAGTGAGGCCAGGCATGAGGGTACACACACATGCAGGTGAGCGAGTGTGTGGCCTCCCTTCCCTTCCCCCTCGGGCCCAGTCAGACCTTCCCAGAAGCCTCCCCCACGTTTACATCTGGGCAAAGCTGAGAAAGCCCATGCCTCAAAGCCCAGGGCAGGCTGGCGGGTGGGCGGGCTGGCTGGCTACCCACCCTGGGCCTTCAGAATGGCTGCTTTCCCCCGGCCGGCCCCGGAGCCTTGGTTTTTATTCTTCATGCTTTTCAACATCGGGGCATTCTTCAACATGTCCGGCAAGATCAGGAAGCGGATTTTGCTCCCACGGATGTAAACCTGCTCCAGCTGGGCAACTCGTCCATCTCTGTACGTGACTGTGATGTTTGACATCTGCAAGGGAACCCAGTGGCCAGTCAGGGGCCCTGCCCCTGCCTCTGAGGGAAAGAAACTGACAACACATTTGGCAAAACAGTCCAGAGGCACAGCAAGGTAAAAGGTACAGAGGTGGGAGACGGACAGAGCTGGTCTGGCTGGATCACAGCTCGCAAGGCTAAGTAAAGTTAATGAGGTTGCAGGGGGCCAGATTATGAAGGGCGTCAAATCCAAATAAAGTCTGTCTGACCCCAGAGGCAACGAGGGGCCTCTGGAGGTTGAGGAGGGGGGCAATGAGGTCAGATCTGTACACTCTTTGGCATGTGTGCCCGGGATAGAGTTCAGGCAGGGGGACCCACCAGCAGGCCCCTGGCACAGCACAGGCACGAGGCGGTGCTCCCGGCACCAGAGTGGTGGCCATCACAAAAGTAAAAGCAGGTCTTGGCAGCACACTGGACCCAGGGGCGATGGGAGCTAAAGCTAATGAGGCCAAGGGCAGGAGCCTGGGAGGATGGCGCTGAGGAGGAAGGGGGACTGGGGAGGGCCACGTTCAGTTTAAGATGCTTATGAGTCATGACATCCAAATGCAATTGGTGATGTGGGACAGAGCACCCAGAGGTGCAGAGATAACGGAAGCCACAGATATTGGGAAAATCACTGAGGTGGGGGCAGAGCCAGAGGGGACATCTACCGCCGGCCTTAGGAGACCCCTTCCAACGCTGAGATTCTGGGTGCCAGACGCCCCCCCACCCCCACGGCACCTCTGCTTCCCTGACCCGGCACACTTCCAATGAGGCCCCTGGACTCCTCCCCCTCCCAGATCCAATGGAGTACCAAGGCCCATCCATTTCACCTTGGCAGAATCTCTGACCCTGCCGCTCCCCCTGTACAGACCCTCCTCACAGTCTCCCTGCCTCGGTCTCTCCCCTCTCCAGGCCGTGCCCTGTTCAGCCACCAAAGCGATTTTCCTAAAGTGAAGGTCTGACCACATCACCCCCTCCTCTCTACTCTACGGCCTCCAGGAGCATATACGAGAGGCTGTTTGGCCTTCAAAGCCTCTATGATTAGGCCTCTCCCACCTCTCTTGGCACCTTCTGCTTTCTCTGCTCCTCATACTCTATGATCCAGCTGTAAATACTGTTCGTCAAACAAAACACTCCACTTCCCACCTCTGTACCTTTGAACTCATTGGCCCTCTCCATGCCTAGAACACCCTCCCTTCTCCCCACCTCTGGGAGTCCAAACGCAAGGTTCGAAGCCCACCTTCTCTGAGAAGCCTCTGCTGGTCCTCCCCTCTGGGAGGACCTTCCCCTGTTGTACAGAGTCTCATCCCTGTAAGTTCCCTCAGGGGAAGGGCAGAGTCTGCCCTGTTCTCCCCAGCACTGACTCCGCCAAAGCCTGCCTGCCTGCTTTTTAGTCAGCTCCTCTCATCGTGTTCCCTGCTTCCTGGCTTGCCCACCTCCTGTCTCTGGGCTCCGGTTCACAGCCTGCAGTTCAACTGTCCAGCCCCCTGCCTGCTGGCACCACCATCCAGTCCCTGAACCTGCAACCTCAGGGCAGCCTTGGCTCAAACCATTCCCTCTCCAACCCCTCCTACCACCTCCTCCTTGAAACCTTCCCTGCATCCTCGCACTGGGAGCACTAGGCCTGAGTCAGGGAAGGCCAAATTCAAATCTGACCTCAGAAAACAGGCAGGTGACCTTGGGCATTAGTTGGGGTCCCCAACCGGGAAATGGGATCATAACAGCGCCTGCTCCAGGCTTGCTGTGAACCTCAAAGGGGATAATTAATACCTATCAAGTGCTCTGCAAACCCAGAAGCATGACACAAACGTTATTACTGTTATAATTATTATCACTAGGGAGGACACCTCCAAGGCCACCAGCCCCTGCACCTGGCCTGCCACCAAAAAGACCTCAGCACTTGCCTGCATGGGTGGCCGGGCCCAGCAGTGCCCCCTCCCACAAGGAGGCTCAGGCCTTCCACCGGCACCAAGTGAGAAAACCCCCTCTGCCTGCGCTGCTTGCTACCTGTACCTGGGGCGTGGTAAGGCTGAAGTCGGCAGGGGAGGGAGGGAAGCAAGACTCGAACCCAGGTTCTCGGGCTGTTTTGGGGTTGAATTCCATCACCCCAAAAGACGACATTCACAGAGAGAACAATGATCGTCCCTCATCACAGTATCAAGTTTGGAGACTCCAGCAGCCTTGAAAAGAAGGTAAGGAACCGGGGCCGAGGTCCTGGGGGGCCACAATGTCACCCTATCTGATGCCCTTGGCTGTTGCTGCCAGTGGACTTCCTCTTCAAGGTTTCCTGGGTCTTGGTTACTAACTATGGGAACTCTCTCCACACATGACCTTGTGTCATCAGGGGCCACATCCCCAACCGTGGCCTGGGCCCTACCTACCTATCCCCCTGGCACACAGGGCACCCGTAACCCAAATCCCCCTCACCAAATGAAGGTGGGGAACAGACCAAGGCTGTGCCATCTTCCACCAAGGTCAAGTGGAGCTGCGATGAGGTACCTGGCAGTTCATGTTGTCCTCGGCCTCGATCAGCTTGCCGCGGTATACCTCCCCAGTATTGGTTTCACAAGTGACGATGTGTCCCTCCGCTTCATGCAGGACCTTGATTGGGACGCCAATCGACATTCTGAGACAAAGAAGCTGCAGGCACCAAACAGGGAACGCTGGTAAGGAGCGTCAGGAAACCAGGCTCTGCTGACCTGTGGGCGCTAGGAAGCCACTCAACCAGGCGGTGCGGTAGCCAGGCCTTCTCCAAGCCTAGCACCTTCCAGAGCTGGGGGCCCCTGGCTCAGTGCTCACCAGGACCCAAATCAGGCAGGGACAGCCCAGAAACCCCGAGGGTCCCCTCCAGCTCTCCGTACCAAGGCCCAGGCCCAAGGGAAAGGAGGCTGTCACACAGAGAAGACTGACAAGCAAGGGCAATTCTGGGGGCCAGAAAGAGAAGGGGGCCCCATCTCACCAGATATACCCCCTCCCTACCCTGGGGAGGCATCCAGAACCAGGAGGAGACAGACATTTCTGGCCAAGATCAAAAGACTCCAAATGTCTCTAGAGGGGGCATCTTAGTGGCGCACCCCTATGCCCAAGGTCCAGGAGGCCTGGGCAGCACCTGGGATAAGGAGGAGGAAAAGAAGGAATAAACATTTATGTAGCACCTACTAAATGTCAAGCACTATACGAAGTAAGCACTTTGTAGATACTGCCTCAGCTGACCTTTGCAACAACCCTGAGAAGTAGGTGCTGTTATTATCCCCATTTTACAGAGGGGGAAACTGATTCATACAGAGGTGATTCAGAGCTTGTAACAGAGCTAGTAAGTGTCTGAGGCAGGACATCAACTAGTTGATCAGGAGCCCACTAGGAGCCAGGCACCATGCAGAAAGAAGGACGCTTGCCATCTAGGGAGACCGAGCTCAAACAACTCTACACAAAGCAATCTACCGGCAGAATAGATGGGAAGTGTGTAGCAGAAATAGGGCAGTTAGGGAAGGCAGCCAGTGTGTGGAAGGGGGATTGGAAGCCCGGGAGACCAGCAGCAGGCAGGGAGAGGAGGGGGAGGGGGGAGGAAGGAGGGGGGGGAACAGGAGGTGGGGAGAGGGAGGGAGGGGCCGGTGGGGGAGGAGGGGGCTCGGCACGTCAGCACAGGGCTGTGCAGTGGGGGGCGACAGGGGCGGCCTGCGCTTAGGGAGATCCCTCTGGGGTCTGAGTGGAGGATGGACTGGAGGGGGAGACTAAGGCAGGCAGCCCTCGCGCCGCCCGCGCCAAGGTCCAAGGGAGAGGGGGTCTGCACCAAGGGAGGGAACAAGGCTTACGGCGTGGGGTGGGGCGGGGATGGGGCTCCACCCCCAGCCCGGCTCCACCCCGGCCCCTTCCTTCCCCGGGCCCAGGGCATTCCCTGAGGAGGCGCACAGAGACCCCGAGGCCGCTGGGGAGAGGGAGGCCCTGCCAGGCAAAAGCGCGGGGGCGGGAGGCATGGCCTTGAACGCCGAGCCAAAGCCTCTGGCCCACGCACTGCTCTCCTCCTCCTCCTCTCCCCGCCCCCCAGTTCCCATTCCCCTCCACCCCCACCCCGGGCCGCGCGGACCCCTCGGCCCGGCCTCACCTGCAGCCCCGGCCCCGGCTGCGGTTCCGGCTCCGGAGGCGCGAACGTGCGACGAACAGGGGTAACTGAATGGCGGGCCTCGCGGTCCCAGCATGCACCGGGCCCGGAAGTGGGGCGGGCACTTCCGGAAAGCCCTCTGCCCCTAGGCGGTCCGGTGGGGGCGGGAGAAGAAACTCGAAATGATGCCGGGGTGGGGCCTGGGGCGCGTGCGCGAGAAAGGGGCGGGGGGAGGAGGACGGGAGGGGCGGGGCTCGGGCGTGCCGCTGCGCCGTGCGTAAGCGTCGGCAGCGTGCTGTGCGCTGGCGCATGCGCCGTGTGCGATATCGCGTCCTCCCGGGAGCGGCAGTGGCGGCGGCGGGGCCGGAGAGGGGCTGAGGAGCCGAGGCAGGGGCCGAGGCCCGTGCAGGAGCGGATCGGGCCGGGGCCATGGCCGAGGCGCCCCCACAGCCCGAGCCCCGGCCCGTCCGCCCGCAGGCGACATGAGGGAGGAGGCCGAGGGAGCCGGGGCCGAGCCCGGTGAGGGCAGCCGGGGAGACTGAGGCACGGGCAAGGGGAAGGGGAGGGATATGGAGTGAACCCCTTCTGACAGCCGGGGAGACTGAGGCACGGCGTGGGGGTTCATTTACGGGCTCCTAGACTGCTTTGACCGCGGAGGAGACTGAGGCAGGCACGATCAGGGGGGTCCATTTACTGGGTCCTACACCGTTCTGACAGTAAGGGAGACTGAGGCACGGACAGTAGGGGCGTGTATGAAGTCAGCCTGTTCGGAGGGGAGGAGACTAAAGCACGATCTTGGGGCCCCATTTACGGGGTCCTTGACCGTTCTGACAGCCGGGGAGACTAAGGCACGGCCTGGGGACCCATTTACGGGCTTCTAGACCGTTCTGATGGTGAGGGAGACCGAGGCACCGTGGGGATTCATTTACGGGGTGCTAGCCTGCTCTGACCGAGGCTAACGAGCATTTTATGAGCATCTCCTGGATGCCCAGCCTGGAGCTCTTCGGGAGATCCGGAGACAAAGGGCAGAGGAGCCCCGGGACTGGGCAGGGCGGGACTGGGCAGGGGCTGGAGCTGAATTTGAACTCGGGGCCTCAGGCTGACGCTCCCAGGGCGGAGCCAGCACATTTGGAGGGCGGGGCGGGGCCACTGTTGGCCATTGAGGGGCCCCCACCCCGCCCTCCTCCGATGCTCGTTCTCTGTCCCAGGCGACTTCGTGCAACTGAAAGTACCCATCGTGCAGCAGCTGTACCACTGGGACTGCGGGCTGGCCTGCTCCAGGATGGTGCTCAGGTGAGGCGGGGCCCGGGCCAGTGACCCCTCCCCTGGGCGCTGGGATTGGCCGCTGGCCTACCCTTCCCGCCCCTCCCCCGAGCTCGATGCCACTCCTGCTCCGTCCCTTTCCGCCCCCCTTCTCCCTTCAGAGCTCGGTAATTGGCCAGCGGCCCACCGCCCTCTGTTCTTCCCCCCCGCCCCCCTCCCACGCTCCTGGACATCGTGATTGGTAGCTTCCCCACCTGGCCCCTCCCTTGTCTTCCCCTCCGAGCTTGGTAATTGGCCGGCGGCCCACCCTTGCTTGCTATCTCTTACCCCGCCCCACCCCCGCTCCCGAAGCTCGGTGATTGGTCGGTGGCCCACCCGCGCCCTCCCCCACTCCCAGGTACCTGAAGCTCCTAGAGGACGACTCGGCGTTCGAGCAGGCCCTGCAGGAGCTGCAGCTCACCCGCAGCATCTGGACCATCGACCTGGCCTACCTGATGCGCCACTTCGGGGCCCGCCACCGCTTCTGCACGCGGACGCTGGGCGTGGACAAGGGCTACCGCAACCAGGTGGGGCGGGGAGAGGGGGGATGGGCAGGCTCTGCTGCCCCCCTGGCAGCCCCACCGCCTCCCCGGCCGGGGCAGTACCAGGCCAGTGCCTGGCAAAGCCTGAACGCCGCCTTCTCCGGTCAGTCCTTCTACAGGAGACACTTCGACGCTGAGGAGAGCCGGGTGAACCAGCTGTTCGCACGGGCCTCGTCCTGCAAGGTGTTGGTGGAGAAGAGGTGAGGCCCCTCACCTGCCCCTGGGCCCCCCTGAGCCACCGATCGCCCCAGGGCTAATAGAGAGAGTGGCGGCCGGCCCGGGCTCCGGAAGGGCCGGAGGTACTGAGGTGTAGAGAGGACCTGAGTTCAGATCCTGCTGCATGCCCACCTTGACAGCGCCAGCTGCTTTGCTGTCCCAGCTCTGACTCCCTGGTTGGAAAGTGTTGGAGAGTGTAGCCTTGATGCTGATTCTACAGATGGGGAAACTGAGGCTTAGAGAGGTCACCCAGCGAGTAATCATTGCCTTAGCTCTCCCTGCTGGGCAACTTGGCCAAGGAGCACCTGCCATCTCACACATGGCAAAGGGGCACCCACCGCCTCCACTGGCAGCACCTTCCCTCAGTGACCACTCTGGTGCTATCCCTGCCTCCTCCATCCTCCCGACTCTACCCTGAGCCCTCCTACACTCTCAGCTCAAGGCCTTTCACTGCCCTGACCTGACCCCAGACTTCACCAGAGCCCTGGCAGTGAACGCTATCAGCCGCCAAGCTCTGGGATCTGGCTGTTGTCATTGTAGAACTTGTCCGTGGGCTTCTCTGCACCCACCCCTTCCTCATTTCTTATAGGCCCATAGTATTCCATCACATCTACGGCCCAGCTTGTCCAGCATTCCCCGGGTGAAGGGCCTTGCCTCAGTTTCCAATTCTCTGCTACCACACACAGAGCTGTTATAGATATTTCTGTACATGTGGGTCCTTTTCCTCTTGCTTTAATCTCCTTGGGGTAGAGACATAGGAGCAATACTGGTGGTTTCCTCTCTTTTGGGGCATCATTGCAGATTGCTTTCCACCTGCCTGGGCTAGCTCCCAGTTCCCCCAGCTGCCCCAGCCCCTCTCACACTGCTCACTTTTGGCCAGCTTTGCCAGTCTGACGGGGCTGAGATGGAACCTCAGAGTTGGCTATTTCTCTAATCAGCAGTGATTTAGAGCATGTTTTCACGTGGCTCTTAATGACTTGGATTTTTCTGTTGAAAACTGCCCATTTATCAGCTGGAGAGGGGGCTCCCAGTTCCATCTCTGTAATCTTAGACATGAGACCTTTATCAGAGAAACTTGCTCTCTCGGAAGATCTCCACCCCCCCCACCCGCGCTATGCTGCTTCTCCTCTGGGACCTTTGGGTCTCTATCTGGCGTGAGCCCCACTGCCTGCTGGGCAGCCTCCCTCTGACTCCATCGCATATTTGAGAGCTGGCCCTGTCAGGATCCTCCCTCCCTTTCCCGCTCTCTGTCATTGTCTGGCTGGCCATGACCTTTGTCATCATTCCACCAGCCCATCTCTCCCATCTCACTCTTTTCAAGGTGATTCTTGGTGCCCAGACCCCTCCCTGGGCTGTCGGGAGCTTCTGAGGCAGTGGCAGGAGCTTCGCAAACCCAGGCTGCTGTGACCCCTCCCTGCTTTGTGTCCTTCCCTGGCCGTCTGTGCCTTGGTCCAGACCATCGATGTCAGATCCCTGGGGCTCTCCACGGGAGACCTCTTCCCACATTTTCATCAAACATCCAGGCTTCTTGTTTGACCCTTCAAGCCCATTCTGAATTCGTTTCATGGTGTTCTCTAGTCCATGGGGGCCCACTAGGTGGCGCCATAGTGCACAGAACCTGGGTTTCTGCGTTGAAATCCAGCCAGAGACACTTCCTAGCTGAGGCACTATGGCCAGGTCACTTCACCCTGTTTGCCTCAGTTTCCTTATCTGTCACATGAGCTGGAGAAGGAAATGACCAACCCCTCCAGAATCTCTGCCAAGAAAACCCCAGAAGGGTCGTGAAGAATCAGACGTGACGAAACCACAGAAAAGTCCACATCTCTGCCTTTAGCCCAAAATTAGCATGACATGTGATGTCAGAAGCTTCGATCGAGGCAAGTTCTGCGTCCCAGCGGCGACCCCCCACTTCTAGCTGTCCACAAAAGGCTGTGGGATTACGGGGACTTGAGGACAGCTTTGCCAAAATCAGCCTTCACTTTGAGTTTCCTGGTTGCTGGCATTGCGCTTTTCACCCCCTCCCTTTCTCCTCTCACAGAGCCATCCTGCAAAGGGAAGAATGGGGAGCGGGGGTGGGGGAGCCTGGCATTGGCTGCCCACGGTCCATGCCTGTGACCCCTTCCCTAGGGGAAGGTAGCTGATGGACCCAGTGGCCTTTGCCCTGCTACCTTTTCCTTCCTCATGCTTCTCCTGGAGGTCAAACGCTTTTCTTCTGCAGCTCTAACCATATCTCGCCAAGGCCTCTCAAATGCCCCCTCCCCAAATCCAGTCTCCTGCCCAGCTCTTGTGCCCTCCAGGTCTCTTTCCTAGGGGCATCCTTCTGCTCTCGTCCAGCTCCTTTTCCTGGGAGAACCAGGAGTGGTCTCCTGCTGGTCTCCTGCTCCCAAGGCTGGCACCCCAGCCGCCTTGTCTGTTTTGGCATTGAAGCCCCTCTTCTCCAGTTTCACTTATGTTTTCCATCTCTCTAATGAAGTGCCCAGTGGAGAGGATGGCTTCTCCTTTCCTTGAAGAGAGGACAGCTCTCACTGTCTGCAGGGCACCAGTGCATTACCTTACCTCTGCCTGCTGGCTGGGAGTGGGACCCTCAGACTTTTGTACTTCTTGCCAGTGGCTTCCTGGAGAGCATGTCATTGCTCCAGCTTGTCTTCTCCCCCAGGGACCCTCCTGTGACCCCGTGGCCCTTTCTGCCTGACCCCCTTGAAGGGTCCCTCAGCGGTGAGAGTTTCCTTGGAGTTTCAATAGCTGTCTTCACTCCATGATCAGAATTTGGAGTTTGCAGGGGAGGGCAAGCTTGGGAGGTCAGCAGAGAGCATTATGGGGCCAGTGGATCACCTGTGCTTGGCAGCCTCCTTAGACACCCAGACCGCCAGGTCCCTGTGATGGCACAGGAAAGAGCCTGCTCTGTGTCCTGAGTGTGGCTCTTCCTTTTTTGGGGGGTTTCTGCACCTTCCTTCTCTGCCTGCCTGTCAGTGAGCATGTCTTAGCCACGTACTTTGTACTGAGCACTATGCGAGGGGCTGGGGAAACAAAGGATCCAACAAGCCTTCCTCACAAGAGCCCTCCAACCCCAGCCTGCACTGACTCTGGGAGACAGCCAAGCAACAGAATGAGGTAGACAGGGAAATCTGGCTGCATGCAGCAGCAAGGGAGGAGGGCCTCCAGGAGGCAGAGGGGAGGGAATTTGAGGCCTGGGAGCCAGACCATCAGCGTAGAAAGCGTTATGGGAGAGGGAAGAGGAGCCTGGGATAGCTGGGTGGGACTGTGGGACATCCCCTCTACATTGGGACTGTCCCCATCGCAGTTTCGATGTATTGAGGGTCAGCATAAGAAATGGAAATTTAGGGGAGGTTTTGCAGAAGCCGCAGACACACAAAGGCCAGCAGACAGCACAGAAAAAGTTTAGAAACTCTGAGGTGCATAAAATGTATGTATATTGTTGTAAAATATCAACATATTTTATCTTTTAATACCATAATAATTGAGACTTCTTCTCTGATACAGAGGGAGGGCCAAAACATTTTACGCAGATTATCCAGAACGCTGGGGGGGGGGGACCATGCCCTTACCGCCAGGATGTGGAAAGGATTACTAATGTCCAGGGAGACTGGGAAAATAGATCAGGGCCAGGCGCTGAAGGGCTCAGAAAGCTGAACAGAGGAGTTTCTGAGGAGAGAGGCGATAGGAAGCCAGCGTAGTTGGTCGAAGGGGCCAGGCGCGTGGTCTGAGCTGCCCTGAAGGAAATTACCTGGGCAGCAGTGTGGGGGATAGCATCTGGGGGGAGGGGATGAGGACTGTGAGGCTGCAAGAGGAGGGCAGAGTTGGGTGCTCAAGATAACGGAAAGAAACAACTGGTAGCGTGGATGGCATGGAGAGAAAGGCCGCGGATTGTAAAGCCATGGGGACGCCAGCTCGGGAGACAGACTCACAGCACCACTATTGATTTGTTGGGTTTTTGTTTGTTTGTTTGTTTTTTAGGCAGTTTGGGTTAAGTGACTTGCCCAGGGTTGCACAGCTAGTATCAAGTGTTTGGTCTGAGGCTGGATTTGAACTTGCATCCTCCTGACTTCAGGGCCCATGCTCTATCCACTGCACCACCAACTGCCCCAAGTAATCATAGAATTGCTCTTTTTATTTTTTTGCTAGGCCATGGAGTTAAGTGACTTCCCCAGGGTCACACAGCTAGTAAGTGTTATGTGTCTGAGGCCAGATTTGAACTCAGGTCTTCCTGACTCCAAGGCTGGAGCTCTATCCACTGCGCCACCTAGCTGCCCACGTCTATTGATTTGTGTCTACTCGCCCTACAGATGTTACTGAGCCATGGGAGCTGAGGAGCTTACCAAGCGAGAGTCCTAGGTCAGTGTGTTGCAAATGTTTGGATCTCAGGATGGCTTTACACTCTTAAACATGATTGAGGACCCTTCCTCCCAAAAAGCTTTTGTTTAGCTTGAATTATGCCTTTTGATATTTACCATTAGAAAGAGAAATGTCTGTAGTAGTATTGTGAAAACAGATTTGACCTTATGGGCCCTCTGAAAGGGTCTGGGGAAGTCCCCAGACCACACTTTGGACCCAGGAGAGAACCTTAGGGGATAGAGGGGTGACAGTGACACCCACAGTTAGTGGGTAAGACCTAGATGAAGGTCCATCCAAAGAGACTGAGAAGGAGCAGCCACACAGGGAAGAAAATCGGGAGAGAGCCGAGTAAGGAAGACCTAGAAAGCATCCAAAGGGGGTGCTAGGCGGTTTCAGAGGAGGTCCAGGAGAATGACCATGGAGAGAAGGCCCTGAGGCTAACTGGGATGGTGGGCCTCTGTAGAGGAAACAGCTCCAGGTGAATGATGAGGTCAGAAACCAGACGGCAGAGTTAGGAAGAGAGGAGATACCAAGAGTGGGCGGACTTCTCCAGGATCTCGGCTGCAAAGGAGAGGCCCACAGCTTCAAGGAGATGCATGGGAGCACAGAGGGTGGATGGAGGATGGACATGGACATGTTTGTAGGCAGCAGCCAGAAGATGGAGAGAGAAAAGGTGAGGGATGGGCTGAAGGGTTTGCCTTGGCTGGGAGAAGGACATCAGCCAACAAGCACCTATTCTATACAAGGCACTGTGCTAAGTGCCAGGGATACAAAGAAAGATAAAAGACAGTCACTGCCCTCAAGGAGCGCTCAGTCCAGTGGGGGAGCTAGCACGCAAATAACTGTGTGCATACTAAGTATAGGCAGGTTAAATTGGGAGGTAAGAGAGGAAAGGCCCTGTTCTTAAGAGGGATGGGAGGAGGCATCTTGCAAAAGGTGGAATTTAAGCTGGGAGTTGAAGGAGGGCAGGAGACCAAAATGAGGAGGGAGAGCACTCCAGGCATAGGGCACCTCCATAGGAAATGCCCAGCGCCAGGGATGGACGGTCTTGTGTGAGGAGACCCAAGGAGACCAAGGTCTCTGGATCACAGAGTACATGGGATGGGAGTAAAGTGTAAGAAAGAAGACTGGAGAAGGGAGGGGCTGAGGCTATGAAGGGTTTGGAAGGCCAGACAGATGATTTTCTGTTTGATCCTGGAGGCCATAGAGAGCCACTGGAGTTTATTAAATTAGGGCAGGGAGGTGTTACATGGTTGATCCTGCACTTTAGGAAAATCACTTTGGTGGGTAAATGAGGATGGCTTGGAGTGGAGAAAGATAGGCAGGCCTCCCCAGCAGCTACTGCAATAGTCCAGGCATGGAGTGAGGTTCTGTGCCAGGGTTGGGGCAGAGTGAGAGAAGGGACCATATTGGAGAGATGCTGCAGGTGAAATGGACCAGAACTGTAGTAGAGGTGAAATGGACCAGAGATGTAGCAGAGGTGAAATGGACCAGAGAAGCAGCAGAGGTGAAATGGACCAGAGATGCAGCAGACGTGAAATGGAGCAGAGATGTAGCAGAGGTGAAATCCACTAGAGATGCTGCAGAGGTGAAAGGGACAGGCTTTGGAAAGATACTGAATGTGGGGGTCAGAGACAGTGAGAAAGCCTAGGTTGACTCCCAGGAGAGGAAAGAAAGGGAGGGGTACCATGTGAAGGGGTTTTGGGGTAAATAAAAGGAGCTCATCTAAGGGCATCACCCAGCTCAGATCCTTAATTTAAAGTCTATGAGACAGTTCCAGAAGATTAGATTGTTGTTCAGTTAGAGGACAGTCCTTGAGAGAGAGCATGTGTTTAGTCCAGAGGTCAGAGCACACTAGCCCTAGGGGATTGGCTGGGCTTAGGAATCCAGGCCATCACAGGGCACTGTTGAAACTTGGCCCCATGATGGGGATATTTAGCTTGGAAGAGCCAAGGGGGAAAGCGATGGAAGCTGTCAATGAAAAAGGTTCAAGCTGTTGTCCCTTGCCCCAAAGGGCAGATAGAACATGAGAGCTCTCCTAATGTGGAGCAGCCAGGCCAAGGAGGATCTGTCGCCTCAGTGCTTCCAGATGTCAGAGCCACACAGTATTAGTGCTCATGTGGCCCAGTTACCCCCATCTGCCAGAAAAGGTCAGTAAACATTTGCTGTGGACACAAAGAAAGGCAAACGACAGTGTGTGCCCAGGAGGGGCCCATAATTCCACGGGGCAGACAGCCAGCCTCCTTCTGACAGGTTGGTGGGGCTGGTGAGGGAGGCTTTGAGAGGCCCACGCCCCCCCCAGGGTCAGGGTTTCCCCAGGACTGAGCTCAGGCTTCCCCTCCCCCAGCACAGTGACTGTCCGAGACATCCAGGAGCACCTGGCCCAGGGGCATGTGGCCATCGTCCTGGTCAATGCAGTCCTGCTCTTGTGTGACCTGTGCTCCAGCCCCGTCAAGTACTGTTGCTTCCTGCCCATCGGCCAGAAGTGTTTCTGCAGGGGTCCTGACTACCAGGGCCACTTCATTGTGCTGTGTGGCTACAACAGAGCCTCCGAGAGCATCTTCTACAATAATCCAGCCTACGCAGACCGTGAGTAGCTTCTGCCAAGCCATGCTGGTGACGGGCAGCTCACTAGCTCAGAGTCAGACAGGCAGAAGGGAAGATGTACGTGGGCTGGAGTGAACCTTACTTAAGAAGGGCTTGGGGGGCCGCTGTGACAGCCCGGCACCTGAGAAGATGCATGTGGGCCGGAGTGGCCTTAAGAAGGGCTCGGGGGGCCGCTGTGACAGCCTGGCGTGTGGGAAGATGCACGTGGGCCGGAGTGGGCCTTAAGAAGGGCTTGGGGGGCTGCTGTGACAGCCTGGCATCTGGGATGTTTTTTCCACAGGCATGTGCAGCACCAGTGTGACCAACTTTGAGGAAGCCAGGACTAGTTATGGCACTGATGAGGATATCCTTTTTGTCTACACCGACAGCTGACCTCCGGCCTGGCCAACACCCAAGCTGCTGCTGCTGCTGAACCCTCAGACAGCAGGTGTGGACAGGGAGCCCCCCAAGCCCCAGGCTTTGTGCCTACACCCACTGCCCGGCCTGCCCCCAGCAATGCTGCGGCTGCCCCCTGGGGCTGGGGGCCCACACAGAAAGGAGTGGCCCCAGCAGGCAGAGGGAGCCTCTCCCACAGCTCGACAAACCGAGATCCACATTCATTAGGTCCCAAGAGGATAAGCCCATCGGCTTCGTCATGGCCGGCCAGCACGTCACCTTTGCTGTTTCTGTTGTGAGAGGAGGGGCCCCATCGCCCAGCCTGTGGGTGGAGAGGGCCCAGCCCCACCGTTCCCCTCATGCTCCACACAGTGACCAGCAGGCCCGCCCGCCATCTGTCGTCCGCTCTTTACTTTGCCTTGTCTCCATCAGGGAGGAGGTCTTTGGGCACCTCCACTCCATTGTGCCTGGTCTTGGGGCTGCCTCTGGGAGAGGCTCCCCTACCCCCACCCCAGCACACACACACACTGGAAGTCTCGAGATAGAGGCCAGTAACCACTAGTTTAAACCAGCACGTCGGGAAGTCAGAGGGGAGATCTCTTCTTGGTCGGTCCCTGCTGGGTTAAGTCAGAGGCCCTCGAGGTGCCTTTCCTCCAGCTCAGAGATTCTGGGCTTGCCCAAGGAGCCAGGGTTCTGCTCTGAGTTGGGCTCAAGCCTGGCCCCTTTCTGTAGGAGATGGAGACAAAGATGCTGAGAGCTCTAGGGTGTGGCTGGCTGGTAGGCAGGAGGAGGGGACTTGGGTTACTGCTCCAGACAGAAAAGCAGAGGCCCAGCGGGCCCCATGGGATGGCCAGGAGACAGGCACAGGAGCCTCGTGCCGCCAGCCCAGCTGCAGTCCCACAGCCAGGGTTGATTAAGGCTGATTCCAAGGACGCCTTCATGGATCTGCTGACTGCTCGTTGGCTGATTCAGCTTGCCAGGGTTGTAGTAGCCTTTATTGCCAGGATGTGGCCAGAAGGTGTGCCCACAGAGCAGCCCCTGACACTGGCCACCAGTGCAGACTCTTGTCTCAAGTGGGTCCAGCAGCAGGGAGCTGAACCTCAGAGCCCCTCCCCAGTGGGATGCCAGGGCACAGCCAGGTTGGGCTCTGCGGTTGGGGGGCTGGCTGCTGCCTGTGGGAAAGCCCCATTCTTTTTAAAGAGAAGTCACAGGGAATGTGAGGCTGGGTGCCAGCCCGATGCAGGAGGCCCGAAACCTCTGTGGTTGTCAGTTCTCAGCCCCAGCAGCAGCTGTGCAGACAGGTTCAGATGCTCTCCTGCCCCGGCAGGGTAGTGGCTCGTCCTGTTGAAAGCTCAGAATGCTGGTCAAAGGTGGCCAGTTCTGAAGGGCCTCTGGGCGTCCCCCTTAGCTCCTCTCCCAAGCTGGGAGCCAGCTACTTTTGAACCCAGGCCAGTGGGGCTGCAGGTACTCCTTGGCTGGGGCTGGGGCTGGGGCTGCAATGAAATGGGTCCCTTTCAGAGCATCTAGAGTGAAACAAAACTGGTTAATCAGGATAGGCCAAGTGAGCCAGGCTCAGAGCATCATCTTCATGGCCAAATTCAAGGCTGAAAATACAACTACGGAAAGAGAAATGGTGGCCAGAGGCCCTGGGATCCACCAGCCTGCAAATGTGCGTGCCTTTGTCCTGCTGCTGGGAGCTGGGTGGGGGGCGCCTGTGCCAATCTGGAAGCCTGGCTGGGTGAGTCCAGGGCGGGCAGCTACTTGTGTCCGGATCCAGAGGGATCACTGCCAGCCAGCTAGGGCCGTGGATGGGTGATCATGCTGGAAACCTGCACTGCCCCATTTGCTATTGGGTGGGTTTTGTTTCCTCTGACCACAGGAAAGGGATATTTTACATGCAGAGAAATTTTATACATAAATATATTTTGTTTGTAATGAGCCATTCAATAAACACCACTGATCTCTATATTAAAAAAAAATCCCTCATCAACTTTGACAATTGTAAGCAAAAGTGATACACAGAGACAATGAGAAGGGAGGAGGAAGAGGAGATAGGAGGAGGAGGTTGGGGAGAGGGCCTCTTCAGAGAAAAGTCAGATTGGCTGTTGGAGGCAGAGATGCACAAAAGCTTGGATTCTTTGCTTTAAACCATAGAAAATTCCGAGGCGGGGAAGGAAGGGAAGAAGCAGCTCTGGAGGCAGGTTTTCGGTTCACATAGTCCGTCAATCAGCCCCAAGGGCGCCCTGACTGCACCAGTAACTTGGGACTCCTCTGAGGCCTTGGGAAGTGAGTTGGAGAGCAGAGGGGTGTGGTGGGTCAAGCCCTCCTGGAGCAGAGCCATGAGAGGAGCCAGAGTTGCCCCGGATGGGTAAGAAGGGAGCCATTCTAGGGATGGGAGACAACTGGTGCAGAGACAGAAGAGTATGTGTTCTTAAGGCAATGGGGAGTTTGCAAGTTTCTCTGACAGGAGAGTGACATGGTCAGACCTGTCCCTGTGCCCCAGAGACCAATTAAGAAGCCATTGCAATAGTCTAGGTGAGAGGTGAAGAGGGCCTGCACGAGGAGGTCAGTGGTCTTGTGAATGGAGAGAAAAGGCCATAGACAAGGGAAGTAGGGAGAGAAAGCAGAGGCAGAATGTGCAAGCCGGGAGTGGGGCACGAGAAGGCTCCTCGGGAGGTGAGCCCAGACAGGCAGAGGCCGGATGCTCTGAGTGCACGCTCACTCGCTTCTCCCTGGCTGGAGACCTTTGGGCGCCTCCTACCGATAAGGTCCTAAAGATGCTGTTCAGCCTCCTCCACATGATGCCCCAGTCATGCCCTTATCCAGCCTTCACCTCGCCATCTTTTCTGCAAGGACAGTGGGGGACGTTTGTCAAATGCTTAACTCGTTTCTAGGGAAGTCGTGCCCCCAGCCTGCCCTGGCTCACCCATCTAGTCATCCTGCCAAGCAAAGGAAGCAGTCTGGCTGACGCAACGCTGCCACTAATCGCTGCTTCCTTTTCTAAGGGGTCACTAACCATCCTTTGAATAAATGATGCACACGGACATAGTCTCAGGAACAGAAGTTGGGTTCTGGCCTACAATGTGCATACTCTGCCCTGACAGGCAGAGCCGGAATACTCCTTGCTCCCCATGGCCGTTTTCAGAATCCTGCCACCATCCCTCGGTAACCTCTGCTCCTCTCAAGTTCCTGCTTGTGGAAGCTCCCTCAAGCGGCCCCAACTGCCCCACCTCAGCTACCCATGGAAATGATCTCGCCCTTGACCACCGGGGCTGCACTTGGAGTGCTCCTGTGGTCCAACAGTCCTTTCTCAGTCCTAATCCCCACCATTTTCTCCCTTCTGAAGACCTCTCTCCATCGCTGTGGCCTCCAGGCCCTCGGCCCCTCGGTTTTCTCGTGTGCCATCTCCCCTGCAGTGGCTCCACTCTCCTCTCATCCCATCGTGAGCCCCAGGCACACCAGCCCAACTCTGTGCTCAGTCCCTGGCCCCCTCTTGCCTGGTGTGGCAGCCCTGCCTCATCCTTGGGTCACTTTTTGCCACCTTCTCATGTACACACAGGCTCCTGATGGAAGATGGAGAAAAGCTCCCCTGCCAACCTGTTACGCGACCTCGACAGGGCTGTCATGGCTGCCAGGCAGTCCCGCTCCAGCCCCTCGAGCGGTTCTTCCAAACCTCCTCCTCCCTCCTCAAACCTCCCACTCTCTCGGTGAAGAATCTGCCTCCTGTTTTACAGAAAAATGGTGCCATTTGCCAGAGCACCCCTTCCTCTCTCTTCGTCATCTGCCATCACCCAGACACCTTCTGCCCCGCTCTCCTCCTTCTGGGTCTCCCATGACTAGGCGGCATCACTCCTGACCAAGGCCAACCCCTCCATTGGCTCAGATTGTCCCCACTGTCATTTACCTTCTGTCAGCTTCTGGCTCCTCACCTGCTGCCTACAAATGCCTCCATGTCCCCAATCCTGAAAAACTCTCCTTGCTCCTCCCATCCCTGCTAACCCTCATCCTCTCTCATCTGCATCCTCGCTATTTCCACGTGGAAGGCAGATGCTCAGCACTGGGGATGCAAACAAGAGGCCCTTCCTTCCGGGAGTGAACAGTCTTGGGGGGGGGGACCTTCCCTTCCCACTAACAAAGTCTCAGACAGATCCGTGACCTGATCCACCCAGGCAGATCGCAGCCCATCCCCTTAACCTGGTGACCACCAGCCTAGGCTTGAGAACACATTCCAATCGTTAGGCTTCAATCTAGATGTGCAGTCCTTCCCCTGGAGGATGGTGCTCGGGCGGGCCAGGAAACTTAGCCACATCCCACAGGTCATCTATACATTGCCAAGCTAGTCAGGATTGGATCTAACCAAAGGGTGGAGCAAAATCCCCTAGAAAGGAATTGTTTGGGGAGGGGAGAGAAAGAAGAGGCCTCAGCTGGGCATTGGGGGGGCGCCACTATGCACAGAGCACTGGGCCTGGAGTTAGAAAGACCTGAGTTCACATGTGGCATCAGGCACTTCCTAGCTGTGTGACCCTGGGCAAGTCACTTCATCTGTCTGGCTCAGTGTCCTCATCTACCCAGTGGGCCCCTGCTTGAGGAGAAGGAGCTCACTCACTACCTGTCTAGGCAGCTTCGCCCTCGGGGCTCAGCGATCCTTCTGCTACCTGAGGGCCTTTGGAACGTTTGAAGCCAGCTCCACACACATGCCTTCTCTTGTCAGTCCACAAGCACTGAGCACACACTTACTATGTACCATACATCATGTGCTAAGCACCAAGATAACAAAGGAAGCTGACCTGACTGAAGAGGAGGTGAGACGGGAGGAAGGCGGAGGACCGTGGGCTCTCACCTCCCTCTGGGCCCCTCTGTCCTCCCCACAGCTGTCTGGAAGGTTGGGGTCAATCGGGCTTTCAGAAGGCCATTGAGGCCAGGCTAGGGGGCGCCCAGAGGAGGCAGCCATGCTGGAAGGGAACCGGAGCCCATGCCCCAAGAGGAGGAACCAACTTGTGTAGCTGGACAAGAGAAGACTTGGGGTCATGGTGGCATCTTCAAAGTTAGCCTGGGGGCTGACTGAGGCTGGATGTCAAAGAAAACTTCCTAGCCATTCCAGTGCAGAATGGGCTTTCCTCCAGAAGGGTAGCCCTGCCCCATTCCCCAAGGTGGAGGTCTTTTTGCCAAAGTCGATAGAGATGTTGTCTGGACTAGAGGCTGCTATGGCCCCTTCCATAGAAGAACCTCCAGTTGTGTGGTTTGGGGTTCCACGCCAGCCCATCTTTTTCAAGCTTGTGGCCCACTAATGCCCCCTGATCCTCTTACAACTGCTGTCTCTCCACACCCCCTCTGTACTTGTGAGGCTGCCCTTTTTTGTAACCAAGGGGGAAGGCTCTGCACTTAGCCTTGATAGATTAGATGGGTCTGAGTGGAAATGGAACCACGATCTGGTAGAAAACTTCACCTTGTCAGGGTGGCCGGTTTGGGGCCACATAAACTGGTGAAGGGTGCCTGGGCCAGCAGCCGGCCCATCCCCACCTCCCCACCCTCACCCCCAGGTAATTCCCGGTAACCCAGTCTGCCCAGTTCTGGCCTGGGTTTGGCCAATCAGTGCTGGTAAGGGGAGCAGCCTCGCCCCCACCCCTACCCCCGGTCTGGCCATTCTCAGCTCTGACCAGTGGCTTCCCAAAAGGCCCCAGCCCAGCACCTTCTCATGACCCCACTATGGACCACACAGGAGACAGAGGCTGAAGGCATTACTGGCCCAGCCAGAGGCGAGACTGGAACCTGTATCCTGACTCCAGGCTGGGAACAGTGGCCCCTGCATTCCCCATGATTCTCAGATCTGGGCTGGCACTCTGCCTTTGTTTCTGCATGTTTATTAGGTGCCTCCTGTATACAAGAACCAGGCTGTCCCAGAGCCTTTGCACACTGGCCAAGAGGAGGCCAGGAGCCAGGGCTTCTGCCTGGGTATGGGATGGGGCGGGGTGGGGTCAGGGGGCATTGGGCTCTTGGGCTCTCACTGTTACCCTCAGTAGGGGGCAGTGCTCTGGAGCACAGGATCAGGTCCCAAGCTTGTGCTGCTAATACCCCCCAGGGCTTCCGGCAGCCCTGGGACCCGGGTCTGCCCTCCAGGCTGCCAGCCAGCATGGGCTAAGGCTGGCCTGGAAGACGGAAGTGGGGAGGGAAGGATGGAGATGATGAAGATGGAGACAGGGTTCTTCTGTGAGGCCAGGAGACCCGCCTGGCCTGGGCTTCTACTCCTTAATGATGTGGGGCCTGTAGTCCGGCTGGGATGCCTTGGCCAGCTCCTCTGCATACATCGCATGTCGCCCAGTCATCTGAGGGGCACAACACAGACGGTCTCCCCCTGTCCAGGCCTGCCCCAGGCTCTCCCCCGAGGGGCACAGCCTGATCCTCCTCCCAGGGGATGGAGGGGGGACCGTGCGGAGCTGGGCCTTCCACCCTCTGTTGCCCTCATCCTGTCCTGCCCTTGTGGCCAGGGTGCTCCCTCCCTGCGCCATGCCAGGGTGAATCCTCCCGCCCCTCGAGATCCACTGCCCCACTCTCAGCTCCTGTGGATGGACTTTCTTCCCCCACTGGAAGGGAAGCTTCTCAGGGACAGGAACGGTCTTTGTTTTTCCTTGTGTTTGTATCCCCAGGACCTTGCTTAGCACAGAGCCTGCCACACAGTAAGTGCCTAATCCGTGCCCATGCCCCATCTCTGCCCACCTGCAGGGGTGACCTTGGCCCAGTTCTCATGTCTCCAGCTTCCCATAGAATGTCACTCACTGTCTTCCCCCAAACCCTCCCTCCTGGCTCCCCTCCCTTGTCTCTGCCCAACTGCCTGCCTCCAGCCCCGCATCCTCCAGGCGGCCTCCAAATGGAATCGGCCTGTCAGTGGCTCCCTGTGGCCCCAGATCAGAACCCCGCTTATTCTCAAGGCCTTGTGGGCCCGGCCCCATCCCAGCACCTCCCCACAATCCTCCCCAGCCTTCCCAGAATCCCTTTCTTCTTTAGGACTAGCTCAGCACCCCACCTCTGTGCCCCGCCCTCCGCCCCCACCACCACCACCCCAGGGCCCGCCCTGAGGCAGCCTCCCTGGGGCTGGACCTTAAAGTTCCAGAGGTCACCCATCTGCCGGCAGAGGTTGAGGTCCAACTGGGCCACCAGCAGTCCATCTCTGGTGCGGGACAGTCCGGGGGTGCGGCGGCCATCCGGGGCGCTCACGTAGCTCGAGCCGTAGAAATAGCCGAAATCACGGTGCGCTTCAGAGATGCAGAAGAGGCCAGGGCACCTGGTGGGGCTGGTCCTGGCGGGCACTGGGACAGGAGGGGGCTCCCGGGACCTCCCAGACACCCCCAGAGCAGGCACATGCCCCCCGAAGGGCCTGCCCCTCCCCCAATCCCGCTGAGGCCCACCAGATACTTGGGACACGTGCAGCACCTGCGCACCTACCTGGCTTTCCGTCCCCAGACGTGAACTCTCTGGGAAAGTGCTCCTGCGCAGAAGAAGGTGCTGACCAGCCCCAAGTCCTCAGAGCCCCTCCCAGCTCCCAGCCCCTCCAGTCCTTAGAGTCCCCCAAGTCCTCAAAGCCCCTCAGCCCCCTGAGTCCTCAGAGACCCCTACAGCCCCCCAAGTCCTTAAGGCCTCCCATAGCCCCCAGAGCCCCACCCCTAGTACTCAGAGCCTTCTCATAGCCCCCTGAGTCCTCAGAGACCCCCGTAGCCCCCCAAGTCCTTAAAGCTCCCCCAGAGTCCTCAGAGCCCCTCCCAGCTCCCAGCCCTCCCAGTCCTCAAAGCTCCCTCACAGCTCCCAAATCCGGAGTCCCCCCACAGCCCCTGAGTCTTTAAAGCTACCCCACAGCTCCCCAGTCCTCAGCCTCCCTACAGCCCCCTGAGTCCTCAGAGCCCCCCCCATTCCTCTGAGCCTCCCTATACCCCCCAAGTCCTCAGAGCACCCCCCACTCCAGCCAGCCCCTGGATCAGCTACAGGGTTTTCAGAGGTATCTTACTATCCCCAACCTGCCCAGACTGGGGTATGTCCAATGTGTCACCCCAAATATGAAATGAAATTGTCCAGTCCAGGGGTGGGGGGCCTGTGGCCTTCCAGGTCCTCGGTGTGGTCTTTTGACTGAGTCCAAGTTTTACAGAATAAATCCTTTTATGAAGGGGATTTGCTCTATGAAGTTTGGATTCAGTCAAAGGGCTGCACTTGAGGACCTAGAGGGCCACATGTGGCCTCGAGGCCACACGTTCCCCACCCCTGGTCCAGTCTGACTGACCCTAGAGGCAGAGAGGGTCCTTAGAGAAACCTGAACCCTCAAGCCCACGGACAAGGGGAATCATCCAGGACTGGCATGGAGCCTTCTAGTGATGGAGAGCTCACTACCTCTGGGCCAGCACACTCCACAGAGGGACAGCTCCCTGTTAGTACAAATCAGGTGCAGTAAAGACCCTTTACCCTGGCAGCAAAGGAGAGCCATGGATGGGGGGGGAAGGGGGGAGGAAAGGTGGGCAGGGAGTGAGGGGGGGTCCCTCAAGGCTCCAAAAGTGAATGTTCTCTCCTAATCACAGAGAATTCAGCTGTGGATCACGCACACCACACACATGCACACACACATTCACACACATACACACACATAGACACTCACACGTGCACATGCACATACACATACACCCAGACACACACCATGCACATATACACTCATATACACATCTGCACTCACACAAACTCTTATACAATCATACCCACGCTCAGACACACCACACACACATACACATATTTACATACATACACATGCTCACACAGAAGCACTCATGTGCACCACGTATGCACACATGTATACACTCACACACCACACATGTACTCTCCTACATATACATGCTGTCACACATACACACCACAAATACACACATGTGGACACCACAGTGCACACATACGTGTACTCATGTAGAAGTACACATGCTCACACATATGTACTCATACATACACTACATACATAGATACGTGTATACACTCACACAATATGCTCTTCTACAAAATTACACACACACACACACACACATACACATGACAAGATGTGCCACTCCTTACCACGCCCACGCGATTGATGGCGCAGGTGAAGCAATGGTTAGCGATGGCAGCATTCCTCGCCTCAATGGGCCACAGGGACTCACTGCAGAACACATGGGGGACAAAGAGAGAGCACTGGGCCTTCTGCTGGGGGCCAGGCCCTCCTCCCCTGCTGGCATGGCCCATGGGCAGGGCCCATCCTGGGCTCATCCCTGTGACTCACCCCACAGCTAACCCTAACCCTAAATGCCCTCCTGCTGCTGGACACTAACCAAGGCCCTGTGGCCCTTCTGCCCAGAGGCTCTCTCTCATTCCCATTTCCAGCCCCTTCACCATCTAAGCAGCCATGGTGTGCCAGGCCTCTGCCATGCCCTGGGGGAAAGATCAAAGGAGCTTAAACTCTACTGGGGGAACAAGGCCATGGCCAGGCTGTGGGGCAGAGGCGGTGGGGAACCACGAAGGCTTCTGGAGCAGGGCAGGCAGCCGGATGGCAAGGGAGGAGGGCACTGGAGGCTGGAGCCCAGTGATGAGGCCTGGCTGTCCCTCCCCACCCCCCCACCCCAGGTAGCTCTCATGGCCCCCAGGAGGCCTCTCTGTCCTTTCCCCCTCGTCCTTAGCAGCTCCTGGCCCTGCCCTCTGGGGCCTAGCGGAGCCAAGCTGAGACCTCCTGCCCAGGACAGCCACGCCTCTGGGACCCCAGCTCACTGCTGCCCCTAAATAATCAGGAGGAGGCAGCTTCCAGGGGCCCCCGTGGGCCAGGAGCCGTGAAGGGAGAGGGCCAATCCCCAGCCCGCCCCCATCCTGGCCCCCTAAGGACAGCAACGAGCCACTGGCTTGTCTTCCCAGGTATCTCTGGGCTGGCAGCTGAGCCGCCTCCGTAGGCAGGCTGAGTGACAGGTGGGGGCAGGGCTGTCATCTTCCTCCTCGTGACAGTGACAGACAGAGGCTGGCAGGCCTGGCTCCCACCCCCACACTGGAGGGGGCTGCAGTGGGTGGCTGGGAACATGGCGCATCCTCCCTGGAACCCTGAGTTCACTGCTCTTCTCAACCCTCCCGCCCCCCACCCACCCGCCAAGGCTAACAAAACTTTCCAGAAAGAGTTTGATGGAAGTGCTCCCCACACAGCATCCTGGGGTGTTCAGGAGGGGAGCCTCCTCTCTGGGCCGGGAGTCAGTTCGGTGTGAATTTGGTGCTCAGGGCAGGGAAGCTGTAGCCTCCAGGGCCTTCCCAGCCCCCAGTGGTGGAGGTGGTGACTGACCTACTGACCTGTGACTGACCAGTGTTTATGTGCAGATATCTAGGCATCTCCCCATCTGTGACCTATCCACATCTCCGTGTGTGACCCATCCACATCTCCATGTGACCCATCCACGTCTCCATGTGTGACCATCCATGTCTCCGTGTGTGACACATCCACCTCTCTGGGTGACCTGTCCACCTCTCTGGGTGACCTATCCACGTCTCCATGTGATCCATTCACCTCTCCATTGTGACCCATCTGCCATCCATCTTTTTCCTAAGGGAAGCTATAGGCAGAGCCCCTCCCCACAGGCCCCCTTCACAGACAGCCCAGCCTTCTTGCCACCCTCTTCTGCCTCTACTGGTCGCTGAGGCCAGAGTTTGAGCACTGCCTAGGGCCCCTCCCTACCTGAGCTCCCCAGTGGTGGCTGAGGGGTTGAAGATGATTTCAGCCCCATTCAGGCTGTACATGAGCCAGTTGAGGGGGTGGTGGCGGCCATAGCAAATGTTCACAGCAATCCGCCCAAAGGGTGTCTGGAAAACGGGATGACCCAAGGTACTTTCCATGTAGTATGTGGCCTGAGGAAAAGGGAGTGTCCTCAGTAGGGGCAGCTGCTCGCAACCTTCTCTTCTCTCCCCTCACCTCCCTGTCAGCTAGTGTCTCCCCCAAGAAATGCCTGCTGCCACAGCTCCCCAGGTCTGGGCCTGAGAGGCCAGCCCCCTTTCTTCTCAGTGCCATTGACTGTCACCTCCCCTAGCTGCTCGCAGCTGCAATCACCCCCTCCCCTTCTCCTTAATCTTCACCCTCTCCCAGTCCTGGCTGCCTCCACAGCCGGCATCTCCCCAGCCCTTAAAAAGACCTCTTCTGGTCCGAGAATCTGCACGAGTTAGCATTCGGTGTCTCTCTTCCCTTAGAAACGCTGTCCACACTGGCTACCTCCACTCACTTCTCAGCCTTCTACAGTCTGGATTCTGATCTTATCACTCAAGTGGACCTGCCCTGCAGAGGCAGTACTGACCTCCGATTGTCTGGTCAGGCCTCGCTCTTCCTATCCTCTCTGACCTAGGCACTCTGTCCGTTTTCCTGCTGTGACTCTTCCTCCCTGGTTCTCCTCCTATGGCTCCTCTGCTGGACCTCCTCCAGAACAGGACCTCTAACCTCGGGCATCCCCCAGGGCTCCGTTCTGGGCCCTCTGCCCTTCTCCCTCTGTTGCACTGCCCTGGGTGATCCCGTCAGCTCCCAAGTTCTGAATGACCTTCTCTGTGTTCATAACTCAGATCTTCCTGTCCTGCCTGACCTCTCTGCTGACCTCCACCTCCTATCTCCAGGTGCCTCAGACATCCTCAACTGGACATCCAGTGGACACCTTACACCCAACGTGTCCAGAACAGAACTCATCCTCTCTCCCCCTCCCACCTTTCCTATTACCGTCAAGGGCAGCCCCACCCTCCCAAGTGCCTCTGGCTCCCAACCTGAGGGCCATCCAGAGCTCCTCACTGCCTCCTCCCCTGGATCCAATATGGTGCCCAGACCTGTCGATGGCACCTTTGCAGCATCTCTCCAATATGCCCCCTTCTCTTCTCTGACCCTGCCCCCCCCCCAGACTCCCATCACTATCCCTGGACTAAGGCAATAGCTTCGGGGCTGGGGGGGCAGTCTGCCTTCCTTGGTCTCTCCCCTCTCCAATCCATCCTCCATTCAGACACCAAAGAGATCTCCCTAAGCCCAGTCTGACCAGGTCACTCCACTACCAATAAATTCTAGTGACTCCCTCTCACCTCCTGAATCAAATATAAAATGTTCTTTGGCATTCAAAGCCTTTATAACTTAGCCCCCACCCCCACCCCATGGACTCTGATCCTGCTGCCCTGGCCTCCCTTCCCAGAGCCTTTCCTCCCAACCTCCCCTTCCCTACACCCCCACACCTGCCCCAGCCTCCCCTCCCAGAGGCCTCCCCCCAGCCTGGCCTCCTAATCTCTCCTCCCAGCCTCCAGAGGCCTCCCCCCTCCCAGCCTCCCCTCCTGGCAGCCTCTTTTCCCAACATCCCACCAACAGCCCTTCCATCTCTCAGCTCCAGGCATTCTGTGCCCCTGGCCTGGACTGCTCTGCCTCCTCTGCTCTGATCACTGACCACCCCAGCTCTCTTTGCCGCTGGTTCATACACCTGCCTCCTTTTCCAGACTTTTCCTGATTCTCTCCGCTGTATTCTCCCCTCTTCCCCTGGGCCTGCCCATTACCAGCATTTAAATATTTTGTATCTCTATGTACTGGGGCGACACAATGTTTCCTCCACTAGAATGGAAGCTGCTACCAGGAGATGGGGGCCCTCAATAAATTCTGACCGTTTGATCGGTGTCTAGGCTATCCCCCATTTCCCCAAGTGGGTGTGTCTCCCCTTCCTCCACAGATGCAGACTGAGAGCCCTCCTCCCCAGAGCGCCCCACCCTCAGGGCCTGCCTGCCCACTAGCTTCCTCAGGGAAGTGCCTTTTGCAGTGTCGGTTGCCCTCCCAACCCGGTGGTGGGGCTCCCCCAGGCCACCGCTGCTGGGAGCAGGCTAGGAGAAGGGCCCAGGCCACAACAAGGGCAGATGCCCATTGATGAATAGGTGCCTCTCTGGGACTCCCTGTTGGGGGCGGTCCAGTGTCCATGGGTAAAACACAGGGTCGGGGCAGCCCCAGGGAAGGGGCTCAGTCATCTCTGGAAGGCCAAAATCCTTGTGAGATCCTGGGGAACGAGGCTAAGCATATGCTACCCCTAGACTGCACTCTGGCCAATGTCGACGTAAGCCCTCGGTTCTCAACGTTAACTGTGGTGTTCGTAGCAAGGGCTTTGGAGTGGGTCAGCCAGTCAGTTAGTCAGTAAACATTTAGTAAGAGCCTATTCTGTGCCAGGCACTGGGCTAACCTTAGACGTGTCAGAGAACAAAGAGGGGGTGTAATTTGTTCAATGTCCCAGAGCTGGTCTGATGAAAAGATTCCTTCCCCTGTTCTCCCCTCAGCTGGAGACCTGAGGAAGGAGAGACCAGAGGGGGGCCAGGCCAGGCTGGGCTCAGGGGGGGACCAGGTGAGGAGGGCAGCTCCACTTTGGGGCTCTCACCTCAGATCCCTGGGCCTCTGCCCCTTGGGCTGATTCATCATCTTGGCTGCCCTCTTCAGCCCTAAGGACCCTTCCCTCTTGTCTGGCACAGCCCCAGATCAGGGAATAGGCTGGGCAGAGTCCTATGCCTCCATAACTCAGCTATGGCTCCTCTTCCCAGGGCATTCCCACCTGGCTTTGCCTCGGGTTCAGGTCCTGGTCCTCCTTCAAGTCTTTGCCCCATCTACTCATGCTTGGCGGGTCCCTTGCTGCTCCCCTCAGGCCCCCTTTTCCTCATCTGCCCCCTCCCCCCTGCCCCTGGGCTATCCTCAGTGCCCTCTTCTGGAGCTCCCAGCCTTCTGACTCTGAATTCCATCCCTCATCGCTGCTGTAAGCAGCCCTGTCCAGGCCCTCAGCCCACCAGTGTACTGTCCTGTGCGTTGGGCAGAGCACCTCACCCAGTCCACAGCTGAACAGGCATGGCCCCAACCACATGCAGAGTTTCTGCGGTGCTCAGACCTGCCAGGCAGCTGCCCCACTAGCATCCTCCCAGGAGGAAGGGAGGACCAGCTAGGGATGGGCAGTGGTTCCCAGACACTCTGGGATGCTGGTAGCATCCTCTGCAGGGCCTTTGCTTCAGGGAGGAGCCTGGGCTCATCAAAGGAACCCACCTAGCCCACGCACCTCCTACTGTACATTTCAGGTCCAGCTCAGTGTCGAGGGACTCTGTCATACACGTCAATACACGCATGCGCACACACTTATGCTGATAAATAACTCTAACTTGGGCAATAGGCCTCCTTCTTCATCCACTTGGTCTTTCCAGTGTGAATGGTCAGATAAAACTCCTTGGAGTGATGATCACAGAGCTCTCCCAGAAGGCTCGGCAGTGCCCTGGGGCTTGAAGCCAGCAGCACTATGTCCTCCACAGTGGGCAGCTGGGGGACCTCCCCAGTCAGGGGGAGAGAATCAGGCCCCATCTCTGACCTAGCAGAATCTGTGTCAGACCTCGTCCACCCCACCTTCAGCAAGCATCCTGAGCAGTAGCTTCTTGGATGTTTGTGACCTGGGGTCATCTCTGTTGTTATAGCTTCCCAGGAATCCAGAATGATCTTGACTATGGGGAGCGGATGGGAGACACCTGGTGGTCCAAGCTCCTATAAAGGGGCTGTTTTGTCCAAAACAAATTCCTCTTTAAAATCAATAGGGAAGAGGCAGTGGGAGCTTCCAGGCCCTTGGCGTGGTCTCTGGGGAACGTGGTCAGGAATGTGGTGAGTATTTGGCATGAATAGGATCGTGGACACACAGGTCAGCCATTGTCTACGCTCCCTCCCTCCTTGGTTCTTTCTGCTCTGTGGGAACTTTCAGATGGCAGAGAAGGGAGGCAGATCCCCCAGCCTCCTCCTGCTGTGCTCCCCAGGTCCGATCTGGCTCCTTGTACTCCGCCATCAATCTCTCTGGTCACCAAGCTTCTGTGAAGCACCTCCTGTGTGCCAAGCACACTAGCCATTGCTGCTTCCTCATTAAGCATGTCTGAGACTGATGGTGGAGCAGTTCCCTGGCCTTGATCTTTGCAGATCTTTTCCATCTCTCTGGTTGTGTCTTGATTCTTAAATGCCTCGGCTGCTCTGCTCTGTGAGACTTCTCACCAAGCTGTCTGCAAGCTGTTCTCACCTTCTTCCCCCCCACCGCCCTCCTCCCTTCTCAAACAAACGAGCTGACACTGTCCAGCATTACCCTGTGTGCTTCTCTCCATCTGATGCTGGCTGCCTGGGGTTTTGGGGGTGCCCGGGGGTCTCCTGGGTGTGCTATTCATAACCACTGGCTCATGTTTGAGATGAATTAGTACCGTCTGCGTGTGGAGTCTTTATCCACTGGCCATTCACCATGGTGATGGTAACCTGCCCAGCTGGATCATGAGGAACAGGCTGTTCTCTGGCACGTCCTCTCTCCCCCTCTCCATAGTTCCCCTGGCCTTGTTCTCCTTCTGAGTCTTGCTGTGACAAGTGCACAGAGCGACCGGAGGTCGGTGCCCACGTGCGCAGACACTTGTCTCTCAGATGACTCCCGTGTTGTCAATGAGGGATGGCATTTCCTGTGTGCTCACAGAACCAGCTTTGGGCTCTGTGACATCATTCGGGGCTGGCCAAGACCAGGCCCCACCGAGGTCTTCCTCACCGTGTGAGGAAGGCACTCAGGATGGAAAGGCATGAGGTTTCCTGTTCAGTTCAGCCCGATGCCAGGCTGTTGAGGTCTTTTTGGAACCTGACTTGGTCACACAGAAGACTGTCTCCCTCCCAGCCTGATGTCCACGTGCTAAGCAGCCCAGAGCCCAGGTCCAAGCCCTGTGGCACTCCACTACAGACTTCCTGCCTCAATGGCCTTGCAGAACTACCGTTTACACATGGTTTGAAGGTTTCACCAAGCATTTTGCAAACATGACCTCATCTGATCCTTACAGCAGCCCTAGGAGGGAGGTGTTGTTATGATTCCCATCCTACAGATGAGGAAGCTAAGGCAGGCAGCAGGGAAGTGCTCTGCCCAGGGACACCACGCCAGGAAGTGTCTGAGGCTGGATTTAATTCAGGCCTTTCTGATTCCCAGACCAGCGAGCACTTTGGGCACCATAGGGTCACCTTTGGGTCTGACCAGCTGTAAATGTATCTGGCCATGTTAACCTCTTTCTACAGGAAGAGCCGGAGCTGAGGGGACAGGATGTGGCTGGGGGCAGGGCATCCTGGCGTGATGGCAACGGTGGCTGCGTGGCATGGGCCAGGCACAAGGAGCCCCAAACGGATCCAAGGAATGGCCTGGAGGTGGCCACCGTGCCCAGGATCAGCCGCCTTCTCCTGCCGCAGCATGGGCACTGCCCAGCAGCTGGTTCCCTCTGTAAGCATTCGGCGGATAAGGAAACTGAGGCTCAGAGGAGGGAAAGGACTGCCAAGCTCCCACCAAGGGCGTGTTCCTGTGGCCCCTTCCTGTGGCCCGCTCCTGTGGTCCAGGGTGTCCCCCACAGGCCTGCCCCAGCCAGAGGGACACGAGGGGGCTGTCCCCCGGAAGAAGCTCACCTCGTTGAAGTCGCCCACCCGGGGGATGTGGTTCTTCCGCGTCTTGCCCAGCACAGCCCCGGAGTTAGAAATGACCACCGCGGTGTTCCACAGGACATCCCCATGAGCCTCGTCCCGCTCCAGGATAGGCGACACCACCACCATGTTGTGGGTCTTAGCCAGCTGCAGAAGCCAGAACAAGCATGGCATGAGGGGAGGGCCACCAGGGGCGCCACGGTGCCCAGAGTCTGGAAGGCCCGGCCTCCGAGGAGGCCCCCGCAGCAGAGGCTTCCTCCAGCCTTCGCCTCCTTTCCCAGGTCCTCTGCTCCTGGCCACTCAAGTGGCCGTGAGGCCCCGGGCGACTCGGCCAGCCCCCGAGCCCTCGGTCCCCCGGCTAGACCCCTTGCAGGTCCCCACTCGTGGCAGGCGTGTGCCCTCCATGGGGGCGCTGTGGGGGAAGGGGAGGCAGGCGCCTGGCCATCGGTCCCTCCCGCTGCGCTGGGGGCCCCGGGTCCGCCCCAGGTCATCCAGAGCGCCTGACAGGAGGCCCGGGTCCCACCTTTTGGCAGAGCCTGGTCGTGGGGCCGTCCTCCGCAGATTCAGCAAACTCCGTCCAGGGCAGCTTCTCTCTTGTGCAGAAAGCAAAGGGCATGGCTAGAAAGAGAAGCGGGGCGTCAGGGCCAGGGGGCTGGGCGGCCTGGGGGTGGTGTTCCTGGGAGCCTGTGCCCCTGGCAGTAGGGCCGTGGTATTGTCCTCGGTTTATGAAGGCGGTTTTGCCTCTTGGCAGGATTCGAACCCAGGGCCCTTGTCTCTGAGTGCAGCATTCTTCCCCATCCCCTCGCCGATCCAGCTAATGTAAACAAGCTGGGCGGTTTGTCCAATCCCGCGGCCAAGGCACGGGTGGGCGCGCTGGGGCCTGAGGACCACTGGCACACTCGCTCAGAGAGGGTGCCAGACTCGCCGCGGGTCACACAGCTCTGCTGCCCCGCCCCCAGCCTGCATCCCGGCCTCGGCGGCCCCAGGTGAGGGAAGGTGTCCGAGGGGGCCGTCTCCCTGACGGGACCCGGGCTCCAGCAGCAGGGCGCCCCCTAATACAACCACCCAGGGAGGGAGGCGCTAGTATGATCCCCGTGTTACAGCTCGGGAAACTGAGGCAGGCAGAGGGGAAGTGACTGGCCCTAGGTCACACACCTAAGTGTCTGAGGTTACATTTAAATTCAGGTCTTCCTGACTCCGGGCCCCCTAGAGGGCTCACAAGGAACTAGCCCTTCCTGACTCCAGACCCAGCGCTCTGGGCGCTGCAGCGCCCCCTTGTGGCCCCACAAGGAATGATCCCTTTCTGACTCCAGCACCCTCTCCCTGCGCACTCTGGCGCCCTCCAGCGGCCTCTGTGAGTGGTGGGGTCACTGGCACGTTTGCTCAGTACCTGCTCCCTACTGGCCCCAGGAGTTAAGGACCGGCTTCTTCCTCTGGGAGCATCCAGGCCACCCTTGCAGAGAATGCCTAGCCCCAGCATGAGGACGCTATATGCAGGGGAGCAGTATGAACCCCAAAAGATAGAGAGCTGGGAGGGAAAGAGCACAGGGCCAGCCTTGGAGGCTGTAGAGGCTGGAGGACCACTCTGAACCTCAGTTTTTTCATCTGGGGAAATAGTGGGCTATTGCCTGCACTGCCTCCATCCCTGCAGACCTGGAGCCCAGGAATCCTTGCTCTGCCCCTTGGGCTTTGAGTGCTAAGGACCGTAAGGTGGGGTTAGGGGCAAAGATGGGGCTGGCCCCTGAGCCAGGGACATAATGGATGCTACTCACTCCATGCCTCCTGGAAGCAGACAATGTTCACCCCGCACTGGGCAGCCACCTCCACGATCTCTGCAATGCGTCTGTGCAGGGCGCCCACCTGGGGGGACAGGCATTCACACCTATGGAAGTCTCCAAGCTCTGGTTCTGGGGAGCTCCCCCCTCCCCTGCCCAGCAGCTCCAAGCCTCAACCTGGATCCAAAGAGCCAAGCAGCTTGGGGACCCAGCCTGAGAAGGTCCCTTCCCTGCTCCAAAGCCTCCCATTGCCCACAGGATAACCCAACTCTTCCTTCCCAGCCTGGCCTTCCTGTGACCTTGTGGGCTCTCTGCCACCCCTGTGCCCTGGATAGTACATTGGAGATGGATTCTTGAGGGGCTCACAGCTAGAGTAACCACTGCACATGCCAGCTGCCTCTACCCTTTCAGCCACTGGCGAATCCTAGCCCAGGGCCTGGGGGAGGCAGGGCAGCTAATTCAAGGTTCTGACTGGCACGAGAGATGCTCAGGAGACTGAGCCCACACACCCAACTATAAGGCTGGGGAGCCCATATCTGGCAAGTCTGGAAAGAGCCAACTCTAGAAGGGGGACCTGGAAATTGGGCCTATGGGCAAGAAGGCCCCAGGTGTGGACACCAGACATGGGAAAGATGGTCTGGGTGTAGACACCAGGCCCAAGGGGAGGCTGGTGGGGAGGGTAGCCCCTAGTGTAGACAGGTGCAGGGGAGTGTTTACACGTTGAAAATTGGCCCACTACAAGTCAGGGCTTGGTTGTTTGGACCTAACAGTGTGGCCTGTGTACATGTGGGGGAGTCACTAGTTAAACAAGGACCCGCCCAGCCCCTCATGGGGGGGAGGCAGCCACTCCCCATAACATTGCCCCCAGCTGTGCCAGCAGGCTTTCTTTTAGGCAACACAAGGCAGAGGGCACCTGGAGGCACGTGGGGGCACATGATCTACCCCGCCCTCCCAGCTGTTAGCTAGGGCTGCTCCATCGGTGAGCTCCTATGCTGGCCCGGGCTTGGGGACAGCCAGATGCTGCCAAGAGGGACAGCTCCACCCCAGACCCCAGGGAGTCTGGTAAACAGCAGCCTGGGGAGCCCTATCCGGCTGGCAGGGTTGCCTACCTGCTCAGACACTGGAGCATCTGGAGGAAGTAGGATCCGGTTCTGCACAAGCCCCACGCGGATCAGCCTGGCTGGTCTCAGCTGCTCCTCAGAGGCCTCAAAGGCAAAGGCCAGCAGCTCAAAGTCCTGCTGAGAGGCATTGACCAGGGCACTGAGGGGCAGGTCGAGCTTCCTGAGGGGCAGAGGAAAGGCATGGAAGGGAAGGGGCTCGGGAGGGCCTTCCACTTGGCCTCAGTCTACCTGTCTGCACTGCCCCTGTTCCAATGGGCACATGCCACACCTGGTAGCCAGCTGCCCCTCATTTCCACGTGGAACAAGGACAAGATATAAAAGACAGGGAGGCAGAGCAGGGGCTGGGTGCTGCTGGGTGCCCCCACAGTGCTCAAATGGACCAGAAAGCTTCCTGGCCTGGGAGCCTGGCCAGCATGAAAGGCTGCCTCCTCCCACCCCCACACTCCACTGTGGCTCCCTTCCAGCACGCTTGAGAGGAGCCAGATGGCCCAGTGGATAGAGCACCAGGCCTGGAGCCTGGGCCTCAGTTTCCTCTGCTGTGAAAGCCTGGCTCAATGGGCCTATCTGCGGTCCTGGGCCTGAGGGCTGGTAAGCAGGAGTCCCTGCCTGAAGTACACCCCGATTCCCCCAGGCACCGGTGGCCATTCAGCCTCCTTATGGTCCTGCTGATCTGGTGCCCAGCCCAGGCCTGCTCCTGTTGGAGGCAGCCTGCTGTCCAGCCCTTCTGGCCTCCGCCCCAGAAGGAAGGCAGGCCTGTCTGGAGCCCTGTTCTCAGCCCCTCCATTTGGGAAAGCCATGGATGAGCTGCAGAGGGGCTCCAGTGGGGCAGGCAGGCTAGGGAAGGGGTGGAAAGCAGCGACAGAGGAGTCCCAGGTCAGGGACAGGGTGGGGGCGGGAGGGGCTGGGGGGCAGTCCTGGAGAAAAGAAGAAAGAAGCAGGGGCTGCTGGGGCAGGAAAGATCTTAATGTATTGGCTTGGTTATAGAGGGCAGAGCCCGCTGTGGAGGAAAAGCCAGAGTGTGGACTGAGGCCCCAAACAGAGCCCAGGGCCCCAGCCTGGGGGTACCACAGGGGTGCCAGGGTCACAGCTGGCAGAGCCTCAGAGGGAGGACAGAGGAGAGGGCACAGAGGCCCCAGACAGAGCCCAGGGCCCCCAGCAGGGAGGTACCATGAGGGTGCCAGGGGCACAGCTGGCAGGGCCTTCATGGGCATCCCCTCCAAGACATCTACTTTGCAGACGCTCAGAGGGGATTTGGGGCCTGTTTGCTATTGGGTCCCTATTGGTGTCAGGAGACTCAGTCCAAATCCTGCTTTGGAGAAAGCTTCCAGACCCAGGTGTCTGGCAGGCACTGGAAAGGAGCTGTGTGATCCCATGTGTGCGTGTGGGTGAGCACATGTTCACATGTGCGTGTGTGTGTGTGTACTCGTGTGCCCCAGTGCACAGACCCTGGGCACACACACACACACACACATACACACGCAAGTTTATATCTGTGAGAAGGCAGAGCTGGGCAGCAGGAGGGGAAGTCCAAGGCCCTGGGTTCAGATCCTGACTCTCCTGCTGAGTGCTTGAGGGACCTTGGGTATGTCCCCTCTCTCAGGCTGCTTCAGTGCCTTCCTGGGACCTAGCCCAGTGTTTACTCTGTGGTATCTGTGCACACGCACATGCACGCGCACACACACACACACTCATATACACTCACATACCCATTCACACCTATGCACACATTCACACTCACATACATTCACACACACACGTCCCCACTCACATTCACACAACCTCACACACACATTCACACAACCTCACATATACATTCACGTTCCCACTCACACAACCTCACACACACACAAACTCACACAAATTCACACATATTCACACACTCACACAGACACTCGTATCCACACAGCCTCTCACTCACATGCATTCACGCACAGTCATATACTCACATACACATTCACACCTGTGCACACATTCACACTCACATACGCACACACACTCTCACATACATTCACACTCACGCACATTCACACAGACACACGTTCCCACTCACATTCACACAACCTCACACACACATTTACACACACACATTCCCACTCACATTCATGCAACCTCACACACACACACATCCCCACTCATATTCACACAACCTCACACACACATTCACATTCCCACTCACACATTCATACATATTCACACACTCGCACACTCATATCCACACAGCCTCTCACTCACAAGCATTCACACATAGTCATACACTCACATACCCATTCACACCTATGCACACATTCACACTCACATACTCACACACACACTCTCACATACATTCACACTCACACACATTCACACATACAGACACACGTTCCCACTCACATTCACACAACCTCACACACATTTATACACACACATTCCCACTCACATTCATGCAACCTCACACACACATGTTCCCACTCACCTTCATGCAACCTCACACACACATTCACACACACACACACGTTCCCACTTACATTCACACCTCACACACACATTCACATTCACACTCACACATTCACACATACACACACATACCTTCCCACTCACATTCACACAACCTCACACATACATTCACACACATGCACGTGCACACTCACTCCTCTTCACACACCTGGTCTCTCTCCCAAACAGGATTCGCCGGACGTTGCTGAGGTCAGCCGGGGGAAGATTCTCCTCTAGGCTCTGCTCCAGTGATGAAAACTCAGGGCTAGCCATGGCCACCAGACAGCAGCCGTCTCCCTGCCGGGCAGAGAAGTGGCAGACAGGCTGGCCGCCTGCTGGGGCTCCCTGGACTTCGGCCTGAGCTCTACCCCACCCCACAGCCTGGCCTGTCAGAGCCTCCCAGGCCTAGTGACCACACCCAGGCAGCCCCAGCCCCCAGCTTACCTGCCCTGGAAGCCTCCCTGGGCCAGCAGGCCAGGGTCACCTCTGAGACACCAGGTCACACAGGGAGTCTCTAACTTTAGGCCCGATAGTGCCAAAGGAGAAGCTTCTGCTAGGGAGCCAGCCCCTCTGAGGAAGTCGGTGCTCTGTCCCTGCCCTTCAGGACCCTGGGCCAGGGTCACAGAACCACAGGACATTCACTCCCACAAGGGTGCACCAAGTACCAATCATGTGCCAGCCTGTGTTCTGGGTGCTGGGGTCACAAAGACCAAAGTGAGGTAGCTCCCACCCCCCCGCGGGCTGAGCTCAGCAAGCCAGAGGCCTGGGGCCGAAGAAGAGCAGTGCAGGCTGGACATCATGTATCAGCAGAGAGGTGGGAAAAGGAGGCTTGTGCACGGGCACCGGCTAAAGGGCCAGCCCGGCAGCCCCTCAAGAGAGCGCTCAGGGCCCGCGATAATGGGTCATCCCCGAAACGCCTGGGCAGCACCAGGAAAGCTGAGCACAAAGGCCTGCAAATGTTGGCCTAAAGTCAGTCAATCTGCCAGCATTTCTTAGGCACCAATGGTGTGCCAGGCTCCATGCTAGGTGTTGGGACCGTAGTCCAAAATGCAGTAGTCCCTGTCTTCAAGAAGCTTCCATTCTATTAACAAGGATGCCTGGGGCCCCCTGAGCAGTGGTAGAGTGACCCGGTGCAAAGGGGTCATACTGAGCACGGTCCCTGGCACACAGCAGGTGCTTAATAAATGCTCGTGGACCTGGTGCACCTGCATGACACAGCTGAGTGAAGCGTGGATTGTCGTGGAGTAGAGCTGGAACACGAGAGGCAGGGGACCCCAAGCCGCAGCCTGTGGTGATGGACCACGCAGGAGAGAGTGGGTGGTGTAAGGCGTGTAGAATCAGCAAGACTTGGCCAACAGGGCGCCCAGAACGCAGCCTTGGACTCACCATGAGCCTGGCTAGGGCAGAGGACACAGGGATGGACCCCAGGAGCTTTTCTGGCTGCCCCCCATGCTGCTGACGTCTGTTCTGACCATGACCCTCTCGGATGATCCAGCTTCCCAACAACCAGAGCTGCTGTGAGAGGGGATGCTGCCTTGGAGATCTCCCAGCAGAAGCCAGATGGCCCCTTGTGGTGCAGGACTTCAAAGGGCCCCTTCCACTCTGGTGTAACAGGAGGCTGGCAAGGGATGGAGCACCCTGTGGGCTGTGTTGGGAGAGCAGAGGGTTAAATCTTCAACTTGGAAAGGAGCGAACACTACACGTCGACTGATTTACT